>NC_079543.1:20893598-21493598 GCF_015846415.1 Triplophysa dalaica | reverse complement strand
AAAAAAACCCTGAATAAAAAATGGCATTTTTTGAACCAAGTGCCTTTTCCATTCAAACAAACATAACGCAACACATTTAAGCCCCAGTAAACAGTGTGTCTTATTGACACATCACAATACTAGGATGCTCATCATTTTCACATGTATGTAATTATAAAGCATCTAGACAAATCTGCTCTGCACTCTTGTTAGTAATTAAGTCCAAAGGAACGTCTGCCACCATCAATGCAAAGTCACAACCAATGACCGCCACCACCACCACCAAAACTTCTCAGCGCATCACGCAGGGTACCTAATAGCAAGCAGACCGTCCTTGGAGGCAATTAACCCAGAGTTAATTAGAAAACGAGTCCTGTGATTTGATTGGAGCAGACAGAAGAGGGGCTCGGATGAGGTTGACTCAGAGGCAAGCTCTAATCACGATACGCAGACCGTCTCAGAATTAATCACAAATGCGTGTGTGTACAAATCCATTAAAGAGCATTATGCTATCACAGAGAAGGCAAAGAGGCCGGCAGAAAATCGCACTGAGTAATAGCACATCATCTATGTTGTGTTGTTTATGTAATAGTATGTATAAAGTTAAAAGAATACAGTAAAACTTCAAAGCCAAGGTTTAGAAAGGCTATGAGCTCCACTTAATGAAACTGCAAGTTTTGATTAAACAAAAAGAAGCTAGAGGGAGGGAGCCTGGGGCAAAAGCCCACCAATGCCTCAATATAAAATTTGTCATCACATGAAAATAGTTGAAATATAGCAAAATATTGTTTGAGGAACATTTATTATTGATTAAAAAACACTTTAATGGGTAACTTTATTTTGATAGTCCACATAGATATTTTTCAAATTATAATTTACTTTGCAACTTCTTTCCAACTAACAGCCAATAGACTGTCTCTTTATTTTGTTATGAGCCACAGTGATCACCATGAAAAATTAAAACTAAAAGTCGACTCCTGCTGTACAAGGACATCCAGAATGTTTAAAAGTCAATAACCGCTAAATATTATATCACTTTAACCACATGAATAATAACTGCAGCACATAACTTACATTGCTCTTTCATTCGCCCCGAGAGTGTTTTCATACCGCACAGAATATTGCAGTCGCTCTTAACTATATGAAGAGCTTACTGTATTGTGATAAGGCAATTTAAATGAATGTCCATTTTGCAGTTATGGAAGAGTGTGAGTGTCTGTGTGTGTGTGTGTGTGTGTGCGCGTGCACATGTATTCATGTAAGGAGGAACTTAAGATATATTTGATCTGTGTAGGAACAGCTCTCTCTGCCTGGTGATACATCTCTAAAAAGTTCAGACTGTAAGTTCTCTGCGTCACTGTGTGCTGGTGAACGTACTGTAGTTCAACGTTTTCATCACCTCATCATGAACCATGAATAAACATCTAACACATCTAACACATATGACATATGGACTGGAGGCTGGCAACATTTCCCATGAGGCTAGAGATGTCTGTCACCCCTCAAACTGTGAATTCATAGATCAGTTCCCTTATTTCTTCAGTCCTTGTTTTTTCAATTATAAGTAAAAGTACTTTGATAACACTTTACAATAAGGTTTGTGTTTGTTAACATTAATAAATGCATTATTTGCATATTAGTAATTAGATTAATTTTATAAAGAACATTACTGGAAATGATACAACCTAAAATCTATTTTTCTTCTTTTCATCACGTTTTCAAAACTACAGTACATTTCACATGATCTAGCTTTAAGATTGCTTTATACTGTTTTTCTCACTCACATGAAATTGCAGTGTGGAGAACTTCACTTTTCTGAAGGTCTGACTACTGTTATTACTCCACTCTCAAACAGAGCAAACTATCTACCACCCCTATATCCACCCCTTTTCTCTCTCTCCCTCTCGCTCTATCTTACACCATCTAAGTCTTCCAGCTGGTACTTTACAGTTGTGTTGTCAGAGAGGCAAACAAGCTCTCCTACTTAAAGAAAACGAGAAAGACAGATGTTTCTACTGCTAAGTTTTTCAGAAAAACTGAAATTTTACGAATCAGTCCAGGCTCCCTGTTGGGCAGCACACATGCTGATAAATATTTTAAGTTTCAACTTTAATTTAATATTTGTCAAAATCACCCCAAAACAAACTCTTTTTTTAATTTAGTCACTTTTATTTAGCTTTTAATGTTTTTCCTAGAAGCACAAAGTAAGATTCTCATTAATTGTTCATTGTCATTTTATAGTATAGTAATACAATTACATTTTGGTACTTCAGACTTTCAAGAGTAAAATTTTAAAAGTGCTTTTTACGTCACACTGTAAAAAAACACTTATTTCAACTCAAAAACGTATTAATTTATAACCTGCCTCAAATTTAAAGTTAAGTCTAATCGGCTTTACCGTACAAGTCACTTAAATAGAAATTATATTAAACTGAAGTAAAAATCTGGTTAAAAATGTTACTGTTTTATTCAGACCACTTTGCAAGATGTACCGTAAGCACTGGTCCAGAAGCACTTCCAGTTTTAGTTTTAATTTATTTATTAATAGTTTTTTTTTTTAAATCTTTCATATATAATTACATCTTAAAGATATTTAACTTTTTAAAACCGTTATTAATATTCAGTTGGTTGTATCTTGTTCTAACGTTTGTTTAACTGAAACAGGATTTTTTTCTGGACCATGCGTTAAACCAGCTTCATCACCCGAACAAGTCTATAATACAAATTCAAGTTGTAAAGCAAATTTGTTTTGACTAAAACATTTAAGTCTAAAAGCTGCCTTCAATTTTATAAGTTGAATGACAAAGACATTCCTTCATTCTTTTAAATCCTGATCTTAAACAAATAACAAGAAAAACAATGAATACACTCGTGTTTGTGTGTATCCTTTCATGCCATTGTCACCTATTTAATGTTTGTCAATCAGTACATTTATTGTTCGTTTGCAACATAATTGCATGCACAGCCACATTGACTCATGGCTGTGTCCCTTGATGCACCTTCAAAGAAAACAACATCTTCATGCACAGAGATCCATAATGAATGTACAAAATTTGACTCTACAGCATCACATCCAGCAGCTGCAGGGTGATGCCACCGCTCCTTTGTTGCCTAATTGACTGCATGTGGTGAAAATAGACATGAATGGGGTGTCAGACCGGAGCCAATGGAACATTTGGATGCTTAACTAAAGAAGCGCTCTTATCGGTGAACACATACACACAGACTGTTCGATTTTACAAAGAGACGGAGGACACGTGCAGAAACAAGCAGCCATGAAAGACTGAATGCTGTGCCCTGTGACGCCCTGATAACATTGGTTGAGTTTGAAAATCTTTCAATGGCTTTTACTGGATCTCAAGACCTATAAGGGCGATAATATAAATGTTTTAGTGTAAAAACATATAGATGTTATTTTGAAAAGATTCCATGAAACGAATAAGAGGTGATAGAAATCAAATTTTTGATAGGAAAAAGATAGATTTACAGTTTTCTGATCATTTTGTGTGCAGATTGGAAAGATGTTCTCTGTTCTGTTGGGCACCGTTGTTCATGTTTTTGCTTTTTTTATTCTTTTCATGCATTCAGATGCATCACATCCGGGGTCCTGCTTTTGTATTCTCCAACAATCTAATGCCACAATCAACAAGCAGCTTGCACACAGCGAAAGCAATTTCAGCTCACTGCTGTTTCTTCCCTTTACTGTACCACATAATTGCGATAAACGCTGTTGCAGGACGTTTTGCATGAGAAAAATGTATTTCCAGGGGCTCGTTGAATTACCATGTTTATGGTTCATTAATTTTTTCGTTACAGCCCCTGAGCTGCGAGCCACAATCCTTGAATTCCTTTCAGAAACCTCAATTATGCTAACAAGATCAAGGCATTTAGTCCTATTAAACCTGTTAAAGTTTGCTGCATATCTTAATGCCTCTGTAACTTCAGAGAGAATGCATGAAACAATTTGAGTAAAACATAATAAAACTGCATTAATGCGATTAAGAGATTATTGAGTGCTGCACACCTTTAAAGTCATGTTGATCTCATTATAGTTGTGGCAAAGGTTGCACCTTTAGAAAGCTTAAAGCTTTGCAGGCAGACTAACAAAGGTCTCCCAACACTATGTTCATTATGTGAGGAGCCAACAGAGACAATGGACTCAATTAGGGCTGCAAGAAATATCAAAATGATCAAAATACTGTAAAGCAAATGTGCATAACGCAATATGCATTTTGAAGCGGTGTGTAATAAGTGAACAAGTATTATACTTAGCAAGCAAGCAAGCTAGGTGAAGACTATAAGGGAGGCAATGAAGTAATGAGCCACTTACATTATGATGATTACTTCAACTATTTTAGAGTCCAAACCAACGGACGATAATAATAACGTTGTTGAGATTGTGAATGCAGTGTTACAGAAAAAAAAGCTGGATTTAGATGACCTGCTTTTGCTTACCCTTAACAATGAAACAAAATAGATGCTAAAGGTGTTGAGATGAGTGATTTTTTTCATACATCCATATGAGTCAGTATCAGTTTCAAGACATCCTTGACATCATGAAACAGGACATCAGAAAAATCCAAACAACATTCAGGAAACCAATTAGTGCGGTTTGATGATATCAAATGATTCATCATCTTTACAAAAAAATATTCTATTCATTTTCTATTCAATCTAAAAACCGCTACAAATGATATCATTACCTGTATCTTCATGGATATTTAAAACTTTATTTAGTTTTGTTAATGTCAATAGTGACTCCGGCTATTTTGTTTACCTGAATGTTCTTAGTTTTCCCTGTTGATATATATCAAGTTCGGCAAAGATTAAAATATATTTATGTTTAATATATTTAATTATTTAAGGTTAAAAAAATACGCTTGTCCTGTTAGACCAGTGTTCACATATTACGAAGTGGTCTATGTACTTGATAATATTATTATGCAAGATTAAATTCACACTGAGTTAATATTATTATTGTTATTATTGCGTGTCCCATAAGTTATAGCACACAGAACAGTGACACATTTCCATCTAATGCTTATAACTTTCAAATGATTCTACTATCAGTGTATCATTTCATAGCAAACTCGTGTCATCTGAAAATAAGGCTATTTTTAGTAGTAACCCTGGTAAACATTACAATTGTGGCCTTAATATCTCATTCACCATCATATTCTCAGCAAAAGGTCTCAGGCAGTACAGTGCATTCTACATAATGGAATTCTAAAATACAGCTCCATTAAAAACTAATGAAATATTACCATAGATATTGCTATTGTAGGCCTTCAAGCAACATGTACAAGAAGCTGTCAGAGGTGATATAACGCAACGTTATTCAGGAGTACTGATTTCGTCTAACATGATTCTGGCCGGTGGAACACACCAGTGGCACAACTGCACACTTTGAAAAATGACTTTGCAGGATGAAAGTAATTATTGGTCGTAAGAGAGCCACCACAGGGCAGACCTGGACTCGGTTGAGAAATTCTCCGTTGTGCGATTGGATTAGCAGTTGGGCACTCTCTTACTCTTTCTCTCAACCTCTCATTCTCACCCTCGGTGGCTGGCAGCCAAAAAGACTGAGTGAGTGATTTCAGACCTTTCTGGATCGGATTAGTTCAGGTTAGTCAGAGAGGATATGTGTCACATTTCTCGGTCCCTCCAGCACGCATGTGTATTGCGATGTCGAGGTTTGGTTTTATGTGGTTTTACGTGAATGGAATTCTGGAAGAATTGCCTCTCAGCCTGAATGTGAAAAAGCATCACACCATGTCATTCTTTCTATTTAGATCATCTTGCACTATTACTGCAAGAAACACATTTGTTAACTTTTTATATCAAACATCGCAGCAGTTACTTTTATCATGAGAATCAAATAACGAAGAGGAGCACTATATCCAGACACACGGTGTAGTCGAGCAGACTTTCAGCACTTTTAACAGCTTATTCGTGTTTTGTATGGCAGTGGTGTAGCAAAAGTGGTACACGGCCAGCAAAGTATGCCAGATCGTGGCGGTCGCCTGCATCCTCCACAAATAAGCACTCACGACGTGTCTGTGAGATGAGAAATTGCGCTGTTGCAATTGCATTTAGCACTATGGCGGTACCTGATTTGCATAACTACTTTACCAGGTGCTAAAAAAACGCAAGCCATGCATGCAAATGAAGAACGCTATCAAAATCTATTCTTAATCAAATCAGATATACGATGAACACAGTAAACTTCTGAATCTCCCAATTGACTGTGTACAGTTTCCAATGCACTCATGCAGAAAATTCTCAGCTATAGGGATATGCAGAGATTTTGTCGAACGGAGTTCTGCTCTGCTGTGTTAGAAAATTGCACCTGACAGATATCACTAAAAAAGGCATCCTGAGATATCAGACCTCTCTCTGTGACAGCCCTGGGCTGTGTTAACAGCAAAAAGATAGACTGACTGTAGGAGGCGATTGTTTAGCCAATCAGAAGGGTTTGAGATGGCAGTCTGCCTGTCAATCATCTTGAGCATTTTGGGTTTGCTAACACCGGGTTGTTGACACATCTTTGACGGGCCGCATTTTGGAAAAGGGGTGGTTCTAATGCACTGTCACAACAGTATAAGATCTAACCCGTGGGAAATAGAAATATAAAACCTTGTTTGAAGTGAAATGATGGCAGTAGTGCTCATTATCATACAAACGAGCTGGGATGTAATTTAGTCCGTCCTAAATCAAACAGGAATTAGAAAACGACTCAAATGCAATTAAGAAAATTTGCTGTTCTTTGGAAATCCATCCATGTAACTGCTTTTATCCAATCAAATCTTTGACATGCCCTCCAACTGATAGCAGCATATAGGTCATTTGCGCATCCCTTAAACATGATCCCAGGGGACGACCCCTAAATAAGCTGCACCAAAAATGTTCCTTTAAAATGCAGTCTAAGGTTTTAAATAGGGATAATATTGGTAAATGGGTCAATGACGTGACATGTATTTTTTGTGTCCAAATTCATTATTTTCCTAAAAAGAATTTGAATAAATACATGTCATATATCAAATGGATCTACAATATGTCCTTTATAAGAAACCCTTTTCATTTTATTGAAATTCAATAGATTTTTTGAGTTTTGGTGTTTGAAAGACCAAAAATGTCAGGTGGTGCGACCGTCCGAACATACAAACAGAGAACAAAACTGAGAAATAAATGTTAATTTTTTTCATTAAAATTCTTAATAAAATATTTTGGCAAGATTTTATGTTAAATTTCTTATATATGAGGGGAAAAATACTCAGTGCTAAATACATTAAATGTATATTATTTTAAATTAATATATGGTCGCACCACCTGACATTTTCTTATTTGTCATTGACCCAAATACATCTTGATCAGCAAACTTATTTATTATTGTATTTATTTGTCACATATTTATTTTTCCCATATTTTAGAATGCAATTAAGCGTCCCTGTAGGACACGTCCCATTATTTTAACCTTTAGGTCTGTTTTTAATTCGAAATTAGACAAAAGTGAGAAAGGGACCATGTAAAAATTACTCAAACTGTGTTAAAACATATCCACATTTGATGGTCAAGCATTGCACGATTAACCACCTAACATACGGCACGTTATTTTCAGGAGGGCTAGAGGGTGCTTAACTTTAAAGAGTAACTATGGGAGGAGGTAATAAGATGCTTGCACTTTATGGGGTCATTTTTGAAGGAGACATCCTCAAATTTAAATTATGCCCAAGGTTAATATCTTTAATTTATGCAACCCTGCCTGTGAAATCGAGGCCCAAGTCTCAAAATCAAATTAATGGCATGAGGAGCAGGAAAATTGTAATAGCTATAGAATAAAAGGATGAAAATAGGTAATGTGTGTTTATTGGCGTAAATGATAGATAATATCATAGATCTCAAGATACAGAATCCACATTTTTTCAGGAGATAGAAAAAAACACTGTATTTTTACACGATTAAATACTGTGTTGTCAAAGTTGACAATGACTTTTTAATGTTTTTTTATTGGTTAGATATTTTCACAAACATAAAGGTGACTAAAAATGATTTACAACAAAAACTAAAAATCACAAAATATGGACATACAAGTTTTTCTGAAGAAAAGCAGCAATATACGCATCAACATCATATTTTTAAAGGATGTTTGGCAACACTTTAGTGTAGAGACCAATTCTCAGTACTAACAAGTTGCATATTAGATGCCTATTTTTAGCATATTGGCTGTTTATTAGTACTTATAAAGCACATATTCAACATAACCATATTCTACTTCCCATACACCTAACATCTATCTTACTAACTATTAATAAGCAACAAAATAGTAGTTTACTGACGCAAAAGTCATACTTTATGAACTCCATATGAAAAATGCATCACTTTGATTAAACAGCTGAGATAATTAACGTTTTTTTGTCAAAGATTTCGCACCCGATTACACTCAGAACAATCATTAAAAACCGATTAGAAACATACGTTCTAGGTTCTGGGATTCTGTACTTTTGAACAGTACAAACACTGATTGCCGTAATAACTCGTTTTTGGCGGGGAACCGTGACGAGATAACTCGTCAATGGCGGTGAAAGAGTAAATACTGAGAATTGAACCTTAAAATAAAGTGTGACTGAGGCAGGGTCAAACACACGCATCTACATGCAACAATTTGTATAAACACACTGCACATTTATTTTAGCTTATAACCTACATTTCAGATCATAGTTAATACCTGATCAGAAAAGCGTAGTATATATAATGTACAGTGCACAACTTCCTGTAATTGAATACATTGATGACTAACAACATTTTCCAAAAATTGTATCAAACAACAGAGCGAACAACAGGAAATATCCTATCCCACAATGCAATGCGCTCGAGCTGACCTTTTATTTCATAGTATGATGTTAGCATGCATTTACAAACACAGCCTTGGACTGAGGGCTAATATTAACGACTGTTGTTGCACCTGCTCCTCAGGTCTACATTTAAGAGTGACACTTTGAAAAACACAGACAGCAATAATCAAACACTTATCTGAAGATGCAGACAGAAATAATTGAGGCACGCTCGCACTGATTGCTAACCTCAGCTTGACTAATAGCAGACCGCACATATCAAAAAGCCAACAGACGGTTTGAAAATTAGAACGTATTCGTCTGTATCTCACACTAATCAAAAACCTGTCAGCATCTCCCGAAAGTCTGATCCTAAGAGAAGACTTTGAAAAATGACACTTTCAGAAAGTATTCATTAATGCTTCATATCAGACTCGGTTTATTTATTTCATTTACAAATGCAGGGAGTCAGCTACACATGCTTTGGTTTCAGATAAATCGGGTCATTGTTAGGGAGGCTGAACAGCTGGAGACATTTGCTTCTGTATTTTTGGCAGGGAACATTCAGCAAAAAAAAAAAAGGAAAGTCTGCTATGTACTCATTCTGATGTATTGTGGCAAACCTGCTTTGGATCTTGTGTTTGCCCACAATCAGAAACAGCACCTCCTGAAATGACGTTTCAGTTTTTCAAATGTGTTCCTGTAGGGTTCCTAGAAAAAGAAACATTTAAAGGTAATGTTTGTGTTAAAGAGGGCATAAAGAAAGTCACAGTGAACCTTGCCAAACATCGATAGCGGAAATGCTTCATTATGGATTTCCTATGTGTTTAAGCTAGTCTCAGTGGTCTGGGCAACAGTGGTCTTTAAATAGATGCTCTAATCTTGTTAATTAAGGCTCAATATGGCCGAGCAAAAAACGGCATTTAGAATATTGATTTTGACATTCACTTTGCAAAGCAAATGCGCAATACTTTGATAAATCTGACCAATAGCGTCATCACGGGAGATTTTCTCAGGTGGTCAGTCTCGCTTTCTCTAAATCACTAAATACTTGCTTTTATATTGACTTGTGGAACATTAGCAGTGCTCTCTATTGACTGCTCACAGAGTGAACGTCTGTCAAAGTGAAATGCACTGTTAGACCCAATGGCCCATTTCAGTCTTTACTGCTGGAAGAACAAAGGAGAAAGTTATTTGTTCTATCCCATCCTCTGGCTCTTCTCTCTCTCTTCATTGAAAAATAAACTTGTGTCTGGGCATCTAGAGCCATGTGCAATGAAAATTCCAGGACAGGGCGGTCAAGATATACATAGCACACATAATAGCACACGCATACACATAAAAGTACTTATTAATTATTACCAGGCTTCACACGAACACACGCCATGTAATGTATAATTACCGGCCACACAATTTCCTCAAATTGTGTCTGAGTTTGCCAATTCAATCCACATGTTGGGTCTTATTTCCTTGTAAAATTGCAGTGTCACTTTAACACAAGCGGGATTCGTCTAGATGTGTGCAAAAAGAGTTCTCCATTTCACAGCAAATAAATTCCAATGCCACGCAGAAGCAAATTTCTCATGAAACTATTTTCAAAAAGAGGCTGAATATTGATTTTCCTTCCCCCTTTTTTATTTCACTATGCTTTTTTGCTTTGCCATGGGTCATGCTCAGCCCATTCTGCAGACAGACAAGCAGACGACCATTTTGGATCAAAGCGTGGCAGTGTCAATCTGCCAGACAAATGCTGTGGCTTCCATATCCTCAGAGCCAAGATGGAGACCTTGCGGTCAGGCAGTGAATGCTGGTTTCCACTGTAGGTGTGGTCGACCCACCAAGACGCTCTGGAATGTTCGTGGATGTGAAAATGCTGTCACACCGGATAGTTTAAGGTGGTTTATTTCTATTTGTGTCTGATTCAAGAGTGATGTCATGGGGATTTTATTTCTAAAATTTTAAATGTATTTGCTATATTTTGCATGGCTGTTCTCTTCATGTTTTCTTCCATTCTGCTGTGTGATCTTTATAATCAAATTTGCTTATTATACAATATGAAATAAGCTATAAAACGAACAATTGAATAAATGCTTGTGTTTATAAGCCGTCCTTAAGTGATAGTTCACCCAAAAAAGAAAATTCTGTCATCACTCAACCCTCATGTCATTTCATTGAAGAATGAAGGTAATCGAACAACACAGATTATTTTTGTACCGTCATATTTGCTGAAAAGCCACTAAAATGCTACTGATTCCATTGTGACAACCCCCCATATATTGTGACAGCCTGCAGCTAATAACAAAAAACTTTTTTTTATGTTTATGGGTAATGATAGTTTTCAATGAATTGTTAAATACATTTTTATAGCCGTAATGTCAAGGAATCTAACTTAAAACAAACCTGCCTTGAGAAATATTAAAACAGAGATAAAAATGTGACAACCACCCTGGATCTCCCATACACATTTTGTAGCTGTTATTAAACCAAAGCTCTGGAAAATAATAATGGACCGAGCTCCTCTTAATAAACCTAAGAGAAGTCAAGATTAAGGAATGCCTATAAAACATATAAAGAGACATCAGGTTTATGTCTCCCAATGAGCCTTAATATTTTCCCAGCAACAGAATGACTTTTGTGACGCAGTTTTAATTCACAGGCACAGATGGACACACAGATATGGGCATAGGATATAGATTCAGAAAGTACTGCTCATGGAAATGTCATTCGTTAAATGCAGTTTGCTCTTCCATTTATAGTCAATTAAAGGTAAGAAACACTTTATGCCGTTGGCTGAAATTACAGCTTAAAACACACTTTTAGAAAGGACTAGACTTTGAGAGGATAGAACTTAAAAGACCAGCATTACAGTCTGTGTCCTTGAGAGGCTATTTAGTATACACAGGGTACAATCTGTGCTGTGAATGGGATGAACATTTTGTATCGTTTTCTGTTTTACTACTGTGTGGAAATTAGTTCACATTTATAAGGAACATGAGGGTACAAATTGAATAAAATCTGTTATCCACGCACAAAAAAAAAAGAAAAACAAACAAAAAAATGTGTGTCTGTTCCCAATAAAATTATATTGTTTAGGAGCACTGCTGTTGTAATGTGTTCAGGGGAAGAAATTCAACTATTTATTGCTATTTTTGTCCGTAGAGTTACTGTAGACCAGTAACCAATGCCGCTGAGGTTCACTTTAAAGTTTCTGACAGTAAACATTAAAATGCTTTTGTGAGGGTATAGTCTAGAGCAATACAATAATAGAAAAAATAATGATAATAATATAAATAAATATATAAAGAGAGAGGGAAAAAAGTGAACAGAGTTAAGGATAAGAGACAATGGGTAGAAAAAAAGTTCTGAAAATAATAAACAATATATGTGTGTGTATATATATATATATATATTTACAGCATAACAATTTAATGCAAATGTTTATACAATAAGTATTTACAATAAAATGTACAGTACAGTAGTTAAGGGTGTAAAATTGTGATTTGTGTGAGGTATTTACATAATTAGGTCTAGTGTGTAATTTTTTGGAGGATCTATTGACAGAAATGTAATATAACATACATAACTGTGCATAAAGACCTTACATAATGAAACATAATGCTTTTATTGCCTTAGAATTAATTATTTACAGCACAGGTCCCCTTCGCATGGAATTTAAACTGCTCTACAGAGCGTGTTTTGTAAAAATACATGATGTCCTATGGCAAAGAAGCGAAAACGTGACAACATCTTAGTTCTGTGTCAGCCAACGTTGGTGCTTCGAAATGGAAGGATGGAACAAGCCTTTGCTTGCAAAATTATGCTTATCAAATAATGCTGCAAATAAACATTTTAGCTGAACCCAACTGACAATCTCATAGGCTGCTTCTGAGTGTTGCTAAGAACCCAGCCAATTACTACAATCTGACAAAGTTAGTAAAATATCCCAAACAAAAAAACCTTTACACACAACTTTTCAGGGTGTAATTAGTTTGTTCACAAATGCATTATAAACTTTCCCAATAGACCGGTGCACCCTGACCCCTTCGCCAGATTGGAACTGCTGATTTTCAGCCATATTTATGGACAGTGCGATAAGACAGTCTGTGAATGCTTTACTCATCGTCTGCAAGCATGCTATCTTAAATATTAGATCCAAAATGGTGTTCAACAGAGATAAAGCCTTTTTAGGTCATGGGTTCTCCAGGCACCGTGCATCGGAAAAGCGGTATCTGGGTTTAATCCAATAATCTCTCTGGGAATAAACTTGTTATTGCTTTTGTCATGTAAAGCAGGTCACTCTAAATCTACTCACAATCCTAAAACATTCTTTGTCCATGTTCATCGAAAAACCCAGATAATAAAAGGCATTACAAAGCCTGGCACATTATTAGACATTGTGTTGCATTTTAAGTACATCTGTATATATACATTTTGGTGAGAAGACATCATTGATGATTGTCAAAATGATGTAGGATGCGTCTGTTTTCAAAGGAATTGTATATGACAGTGTTCTTCTGTTACAAAAGCAAAGTCCATTTAAATCCTCCGGTAGAGGTCGAACAAACCAACTCATACTCCTCCTATCGACATGGGACAAATCCAACATTACACTCATGAAGTGCTGACAATTTTGTGGCAGCCAATTGGATAGGGGGTCTCAGTCCCAGATGTGCAGACAGATGGTTTGGACTGTGAAGGGATGTGCCTTTCAATGCATGTGTGTGAGAAACAAAATGCAGAGCCAAGCGTAGGTTTAGATCATACTGTGCAGGTAAAGACACAGGCAGCAGATGTTTAGCTTGCTGATAGTAAATGTGCATGTTCTTTGGCATCTTATTAAATGGTATTTAACACATGTCGAGGTGTCTGAATTGAGCTCTTATGATCTTGGTTGCTTGGAAATTGTGTCTGGGGTTCAGTCCAGGGTCACTGCATTCTTGAGGATTACAAAATACTCCTGTCAGAGTCACCGGCCCAATTCAATCACATCTCTGTGTCATTACCACTATGAAACAACTTGTGGGCAGAAGCATTAATGATTGTTCTTGTAAACTGCAATGTGGCGTAATTTTATTCTGTTTAATGTTGAATTGTCTGGGACATTTTAAAATAATCCCGTAGGCATCCTCAGGTTGTGCAAACATATCAAGGTAAATTTATGTAGACATTCAGAGCTTTAAAACCTTTCCAGGCTAGGTACAATTGTTTATAACAGATTTTTTATTCAGACCTCATTCGTTCCTGCTTTGGTTGTTTTGTAGCCTCTTATTTGTTTAAGTACGTAAAAACTGCCATCGGGGGAAATGTAGTTTTTGTTGACTCTAAAATGTTTTTATTATTGTAGCTTGAGCAATTATTTACCCTCGCCTTTATATGAATAGTACATTTTAGATTAATACATACTTCAAGGCAACAAAACAACGAAAATACCCATTATTTCCAAAATGATGACCTCAGGATGTTAACGCAAAATAAAAGTAACATTTGTAGGCACTTTGTCCATCATTATCGCACTTTGTCCATCATTATTTTAAGTGCTTTTAAAAGTGAATGTCAACAAGGTCGTAATTGAATAATGCGTGCATGGCATGAGGATAAATGTTCTAGGTAAATTAAGGGTCGTAATTTGAATAATTGTTTTTTCTTGGCATAAGTCAGATATACCAAACAAAGTACTAGAGTAGTACAAAGTAAAAATAGGAAAATGGATAGAAGTCATCCAAACACTTGAGGCAGTATTTTAATATGTTTTAGATAACACATTTATTTTATTTTATTCTGCAGAAAACAAAAGTTATTTTTTAAGAGCGTTGGTAGATAAACAATACTGGCCCTTATTGACTTGTATGCGAAACCACTGAGGCATTTTCAAAATATGTTCTCTTGTGTTACACAGAAGAAAGAGTCGTATACAGATTTGGAAATACATAAGGGTACTTAAAGAATGACAGACTTATAATGTTGATGTGAAAAAGCCATTTGAGTTACAGTGACTAATGGAAAAGTCAAAAGTAAAATTTGAATCGCCTTGTTTTGAAGAGTTCCATAGCCTTTCAAGTCATTTTTTGCCAATACCTCATATAAAATAGCCTAGTTCCCATAACTAATTTTGCCAAGCAGCTGGTGAAGTCATTATCACGGTATGCATGCTGGAGTGGCATTTCTGTTAAACAGCATCTGTAAAAGGCGATACAGTTTATCCAGACCCCCAACTCAATCTTGATGACATGTAGATATTAAGTAGAAATCTCAGGCTCTAAAATTGCCACTTGAAACATTTTCAGACCACCACTTTGGTTTCCTTTTATTTGCCTGAGCATAATTAATCATTTCTGTCAAATTTCACTCGATTGTAGTTAAAACTATTTTATTCATCAGTACTTGATTTGGAATGGAAGGTTGTAACTTCAGCACCACTTTGATTTTTACCTATGAAATTAATAGCAATAACTTTGAAGTAAGCAATTAAGATATAATCAAATTAGTGGATTGATGTTTTTATAAGGAGTGGTTCTTTTGCCAAAACAGTCAGCCACAACAAAAGCCTGGAGAAAAAATGTTGTATAAAAAAATAAAAACTGATATAGGACTGTTGGAACAAGGCAATAAATCACAGACAGCGGCAGTGCACCAGCCTGTTTGAAAGAAGTCAAGATTAAGAACCAGAGAGCTTAATGTTATTTGTTACAAACTTTTGTTTTTTTTGGTACTTTAAGCAAAACAAGAACAAAGCTATAATTTTCACGATGATCTAAACAATGAGACTTGTACCTTGTCCTAAATGTTTATTTTATATAAATGGTTGAAATAAAAATCAACATTTTGCTCCTTTAATTTTTTTGAAACTACATTCATTTTTTGAAGAACAACAATAGGGTAAAATAAGGCTCAAATGTTTTGTGCCTAATGGGATTTCTTTTCTTTCTCTCTCGGCATGACACACACATTCATTTCTGAATATGTTAACATGAATTTGAATATTTAACAATGCAAAGTTTGAGTCTGAAAGTTTAACATTCCGAGATGGTTTTCAGCAAGGCTTTTAAGAAAATCTATTTTACCATCATGATGGTGTCACTGATTGCCTCCTGCCATTCACAGATAACTGCTACATGTGCACTTACAAACACTCTTTCTCCAATCACTCAGTGTTATAAAAAAATACACTTCCTACTGTTATTCTCCTTTGTAGCTTTTATAAAGTCCACGATTTGGTTAAATCAATCGACTTTACTTAAGATTTTAGTTTTCGAAAGTGAAATCTGATTTCTGAATAAACCATTAAGACTGCACTGCAAAAGATTTTTTTGCTGCCTTAAATTCTTGAGGACAATCAAATTGACTTCGCGAGTCATCTTAATTTACCATTTTATACTTTTATGTTTTTAGACTTCACGTCTTCAAAAGAAGTTATTAGGTTACATTAAAAGTAAAAATTACAAAATAACCCATGAATTCAACACAAGCAGCACAGTTCAATGCATTTGAATCATGTTTACAGTTTTCTGCTATAAGATGGGTCTCAAATTTAGACCCGGTTTCACAGGCTAGTCCCACACTAAAATGAATGTGTGAACTGTCTTAACTGAATATAACTTGCCTGGAAATATCTTGAAATATATCAGTGCCATTGTTTTGTCTTGAGATGCACACCAGTAATGTATTCTGCCAAATAAATTTTATAAAGCGACATTAATATCTTAATTCAACTTCAAGGCATACTCCTAGTTAAAGCTAAGTTGTGTCTGTGAAACCGGGCCTTAATGTATTTGTATTGATTGCAGAGAATACATTTATCAACATCCCCGTTGGGTATCATTTACAATTTATTGTTGGCAATGATACTCCATTTATTACATTCTGTCAGGTCCTACAGTGTTTGGTAAGATTATTGATGGAATTCATAATCCGCCAGAGAAGCATTCAGGACTAGATAATCACATCAAGTGTGAACAGGACATGTAGAGGTTAATGCTACATGCACGTCTCTCTCAACTTATGAAATTGTCTGAATCTGTCTTGAATTGTATTTATGAAGGTGGATCTATAACTGAAGCAAGAAAACAGCTTATTTAGCTTTCAGGGACACTTTAGCCACATTTAATCGCAGGAATTTAATATAGCATTTGTTTGTGCAAGAATAGTAAGTAGAGGAGAAATAGTATGCCAGTGTTTTCAAGGTTAACTCAGGTAAGCAACCTCAGAGCTGCTGTCAAACTGCGGCAGATGTTGTGCGCCTTAAAGTGACGGATGCATCATTTATATTTTCCTCAAGCTGTCGAAAGTAATGTACTTTATTTTTAACATCTGTTTGAAAACATAAAATAGCAAGTGAAAAGTTTATTTACTATGTAGGTAAACAGTGGCGGCTGGTGCACCATTTTTCAAGGGGGCGCGAAAAACCATTTGACATGTGATGTAAGCATATCATTGTAATACGATTCAATAAAAAGGAAAGGAAGGAGTCGGGAACCGGAAGACATTTTAAACATTTAATAAAGTAATATAACAGCCGGCCGGCCCCTCACGGACGACCGCCGGCGAACAAAACATAAACATTAATATAAATACAAATACAAATACAAACATAACACAAGTTCGGGCCCGGTCCTCTCTCCTCGGCGGTCCGGTCGCTCGTTCCTTTTATATGCTCCCTATCTCCTACGTGATTCGAGCCCGGTGTGCGCACAGCTGGCGCTCATTCACAATTACTCACCGGACTAGAACCACGGTCTCGCCCCGCCTACTCTACTACAATCATCACTGCTTAGCTAAAAAAAGGTTGAACTATTATACACTGTATTCAGAAAAATCTGGAATTGTTAATAATGATCGTATAGATAGTAACTCTGTTGAGTGTTTTGGTTGGCCATCCATCTCTTCTGTAACAAAATACACAAGTAACTGTGTTTAATTAAAAAGTCCATCGGATGTTATTTTTAGTGCGAGATGTGCGAGATGCATTTTTTGTGCGAGATGGTGGTCTAGTGGGTTAAACCACTGAACTGGTAAATCAAAGGTTGCTGGTTCGATCCCAGCAGCCACCACCAGTGTGTCCTTGAGCAAGACACTTTACTCCATGTTGCTCCAGGGGGATTGTCCCTGTAATAAGTGCACTGTAAGTCGCTTTGGATAAAAGCGTCTGCCAAATGACTAAATTAAATTAAATTAAATTAAATTAAATTAAATTAAATTAAATTAAATTAAATTAAATTAAATTAAATTAAATTAAATTAAATTAAATTAAATTAAATTAAATTAAATTAAATTAAATTAAATTAAATTAAATTAAATTAAATTAGTCATTTATACAAGTGTAAATACGAAGTGTACTACAGTATTACAGAAAGTAAACAGAAAAAACAATAACAGGGATAACTTGCGTAGGCAGCGCACAGCATCCAATACAAGTAGCATCACTGATTATAGTCACATTGCTCGCATGCAGTGTAAACACTATATACTAAGTGCGAATAAAGCTCATCTTTTATCACTGTTGCGTTACACTTACATTTACATTAACATTTAGTCATTTGGCAGACGCTTTTATCCAAAGCGACTTACAGTGCACTTATTACAGGGACAATCCCCCTGGAGCAACATGTCTTGCTCAAGGACACACTGGTGGTGGCTGCTGGGATCGAACCAGCAACCTTTGATTTATCAGTTCAGTGGTTTAACCCACTAGACCACCATCTCCAAATGGTGCATTTGTCAATCACGTACATGCAATCTATACTTCTATACTTGTATTTAAACTTCATTATATTCAGTACCAGTGTTCTGGGTGAGAAATGGACGGTTGAGAATTGTCCAATCACATGAGGTCAAACACGTAAAAATCAATATCGACCAGAAACAATATAGGGTCTAGGTCACACACAGCTGCGTCCCGGCGACGTTCTGACGCGAGCCAATTAGAGAGCAGCCTCAGTTCACCTGCCTGCCAAACGCACAATACTTTTAATGAATTCTTACACAACTACTAGGTGAGTAATAGTGTGAATAAATCTGTTTGAATGTCTATTGACCTGCTTCCGCTGTAGGTAAATAACCTTTGATCATTGCCGATATGTTCTGTGTCGAGTTATATTTAGCCAATTATATTCCTAATCTATCTAAAAATACATAAAAACGCCTCACATTTACAAAGCTTTTAAAAACACCTTATAGTTTTGAACTGAAATCCTGAAATGCTTCCAAATTGACAACTTTGTTTGAAATATTAAATGACAGATAACTTTATATACTTATTTTAAAGAAATGGTTCACTCAAAAATTAAATTGTTATATCATTAATTTACCCTCTTGTCATTTCAGACCTGTATGACACAGAAGAAAATATTTTGAGGTCCATACAACAGAAGTGAGTTGCTCAGTTACGAATATTCTTCAAAAATCTTCTTTGTGTTTTGCTGAAAGAAAGTCATGCAGGTTCGGAAGAGGGTAAATGATGACAGATTTTCATTTTTTTGTGAACTATCACTCTAACATGGGTTGTAGTCAAATGACCTCGAACTGTCAGCACAACTTATAAATCATTATTGCAAGCTTACAATAATGGGTTAAGGTAGGCATTAAACTTTCAAACGCAGATATTTTTTGTACTGTACTTGCTCAATAACTGTTTTTTAAGCAAAAAAGTTTGGGATTACAGCTTGAAGTGCTGATTTACTCAATCTTAGGTAGCTCCCACCGTGTAATGAAAATACACCTCTCAGTAATAACATGTCAATGAGCACAGTTTCAGCACAAAAGCCTCCGATTGGTTTGTGGTTGTGAAATCTCTCTGTGATTGGTCCTTTTATGATTGTGCGTCCCCCTAGAGTTCTGGTCCATCTGTACAGACTTGGAGAAGGACCAAGAACTCTCAGTATGTGTTACCTCAGAGATTTTGCTACCTCACGCTTCCTGCATGGATATCCATCTGTTCCTCTCCTCTGAAGAGCCACTCAATCACGCAGGCAAAACAAACAAATAACCCACTAACAGCATTACAGACACTCCTGCTGTTTCTCTTTCATAAAGTGTTTGTTTTTATATCGTATATTCATATTGATTTACTGGATAATCAGAGGGTTCAGCTGCTATACACAGAACTGTTCAATGACCACTCCATTGTGAGTGGTAGAGAATTATTTTTATCTACAAATAAAAACAGAAAGTGTAGAAAAATGCAATATGAGATATAAACGCAAGAAAATGACCAACCATAGGAGTAACTGTGAACGACCATCCTACCAAACACACACATGGTGTGTGCAGAGATGCCTCGAGCAGGTTCACCATTTCATTGAAGTTGCAGCTGCCTCTTGCTGATATCATACAAACACACACACCGATATTTCAGGGCATTCAGTACTTTCAGCAATACAAATGACCGTGTTGTTCTGCTTTTGCGAGCCAATGGAACTTCTTTTGTCACTGTAGTATTCAACTGGATAATATTTGCGTTGCCTTTGTGCACTGGATATTCAGAGATGACCAAATGCAGAGAAAATATGACCGTTTCTTTATTAATTGATAAAATAATGACTACGATATAAATGTACTTTTATTTTTATTAAAAAAAGTCTTGGAATTGGTGGTTTTCAATTGAAACACATTTAAGGAGGTTTAATGGAGGCGAGTGACAAAAAAGAGGCTGTTCTGAATGCTTTGACCCCTAAAGGAACTGTGCACGCAAATATGATTTTTCTAATTTGCCATCATTTACTCACCCTCCTGTCGTTTCAAACCCGTATGCTGTAATTTTGTCTGTGGAACACAAAAGCTGCACTTTTTGAAGAATACTTATGCAGTTTGTTGCAACAGTTTATTGTAACAAGGAGGTGTCAAAATACAAAGGGAGTGATTTTAGCCACATTTTATTAACATTTTGACAGACACTTTTTCAAAGTGATTTAAAGTGGATTCATGCTATACGTCGCGGCAGTAGATTTACAGTGAAAAATTACTTAAATATTTGCATCTTTCCCACATAACCCTAATGTCAAGGTTTGGAATACATTTAATATAGTTTAAATATCGTTTATAATTTAATGGTTTTATTATTTTGTTTGTCTTTGGTCTTTTGGAGCTTGACCTCCCATGGGTAACATGAAAATATATTATTTCTACCTTTTACTTTTTTAATAAAGCTGCAAATATCAACCTGGTCTCAGAGGAAATACACACTTCAGTACACTTTTTGAAGTGCCACACGTACCATCGGGTACATATTGCTACAGCTTTGAGACACAGAAGTCCACTGGGGGCGCTAAAGAGACGCACTGTATTTCAGTGTCATGATTTGTCTCTAAAAATGATTTTATAAATACTTATTACTTTTACTTCAATAGATTTTTTAGTGCATCTAACCCCTAAATTTAAAACTACCGCCTTCCGAACCACATAAACACGCAACAAGGAAATAGAAGTCAGACTGAGCAAAATCAGTATAAAAGCATTAAAAACATTTTGCGTTGCATTTCCAGTCTTCTAAAGCTATATGATATCGTGTGAACATAACAGGTTTTAATCGCTGACTATCGCGCTCCATAAATGCATCCAGTTGTGTTTCATTTAAGTGTACACTCAAGGTTAGCATGTGACACAATCGGAGCGAGACAGCCAATCCCATTTCACTGTCGATGCTGACGTAACAGTTTACACAAGACGCATTTTTTGTTAATTCTGTCACTGTGCGCAGCAGGTCTGGACCGGAGTTTTATGGCGGACGGAGAAGGGGATCGCTTTCGGGTCTGTTCTTTGGCCTCAAAACGCTTGGAATAATTGCACTTTTTGAAAAAACTACATATGTAGCCGTATCTTCCTGTTACATGTTGTTTTTTGTATTGTATAATGTACAAACTGTTACGGCTCAAATTCTGCGTACGAAATAATAAACGTACACAAAATACGTCGTCTAATTAGATTCCAAATCATTATACCCCAATAGGATATAATATGGCGTTGTTAACGTTACTGTTGTTGGAAATTCTGAAACCGGGTTGCAATTTGTACCTGATGGTAAATATTTTGTGGTGCTGCAAAAAGTGTACATATTTCCTATGAGGCCGGGCTGGCAAAAATGCTTCAATATGACTGAATATTTCATTTTTTCATCAATTTGTTCAAATAGACTACATTCATTTGTTTATATTTCAATGAGGTTAGTTCGAAATGTAATGATTTTCATCGGGGAACACATGTAATAAAATGTAAATCATTTTCCTGGTTCAATCTATTGTGTATAAAATTTAATCAAAAACAAATAAGTTGTATTATTAGACTAAATGTGGTTTGAAACAAAATAGGTAAATAGGTCTTGGAGCATATTTAGTCAAAAGTAATATATCTTCATTTTAGAAAGAATACTGTTAATAATTATAATAACATTTTTGAAAATATACCTTTGTTTGACACACAATTACCAACAACCTCACATGTAAAGAGTCATTGGAGTAGATGACTAATAAAACCATAAATGTTTCCTATGGTGTAAAAGCATGTTACTGTATGCTATTTAATATTATAAATATTAATAATATTAAATAATATATTATTAAAGGTCCAGTGTATGACATGTAGCAACATCTATCAGTGGGGTTGAGAATTGCATCCAACTGCTCACTCCAGATGTCGTCATGTTTTCGTCACGTTTCTTTGTCAAAGGAATAAACATATTTACGAAATATGTCCTTTATTTGTCCTTTAAGGGCTCCTGTAGAAACAACATGGCAAATTCCATCCAAGGGGACCCGCGGTGTATGTTAATAGGAATAGCTCATTCAAAGGTAATTAAAACTTAACGCTTCATTATGTAAGATCTTTATACAACTCTGAAGAGTTGTATATAACATTGCATTTCTGTCAATAGATCCTCCAAAAAATTACACAAAGCACAGAATGTCACGCCTTAGGACACATGTACGGTATATTTGTCAACAACCAATTTGTATTCTCCTATCAATTCCTTTTTTACTTGCATCACAAAAGCACCGTAGAAAAGATGCAAAGAAGAAAAGCTTTTAGACTGGTATTGTTGTACTATCTACTTCAATGATATGGCTCGGAACTACCCTGGTAAGTTTAAAGAAGAGTTGGATGGATGGGCAGAGCTGATGGAAGCTACAGCACAAAGAAACATCAGAGCGGAACGGAGGAAAGAAGCTCAGCAACCAACATCCTGAGGGTTCATTACGTTGATAGTGGGTGGAAAGACCCTTGTGATGGAAGTAGAATGAGTTTGTAATTTAGTCAGACCAGATGAAAGCATGACAAAGAAAATGGCAACACAAACGGGTAACCACCCTTCCATCTCCCTCTGGCTCGCTCTTTCATTCTGTGTTTATTTGTCATTACTGGCTTTTCCACATTCAGATGTTCCAGCATTTACATCAAAAAGCAGCTCGGAATCTATACCTTGTTTCTGGCGAGGCACACGAAAGGACACATGGAAATTTATATAGAAGGCACACATAACTACTTTAACACACTGGAGATGCTTTTCCATTGCCTGGGGATCATAGCCTGAAGCTCCATAGAGCTCCACTGAGCCAAATGGAGGCTCTCAGAAGAGGAACAAGAACATAGGAAATTACAATTTCTCTTATTCAGCCCACAAAGTGTAAAAACAATATTACATTTATTTTAAATTCAGCCCTTTTCTGGCTTAAATCTTTAGGAAAACTCCACCGTAACAATGGGTGCCCCTCTGCCTTTAAGATTCTTACATTTTATAATGCTGTTTGGAATACAGTCAGAAGGAAGTTTTATTTTTGCTCTTTAAATGAAACCAAATTTGGAATCTATTATATTGCAATGTTAATGAAATAAATAGCTCACACAAAATAAAAAATATTTCTATATCACAGTTCATACTGACCATGTGTGTCAAAAAAATAAAAATACCAAAGCACCAACAAAATGGTTTATATGATTTGTGAGCTGTTTTCAGGTTATACAATTGAAATTTGAGATGTTAATAATTTGTCAAAAATTGAAAAAGATGCATCTGATTCAGTCAAGACACATAATAGAGGCAATGCTATCTATAGTACATCAACACACCATTTTCGGATCTGTAAATGGTTGTGGTATAGACACAAAATAGGCGAATCAGAGAGTTAATAATGTCTTTCCCTACGCAAAGTCACTGTATTGACAACTTGCAGTTCCTGCACACATATGCTTTATAGTTCTGGTAAAGACAATTGACTAAAAAATGTCCTTTGTGGGTTGGAACAATGTGAGAGTGAGAAAATAATGATAGGATTTAAATTTTGTGTGAACGCCTTTATATCTCATTCACCAATCTATCATGAAACAACTGTTGGTGTGTGATAAAAATGAGATTTTAATCATTGTTCGTGAGATCAGATATGATGGAGTGTGTAAAGGTGTAATGTCTTTTAAAAGCTGATGTATTGACTCTTGTTAATGGCCCGTCAGGAAACAGCAGAATTCAAGGGTGAATTTATAGAAAAGAAAGAGTAATGGGAAAAAGAAATGACAGAGCAGAAGGAAGGAAGAAAGAAAGAAAGAAAGAAAGAAAGAGAAAAAAAGGAAAAAGAAAATTCCTCAGAAAAATCACAAGGCTGAAGCTGTACAATACAAGTTTGAAAGGTGCAAAAATAACCCCTTTCTTCACTTTTCTACAGTACATGAATCTCATCACAGACAGAGCAAAACGCTGGGTTTGGTCACGATATCAAACACAAAGCCTGAATGGCCTCTGAAATACTTTTGGCTTCACAAAAATGTTAATTTTACCACAGTCGTCCTTTTAAAATCTAGGAGTAGACCATTTATGACATCCTGTTGTGTGATGTTAAAAGGTTCTATAAAGTCTTGAAAGCCTTTGTACACTTTATCACATACACACACTACAGCTCCGCTGGAAATCCTCCAGTAAGCTTAAAATGTATAACAACACTTCTGAGTCTTGCTGATGACAAAATTAAAGTTTTTTAAATATTCATGTCTCTGTATCTGACCCTTACAATTTTTTAAAAAGAGTTTAAGTTTGATAAATTAGGTATTTTGCTTCTTTTGGTTAGTGAGAAATTATAAGGTGTAGAGTTCCACATGAAGAGCTGTCTCACAAACAGCTGTCACAGATGCAATCACCCTTTCCCGAATCCCATCTGAATGCCCTCCGTTCCACTGACAAAATAAAACGCAACCGCATATAAACATATATCTGACGACCAGATGAACTTAACAAGGGATTCCCTATTGGAGTGACAAAAATGTTTATCATATAAACTCATATTTAAGGCGCCCCTGCAATGATGTGTCATGCATTCTGAGTTCTTTATTATGTTAAACGGGCTGTCTTCTAATGCTTAACATGGTCAACTTGTCAAAAAACAAGTTGGGAGTATAACGTAGTATTTTTGCAGCAACTTTTCTAAGTCCCTTATTTCCTTATTATCACGGCCACAGGAGAGCAGGAGAAGGAGCATGCGCAGACGTCACTTTCACTTGTAAGCAGGGGAGAGAGAGCATACGTTCGCGATTTTGTGGTGTTTGTTTGTTCAGTGCATTTTGGTGATGAATGTTATATAAACTGTGTATATATGGCTGGATTTGGAGATCGTTCAAAACTGATATATGGAGCCGCCCCAACGCTAAAAGATGCCGGACATGAACCACATGAGGTGAGTGAAACTGATGTCTTTTTTTTGACAATGGGTGCGCACGTGCTTTGGTTCAGCCTTCCCCTCCCCCCCTCACGCCCCGTTTGTTTTCAGAAAGCTGTATCTGCCTTTTATAAATATGATCAAACTAAATACTCTTTGAAGATACAAAGTATGCAATACTACTCAATAGGTACTCAAGATTAATATGAGATTGGCAGAAACCCCACGTTTTACGCCCGCTTTAGTATAATCTGGGTAATGGAGTCTGAATGTTTTTGAGGTTCATGTCAAGTAGCTTGTTAAAGTTGACATCTACCAAAATACCAACTCACTTTTACCAAATAAAAGATGAATTTGCATCACTCCATAGCCTTGCACTTCCCTTCATGAACCTATCAGAGCTCATGTGCCACTAATTTTTAGTTTGCAACCCACCAGTTGACAGCCTATGATCAAATGGATGTGCTATATCATTAAGAAGCTTAAATCTATTGAATCTGCCGCCTGACCATTTATTCTGACTCATACCCATCCCCCCCCCCCCCCTCGGCGAATTCAACATCCTTGCAAGCGCCTGTGGTCCTGCTTCACACACATTTTCCCCTTTCTGCGCTACTTGATCACACATTAATCTAGATTTGAACAGGAGCCCAATTTTCTCTCTAAATGTCAGATCATATTCACTGGCCCTTATTCAGCATCCACGCACATCTGATTTCCGAGTAACCATTGAGGTAAATGTCGGCGTATAATAAGGGCTCCCCTCGGAAACACAATTGTAATCTACAGTTCCTGAAGTCTATTGTGGTTCCCGAGTGCATTAGCTGGCAGTGAAAGCAATCAGTTGAGCAATCAAAAGCTTTGATTGACAGGGCCAGAGGTGGGGAAGTCAAGCCATGTTAAACGCGTCCAAAATTGATGTCGGCACTGGAGTTGAAAATGAGGGTAAATGAACAGTGCCATTAAACTCACAGATCCGCTGTATGTTCATGGATAGTGCTTTGATCTATCAGTGATCAGAAGGGACCAAAGAGTCCATTGCATGAAATGAATGGCTCGTTGCCTGTGAAATGTTACTGACCAATTACATTTAAGAGTCATAACTGATATATGACTTAATTTAAGATATGACTGATAGCAGCGTTAAAAACATTAAATATCACAATAACATTAAACTAACAATTTAAAACTACATTTACATTTACGTTCTATATCGTATGAGTGGGAGTGTTATGAGTACATTTCGAACATACTGTCATGTTTTATGGTGATGTGACCCATATCCTTTTGACCAATGACGTATTTACAACAACCTGTAGGTAGGCGCAAGAAGTTCATTTATTGGCACTAACACAAAAATGTGACGTTTTCCGCTATTTTTATTTTATTTACTTTTAAAGTTTTGACCATTGCTCAGTTCCCGTGGCATTACGGGATAGAGAAGTGTCCATCTGACTCACACTCACAAATATTGGCGGAAACAGTAGGCCATCAAGGGATTTCGCGCCTAATGTTTTTTGCATACTGAGGTTTCGGACATACTATTCGTGACTAATACTTATTTTCGACTACTATATAGTATAGAAGTAGGCTATTTTAGACACAGGGTCAGTATTTGCTCCATATAAGCGCAACATAATAATGCAGAAAGTTAATAAACGACTGACAGAAATGACACAAGTTTTTAGTACGTTCAGTGTGTATAGGCAGCACTTGGAAAATGCGAGTGTGTACAAAGACGTAGACGTGGTCAAAGTCTATGCAAGTATCAAAGCAAAGGGGGCAGAGAGCTGACTGGGAGAAATTGTTGATCTTTTAAGAATTTTCTCCAGTAAAATCACATTAGTCAAGAGTGTAAATTGTGATTTTGTGTGTCTGAAAGCACATCAGATCCGTGTGCTTTCATGTTAAACTGTATAGGCAAAACTGTGTAGCACTAGCCTGATTTGATCTTTTGATGTGGCTACTGCTGAAACATATTGCAACTATTAATGTGGTCTTAATACGCTGTTGAAACATACTGTCGTAAAGGACTCAACAATGTTCTGGTTTGCATTGTGGTATCAAATCAAAATACCATCAATTTAAAGAGAAAAGGATTTCACTGCACATACTGTGTGCTTCTTAAAAATCTAATTCCACACCTAAAAACACTGCTGGCACTAGTGACCCATAAAAATGGAGAATAAATGGTACACTTTCAGGAATAATGCACCAGGCTATTAGACTTCAAGTGTCCTGTGACAATAGAGTAGTCCGACAGGTAGACGAAGGCAATATATAAAACATAATAAATTCCCACAAAAAAAAAAACCTGTTCAGACTTTGTTGGGGCTGTCATTCAGTCTCTCATCTGATGCAACAGTTTATATTGGTCATGCATTATTCAAGCTCAGATCAGGGAAAATACTAACGTTTTAAAAGAAGCATGAAATCTGGTCCAGCAGTGCATTGAGCTGACCTTTAAAACTATCTTAACCACCTTAGTCGTGTGTGAGGGGTGAACTATGCTTCTGTATATAGAAGAGCAGTTATGATCTTTTAATGATGTTTGAGATTGTTTCAATTTTTAAACATTTGTCTCTAGCATACTTAATGATGTGAGTTGCAACCGCATTGCAAGAGATTGTGAGAACTTGCCAATACATCAATTAATGACTCACCTGACTTTCTTTAAACTGTCTTTCTATAATTTCTCTACAAAACAAAGTTTTGTACAAAACAAAACAAGTGTTCTGCCATAGTGGTATTGTTGCTTTATACTGAATCTAAAATATGTTTCTGAATAAGACACAAAAATACAAACTACTGTACTGTAAATACTCTTGTACAGTGGTTCTCAAACTGGGATGAATCCAGTGGGGCCACAGATTTTGTGGCATTCTGTGAAATATAGAAATTTAATATCAAACAGTCAGATAATATAAAATAAACCCGCCAACCAAATGAATGAATGTCATTGTATAACTGAATTAATTTAATTAAAATTCATTATTGTTCAAAAACTATATTTGGGGGACCGCAAAGTGATGCGACGTACACAGGAGACCTTACAACAAAAAGGTTTGAGAAACACTGGTCCTGCTGAACTGTAAATTCACCAACAACAAGTCCACCAAGGAGAACAATTCTGTGAGAAGAATATTTTGTTTTAAAAAATAGTTAAGCATTTAGATCACAATTTCATTCAAAGACGACTTTATTCTTACAAAGGCAAGTTTGTTAAAAACAACGAGATTCATAACAAGAAATCAACAATATGAGAAGCACAAGAAGCAATAATTCATCAATTGACATACCTGTGAAATGAAGTGAGAGAGAGAAAATTTAGTTTTTGCTGTTTTTCAAACCATTTTGTACACTATGTTTTCTCAATTCATTTTGCATACCTGTACATTATGGACAAATATTTCCAGCTGGAAAACAAATTGTTGTTAAAATAAATATACAGTTAAATGAAAGATGCTGTAGTATGTTTTACTTTTATGTGTTTTTACTGTAGAGGTCACAAAGTATTGTTTTGTCCTTATGCTATTTGACATTTATTTGGCTTAAGGAATGATATAATGACCCAGTGAAGGGCCCTAAAACACTATTTTTAAAACTGAATGATTAAGAATTTAGACACACATCCTCCACAGAACACAGAAGTCATTATAGTCTTACAGTAAAGAGGGTATAAATAAAAGTGACATTTATTGTCACCATAAGAACGGCAGTCTGGGATAAATAGGTTACTGTGGGTTCTGCCCATACTTGGTCCACATTAAGCTAATATGTCTGTAATGTAATTTACATGATTTTGTAGGTTGTGATAATTAAGTAGCAATCTTATGCAGGCCACCGTAAATTTCAACCAGAGTGAATCTGACCCATGGGATGAAAGATAAATCGACCTGCTCTGCTGTACACTACTTGCCTGTGTGCGTTTTAAACATACTTTATTTTTGTTATAATAAAACTAATTATAAGAACAGATTGTGCAGGACCCAAGACAGAGGAATTTATACAAAGAATTTATACAAACTACCGTCAAAAGTGTATGTGAACTCAGTGATAGGACTCAATACGATCGCTCTTATTTGACTGTGTCTGGTTTGTTAAAAGATAAAACACTAATGATGTGGCGAAAACACGAAACGCAAGACGTTTTCATCTATTACAACCAAGTTCATCTTCACCTTTGGGTTTTATCCTCAGATCCTCCAATTGCATCTGTAGAGTCTGATTTAAGTGGCAAGCAACGATTTTACATAACCTCAAAAGAATTTCTCCATCTGGATTTTCTTTTCCTCCTGTAAAAGCTGCCTAAAGTGCTGCTGGTCAAAACATGACAGAGAGAAATGAATTAAAGAAGGCAGCCCTGCAGTACATTCGCTCTGGCATGAGTGATGCTAGAGGTTGAATTTAAATTAAATGTAAAAGCAATTGTACACTCTCTGGCCTTAAGGAGAAAGATAATGCAAGATGTTTTGTTTATTCTGTTCTTTCTTCTCTGAATGAGATTTCGTTGAGATGAGAATCACTGGAATGTGTTTTTTCATTGATTGTCTCGGGGTTCTTAAAAGCCACCCCATATATGTGTGAACCTGGGGCATGTGTACATGCATATCGATAAAAACAATGTTCTCGAAACAATAATTCCATTACTATGTGTGTTTTTCATCCAAAAACTCCAAAAGCAATATCTCCGTGCTCATTCTTTTTTTTATTGACTAAGTGGAAGAATTTGCAAAACATCTGTCAGGAATATAACACAAAACACAATAAATTAAAACTTGCAAGTCTTCTTCCAACTCCAATTATGTGGCCAACTGCTTCAGTGACATTTGTTTACTTTTTGAAATTTTGACTCTTTACTAGATAGAGACAGGAGAGATTACAGGAAATTCAAAGAGAATGGAAGAGAATATATTGCGACGGATTCAAACTTAAATCACCCAAATAAGCCCCATCCAGCAATTTGTCACAGCATATTTGCTAACCATCGGCCCTCAGCTCCTGCATTGTTGAGGGCAGTAATTTTGCCAGTAATCCAGAAGAAAACCTGATGTCATATTTGTGCCTTTAGCTTTAGACAAAACCTCAGCTATTCTAATTCTGCAACATGAGGATTCATTTATGATTTGACTTACACAGCACTCATAATAATCAAAGCCTCATCTCGGTTTAACAAGGGAGTCAATGAGCATCACTGTTGGGTCATTAAATCCAAGACTTTAAGTTAAAGGAAGGTCCATAGAATTATATAGCTGCCAATACTCGGACGCTCCTGCTATAAAACATTGTGCACTTGGCAAACCCTTAAACATGTATTAGAACTACAATCAACACAAATTATTTGAACAATTATGATGATGCCATTTATGTATAACAGTAACATTCATGTTATTTGTTTTCTGAACTCACATGAGTAATGTATAGTCAAGGCTATTCTATTGCTTTATCAAAATATATACTGTGTAAACATTAAAACAATTATGTTTGTTATGATTATTAGAACTTAGAAGAACTATTGCACATGTGTCAGCCTCTATAGATATTTTTATTAATCAATTTTATTACTTATTTTATTAATTAACTTTATTAATTATTAAAATCGAATATTAAAACAAATGTTTTTCTGTTAATTTATTATGCAGTTAAATCTTTATTTTCCCAAAATAAAATAAAAAAGTAAGACTTCTCTCTGTCCATAATCTTACACGAAATTTAACTTTGTTCAACCCACAATTTGTTGTAAAGTATGATTGCAACTTGCAATGAATGCGTATCTGCCAAATGCATATGTTAATGTACAACACTAATAAAAGCTACTTTAAAATTCAATACATTGCCATGAAGCACATTAACATTTTTCCTTTTAGGAAATAAAACTACACCAAAGTAGGGATGTTCAACGATTAATTGTGATTCATCGAATCCAGAATAAAAGTTTGTGTTTCCAAAATATTAAATAGCCTATAAAAATTAATAATTGTATGTATATATATGTATTCATAAATACAGTTTATACATACTGTATATATATATATATGTGTGTGTGTGTGTGTGTTTGTTCATAAATTGTTTATAAATATGCACAGTGCACAAACATACATTATATTATGTAAACACAAATGTGTATTCTGACTGTGATTAACTGCGATTAATCAACAAATACCCCAAGAGAAGATGTTCTATGGATTTGTCTTTATAATCAATACCTAAGGTTCTGCTATGGAGATGTTTGGCCATGTTTGTGGCTATATTTAGGTTCAAACAGAACCCGTTAAAAGCCAAAAACCTGTGGAGGTCTCAATAAGATCAAAGTGATCTTTAATCCTCACTGTAAACTTACAATTCACACAAACGCACAGCGTGTCAGAAAATTCTCAGCGGCTTCATCATCCGGGTGAAGAGAAAACACATATGGCTCCTCCACAGAATGCAGGATCGATGGGTTTGTACGCGAGAAATTGGCAAAGACTAGGTTAGCTGTGTGTCGAGTGTATGTGAAGAGGAGGGGAACAGATGCATTTCTGTGTAGGGGGTGTTTATGAGCTGGAAGGGGGTCTCTGAGGTAACGCGCGCAACCTTTGATTGTGCTCCAGGTCTGCACAGATGGAGCAGAGCCCCAGGATGCCGTCACACTTGGTGACCGGACTGAAGTAACTGAAACAGGCGCTGAGTAATCACAGCGGCCTGTCACGGTGACTAACCAATCAGAAGATCAACTGGAAAAAAATGTGTATAAGATAACACAAAACCAAGGTATAAGTGCTATTACAATCACAACCTTTGTAAAAACCATTAACAAAGAACAAGGATGCATTTTGAAAGCTGAGAATTGATTTGCCAAGCAACAAACTGATTTATGATGCCATTTTTTATCTTTCTCCCTTCAGTCTCTTCAAGGCAGAGAATATTCCATTTCTTTCTAATTAACAATCCGTCCGTGTGCCGCGGAGACAAATGAAAGCTGTTTCCTGCTTGCAACAAATAGAAAACGACCTATATGAGGTTGCATTCAGAAACAAACGCTCCAATCACATTTATCAAGCGCCGTGTGCATTTACATATTTATATTGGCCCTGTTTGCTAGCACCAGGATGCCATAACTCAAACTGTGAGCAGTGAATTGTTTAATAACAGAGAAACGTACGCCCGCATATTGCGAGAGTGTGAACAGGAATATCACGACAGATCATAATTTGCTTACCGAGGTAAGAAAAAAATGAGTTTCTACATGATGAATCTGTTGAAATGATCATTCAACAGTGCAGCCATGCCCCTCATAAGATCTGGCGGAAAATTGAGCTACGCTCGACGGATAATCTTAGAAAAACTAAGTATCCATGGTGTTCTGATAGCGCAGACCATATTTCTAACGTATTAAAGAGAAACAGAGAGAGAAACGGCAGCGGTCTTGCTTTGATTGCTATTTTGCAGTTGATTGCAGCCAATTTACAGCAAAACCGCAATCTGTTTTCAGCTGTAAAGTTCTTTGATCTTCATCACGGTCACAGTTCAGACTGGAAATGGCTGTGGTTCCTTTTTTTAAATAGAGGCACTAGATTCGACCTACATTGCTAATGACTCGTTTTTTTGGTTTGGAAAAGCCATCTGCAGATGGAATCGCATTATTATTGAGCTTGAAGGTGATTCACTTGGTGAGCGTCTGTAATTGGAAATAAAGCTAAATGAACCGTTTTGTCCTGACTAAGTATATTGACACCTCATATCCTTTTTACAGCTGTTTCTGTTGTTTAATATTATACTGTATTCCAGGTGATGTGGCCTGGTGGCTAAAGCCAAGATGACATGATTTGGCTGGACACTGTGCTCCACTTTTCATTGGCACATCTTTCCTTTACCGATGGCGATTTTAAAGTGCTTGTTAATAAGCATAATACATTTTTCAAATGTGAACAAGTCTGTGAAGACTAGACTAAAGTCTCAAATTTTCATTTTGAGGTAATGAGCATCAAAATTTGATTTCAACCATTAATTTCCCTATAATTTCAATCGTTGACATGGATGTAGTCAATATTAAAGATATTAAGGTCAGAAAATATCAGAATGTTCTATTACATTATTTAATATGATTTTATGTGGTGAACATTAAATCACCAAATGATGACTTAAGCTGGGTTTTCACCGCCTGTGTCACACGTTTATTTATATTACAGCTTCTAACAGTTTCTAAAAGCCTGAAATGGACTTAAAAAAAACTTTATATGCAAATCAAACTAACTGTTCTCTTCTTCATCTTTGTAGTAGAGTAGGCGGGGCGAGACCGTGGTTCGAGTCCGGTGAGTAATTGTGAATGAGCGCCAGCTGTGCGCACACCGGGCTCGAATCACGTAGGAGATAGGGAGCATATAAAAGGAACGAGCGACCGGACCGTCGAAGAGAGAGGACCAGGCCAGAACTTGTGTTATGGTTGTATTTGTATTTATGTTTATGTTTTGTTCGCCGGCGGTCGTCCGTGAGGGGCCGCCGGCTGTTATATTACTTTATTAAATGTTTAAAATGTCTTCCGGAATATTGAAGAAGTACTTGATGTGTGACACGTTCATATAAGTTTGATTATAATGGATGTAATAAACTGAGGTAGATATGCATATCTACATTGCGAATCTGCTTAGGATTTTGTGGTAAGGGGAGGGTTTGTATTGTAAGCATTGTTTGCTGTTTTTTTTTTTTTTTTGTCCTAAAATCTAATAAAAACATGTTATACAAAAAAAAATGTCTTCCGGTTCCCGACTCCTTCCTTCCCTTTTATGGAGATATATTACATTCTTATCTCATTATTCTGATAACTGGTACTTTTAGAAAAGTTGTTGTTTTTTGTTACAGGAAAAGACAAAAGTGATGTCCAACTCTGGATAATAATGTCTTCACTATATTCAATATTATTGCAGATCCATTGTACTCAGGGTATAAACCGAAGCTCAGCTTTTGAGAAGCTTTGAGCTCAGGAAAATGGCTACAAAATAATACTACACAAGAATGTCATCAAAAATAAATGTTTATTTTTTGCAAATGTTTGTTTTTTCTATGCATTTTTGAATAAACAGATATATTCTATTTAACGTAATATGATACATTTAGATTTTTTGAATATTTTGGACAATATATATACCTTAAAGTGTAATGTTTTTTTAATTTTGTACCATGCACCATTTTAACAAAAAACGGTTATATTTGACAGAATTTTACTGTTTTTTTTTACTGAACAGATTTTTTCTGTATTTTGAAATATGGTAAAAAAAACATCAGATTACAGAGAAAAACAGCAAATTTACAAGGAAATTAAACAGCAAATTACAGACCAAAATGGCAAATTTACAACAAACTAATTTCATGAAATAACGGCAAATTACAGAAAAAGATTTTACGGCATTTTTCTGGTGCCCCAAATTTGAGGGTTGAATCAAACCTGAAAGCCATTGAAGACATTTTTTGTACTCTTCTCCCAACCCCTAAACATTTGGTCACTATCACTCAAACCAATTTGATGTCATGCCTCACATAACCACAGTGCCCTGTTTAGACAAACACAGCAATACACAACCTTTTAATATCCATCGGATTCATAATGTTAGTAACCATACAGGTAAACACAAGTTCACACAGGTGTTCCACTATGCACAGTTGTTGTTTACTATGGACATACAGTACACCACCAAAGACTAACAGAAATGTATGTCACCCTTATCCACTGCTTTTACATCATTTCCTGCCTATTGCTTCAACAGTTACAACAAACGTGCATGCAGCGCTTCAAGAGCATCTCCTGACACTTCACTTCCAGGAGTTGTCAAACCACCTTAACACACTAGGGTTTTATGGACATGACTGAACACACACACACGCACACATACAGCGAGAGAAAAAGGACATGTGGCTTGTTGGGACAGATTACACTCACGTTGACAAGTGAGAAACCTCTTTGTCCCTCAGTCAGAAGTCACAAACACACACAGCGAGCAGTTCCCAGGGTGTAACATGCAGAAAAAATGCTCAATGATGCTACCACAATTTTATTTTCCTGCGCATGGATGTGCGGTGAAGTGTGCAGTCGGACTAGTCTCATAACCTGACTCTACATACTAGTTACTTTCAGATAATTATCCTCTAAGGACACATATAATCATACGAAAGTTTTGGAGAGCAATTTATAGAGTTAAAAATGAGTCCCTGAAGGAGGATATAATCTCTGCACAAAACATCTGTGGCTCATCAAATATTATTAAATTAATATTCCGTGTTAAACTGCTGTTAACACCGCAGGTGCTTTTTGTGCTTGCTTCATTCATTTCTGAGTGTGCAATATATGTTATGGGAGTTGTATACAATTAAAAATGATGTCACTGTTTAACACCCAGAAGACCAACCTGATGGAAACTCTTAATTTAAAGGATTTTATTAGGTACAATTTTATATCAATTTGTATGATGTGCATTGTACAAAATTGTATGATTATTAGAAAAAATACAAGAATCAAGCTCCATAGCATTCTATCGCTGAAATTCGGCATTGCTGTCTGGTTCTCAGTTTATATTGTCATCCTCTTAGAGTTCATTTTTCCATCTATGCTTAGGATTCCATAAAATCCAGCAAGGGCGAGACAGAAGGGGAGAAGAAAGAGAGAGACGCTTTGGTCTCTCAAAGGATCAGCCTATTTAAACTGTTATTTGACAAAAAATACGGAATTTCAATAAACTTTCTTCCCTGAAAATGAAACTGTAATTTGGGAGTTGTGGTGTGGGAATAAATATCCATTTAAAATAGTTTTGTTCATATTCTCCTTCGGCACAGCACATGAACATGAGGTAGATATTTTTACATAAACCAAATAATGAGAGAAGAAGCATCCGAGCATTGGTTAATGAGCCAGAGCATCATGATAAACTGTTTTAGAAGCTTTTTGGAAAAAATATCAACCTTTACATCAGCTATGAATCCAAAGTACTAAAATAGCAAATTGCTACCCAACAGACTCTTTTGACAAGGACAAAATGTGCCAATGTAAGAAAAATTAAAAGAACGGTGGAGATAAATGCGTGTCAGAAATATTATTGACCATGAAATTATATTTAGTATTCATTTTTATTTTAAAATATATTTTTAATTCCAACATACTGTAATTTAAAAAGATCACAGACTGCAAAGATAAGTCAATAATCATTTTATCGCATCTTTTTAGCCATTTCGCTCAAACTACTGTATGTATTTTTGGCAATTCCTAAAAAGTTAACAACCAGTTGGTGAGTAACTCAACTGAGTTACCAAAGCCAAGTTTTAGATGCGAGGCGAGTATTATTTTAGATTTTGGAATATTCTGGCGGGTTCTTTGTTAGTCCAGGCTCTTATTAGGTGCAGTGCGGATTATAAGCGAGTACTTCAATAAGTTGTCTGTATATGATTATATTGGTCCGACTCCGACTCGAAAGCGTTTGATTATATCTCTCTCTATCTCGGGAGGACTGTGAAGCTCTTCAAGCTGATTATAATTGGAAAAGACTTGTAGATTACAAAAGACTATGTCAGACGTTGTGTGCTGAATTCAACCGGAAATATCTGGACTCCCTAGCCTTACATTAAATTATCTGAGCAATTAATGTCACTTTTCGCAATTACAGGTCACGTGTCCGCGCTGGTTTTCACATTTCATGGTTTTTAAAGATGTTGAATGTGGATTTTATGTGGCCTTCGTTTAATCAATTCACTTTAACAGTTTAAACGTCTACAGTATCACGGTCTCTGGGCACATTCATTGTCCACTAAAGTAAGTTGATAAACTGGTGCACGCTGACCTGTTTGGTACGGCTAAATTAAGGTTTGCCGGCTGATTAGCATTTAAATTAATTGGCACTGCATCAATATTCTCTACACCCTCTCAGACTTTTAGAAGTGACTGGCCTCTCCGCTAAGGATCACTCATGCCTGCCAGCTGTGCTTGAAACTTTAAGAGCTCGTCCACGTTTCACACGTTCCAAACACATGGAGAAAGTAACTGCTGTTCTACTTCAAGAGACTTATTGGTTAAGAGCGCTGTATAAACAGTATAGGCAGTGCCCCGTTAGGTATGAGCACCTTGCTAAGCTATCGATGCAGCACTATAAGGGTGTCTCAATCAGCTACCTAGTTCCCTAAGTAGGGAATCAGTATACTGTATTGTGCTCGCAGGATCGGCCACTGGTAAGACCTTTTTTAATGCTGGTTAGTACACTATGAAAAACACTTTGATCATTCTGTAAAATGTCCACGCAACAATTAAGCTGTAAAATGGTTAGAGCTTCAAATAATTTCACACGATTTCAGCAAGGGAACATAGTTGCTCGTTGATTTTTGAATTGCATTGTGGGATTTTTTAGGAAACAAATGTTTTAGTGCAATAGAAGGTACACTATAAAATGTCCGACTATCTGATCATTGCCCTGACTGCTGAACAAGAGAGCTGATTGAGACAAAACTCCAATTGACGCATTTAAAAAAATTAAAACTACCTTAAAGGATTAGTTAACACCAAAATTTAGCTCCATTGACTTTCCATAGTAGGAATAAAAATGACTATGGAAAGTGAATGGGGGCACATTTTCTAGTGTAATCGGTTACTTCTTTAGTTTAAATTACACAAAAATCAAAAGAAGACACAACATCAAATGTCCAGTGTGTGTTTTTTTGGACGAGCTACTGACAGAAATTTAATATAGTATAAATAACCATGTCTTCAGAGGTAAATAAAGACCTTATATAATAAAATGATATGTTTTTATTTCCTTAGAATTAGCTATTTTTACATATACTGCAGTCCCCTTGCATGGAATTCACCCTGTGTTTTATAAATTTTTCCTAAACGGACAAACTGCTCTGCAGAGCATGTTTCTTAAATACATGATCTCCTTCGGCAAAGAAGCAAAAACATGACGACATCTTAGTTCGAAAGGGAGGTGTGGAGTGAGCCATTGGTTGCAATTTTGCAATCTCACCCCTAGATGCCGCTAAAGTCTCGGTAGGTAGGTAGATGATATAGAATTAAATAGTTAATAAGTAAATCTAAATAAATTTTAATTGAACATACTCTCATTATCTTGGATGTTTTCATTTCATGAGCCTGAAGCAAAGTATTCTGGGTTTGCCTTCTACACAAAAAGCTGTCTAGGCAAGTAGCACACTAGATAAAATTGATTTCACATCTAACCCAAAACTCTCTCCAAGATTGATGCCTTCCTTTTAGGGTCTATGACCCTCTGGTATAAAATTGCACCATCACACACTCAGCTAGTCAGTAAATTACATTTCTAATAGACTCAGATGAGTAGGTGTAAGAAGAAAGTTGATTATGTGTGTGTGTGTGTGTGTGTGTGTGTGTGTGTGCGCTAGTTTTCATGTTAGGCTGACAGAAACCTCATTGGAATATTAAATAACCTTTGATTATAATTGATTAATCGGAGGTGACCCGTACACAGCAAACTCCTGCTCGATTCCAGAATAATCTTGGCATCAAACATGTCCCCGACAGTTATTTATTTTGTGGCACTATGTAAAACGTGTCGCTTGGTCTTTTGTGTAAAAAGCTGCAGAAAGGGGGGCCATGAAGTCGCTGTAGGAATATAAATTGCATTACATTTCTTAATTGGCCGATTTTTTTCTCTTGCGCTCTATTTTTATTAAAGGCACTGTTTCACCCAGTTAATCTTGCCACAGAACCGAAAGAAACCTATGGTGATATGCAGAGCACTTTAAACGGCTTTGCCACGCCTGAACGCTTGATCTGTTTTGCATAATTGGGCTTCTAAAAAGACTGTAAGCGTTGTGGGTCTCAACGCAAGGGCTTGGCCAAGGGAAATTAGCCCTGAGGCACTGTAATGTGCTTCATCATCAAAAACGTATTACACCCTTATTTGTCTTACATCTGAAATTTGAAAACCCCATAAAAAGACGGAAGCAACTTCCTTCAATAAGAATTTATATAATTTTAGTTTTAGGACACATGGCTGAAATAATGTCAGGAAAAATTTATCTAATGCATATAATAATAAGCTAATGCGTAAGAATCCTCCTTCATTTCCTCTATGGCCCACAAGGGGAGCAGAGGCTACTGTCTGGGAAGCATTAAAAAAAAAGATTAGTAATCATTTAAGAAAGAAATTGTGACAACTTCCCAACCCTGGGGGGGTCACAACATACTGCAATTAACAATAATTGATGTTAATAACTGCAAATATTAATCTAATAAGGATAATTTTGCACACACAATTTAGCTTTTATTACAATGGTTACAAACTATTTCTCACATATTATTATTACATTTTCGGCCAAAATAGAGAATTTTTTTTAAAGAAGAATTAGATGAATTATTAATTTATTTTAAGATCGTGCCACTATCGTGAATTATTTTGGTTACAATAATTGTGTAGTGAACGTCTTATATTGTGACAGCTCTAGCAACCACAACAATTTTTTAACTCACACCGCAATAACCAAGAAACAAAGAATTTTTATAAACCACCATTGGGCCAAAGTGCAGAAATCCAGCGAAAATCCAGTCTTGTGACTTTAATTACATCAATGCATTATAGTTTTTATAGTTTAGTTCCGTATATAGGACGAGATGTATTTCTAGTTGTAAAATACTTTTTATCGCTCCCCTAAATAACCGTGACGTGTGTGTACAGAGTGCGATTAAAAACCAGGAGTGACATTCATATTACGCTGGAGCGTGTAGGTCACTGTGTTCTGATGAGAGCACTAAATATATTACAGGAGCTAAGGAACATAACAGCCTTATAACAAGCGTTCTTTTCGTTCCCTCTCCATAGGTAATGAAAACAGGAGCTTTTATTTCTTGAGCTGAAGAAATGTAGTAGAAATACCCATAATCCATTTCTGTTCAGAAGAAAGGAAATTGGCAAAGCCAATTGTCTGTATATTTTTCTCTCACTCTTGTATTCTACCCCCCCACACACACACACATCTTCCCATCTATCTTTCGTTTTCAATTTTAAATAATCATTGTGATGTGGATAGCTCTAAGAGAACTGTGGATCGGTTCAGCTCGATGCAGGTGAGGACGGCAATTTAATCACTCCACATGCGCTCTGTTTCTGCAGACGAAAGCGAACCGCAGAGGAACAAAAGGAAACATCTGCCTTTCTGTATCTGCAGGAGATTCTGAGTCACCTCTGACTGATTCTGTGCATTACAAAAACAGTTTCAGAAAAAGCAAGATTGCGAAAAGATTATTGTCCGGAAGCCAAATGGGTCCGTTTTTGTATGTCTTACACTGGCTTTACAGGAATTACATTTTCTTACAATAAGAAACCGAATAAGTGGTTGAGAATGTCTGAGGCCTTTACGGAAGAATGGGCTCAGGGTGTGAAATTAGCAGCCGTGTCGGTGAACCCAATTTATAAAAGATTCTCAAAAAATAGAACAGCATATTACTTGTTTCGTGTGATGGAAATTCTACAATGGCAGGCACGTACTCCATGCAGAGCTAACTTTCATACAAGGATGCTGCTAAACAGCTCTGTACTTTACTACTAAAGTTGAAGAAGTACTCACTTCTCTGCATACACTTTACCACGAGAGCACTTTCAGAGAAAATTTTAAATCTATATTCAATTATTCAACCCAAACCCACTCATGCCCACCGGAATAGGTGGCACACGGTGGCCTGTTCATCTACTGAGAGCCCTAGAGCATTTTCTCAGGGGACGGCAGGTCATCATGAACATCGTGATAAATATGACATCCTGAAACGTGGGTTATTATTGTCTATTAGACTTACTTTGTTTTGCTTTCAACCCAATGTACTACCAATATTTTCCTCTTGTCTATTTGGCAGATTAAATCAAAAAATATTGAGTGAGCTCATTTAACAAAACAAAGCAAAGAGCATTTACAACTCCAGAGATGGAACGCTGATGAAATGTTAATCATTTCTTAGAAAAAAACTGTTGTAGCTGAGGTCTGCATTGCACTGTCCTTCAGCAAAACAACACAAGTTAGGGAAGTATATTAAGAAGATACAGTGTGTGTGGTGTTTGAAAAGTGACCAAAAAACCCTGTGAAATCCTCAAAAGCAATAGATTGTTGTTGCATTTACCCCCAAATGTGCACATGTGCAAAAGAGTGATTGTCAGGAGTGATTTCCAGCTTTGAAAAATTACATCTTTGCTTTATTCAAATGTATTATTAAAGATGTATTAAAGGCTTTGCATTCATAAAGTTGCATATTGGTACTTGGGGTAGAAACTGAATCTCAGTTTTAAGGTATAGTCCACCCCAAAATGGTCCCCATTGATTTGACAATAGCAGTTTTTATTCATTTTTGTAATGGAAAAGTTTATCCCAAAATATAAAAATGTAAGAATTCTTGTAACCAAACAGTTATTGGTCACGACCGACTACCCTAGTAGGAATACATTCTTTGTAAACATCTGTCTTCTGTTGAACACAAAATAAAAATTTGGTAAAGCAAACAGTTGTGGGGCAATTTTGACTACCATTGTAATTTTTCCTATTAGTCAATGGTGGACAAGAGCTGTTTGGTTACAAGCATTCTTCAAAATATCTCTCTGTTCATCACAACAAAAAATTGGAACAGATTTGGAACTGATTAGGGTGAGTAAATTATGACAGAATTTTTGTTTATGGGTGAACTGTCCCTTTAAGGAGACACAGCAAAGAATTACACATACAGTATATATTGAAAGATATGAAAACGGGATAGTTCTCCCAAAAAAATCAACATTCTGTCATCATTTACTCATTTGTTAATTCAAACCAGTATGACTTTCTTTCTTCCTCAAAGGACAGAAGAAGATATTTTGAAGAAGATAAACACATATTAATAACAAACAATATTACAGTTAACGGGTTAATTCATCCCAAAATCAAATTTATGTGATATTTTACTCCACGTGACGTTAAACATGTTTTGAGACATTACTTATGGCCACTTATGTAATGTGAGTTTTTTATGTAGACCTGGACCAGCCAACAATTTCGTGTAGGATTTTCCTGACACATCTGAGACAAACAACAGAATGACTGACCAGCTTCAGTTATGTCGATTGTGGGATAATACTTATATTTCCAAAGCTGACCACATGTCAAAATAAATGTAGTTAGCACATTTAGGCATAACTGAAATGAAATGAAAACTGGTTCAATATGTCAAGACTCTACTGACCTCATCCAGGAATTTGGACCAGTGGACAATACAAAAACATGATGGCACCAGAGACAAGATTTAAAAACGCCACCTGGCCAGCTATCAACAGAAAGACTTGAGGACTTTGTCCAGATGTCATTTAACATTTCAACCCGGGCAGCTATTAACAGAAGGACAGGAGAACCTTGTCCAGATGTCATTCAACATTTCAACATTTTCCTGGATGAGGTGATGGGAGTGGGATTGTGATAAAGCCATACCCTGCCAACCTGAATCAGGAAAGAACCAAAAGTACAATAATAGGCTCAAAATCTTTAGTTCAGCCCACCAGATATCTGTAAAGCACACTATGTTCTTGTTCCTATTGCTGTTGACCGATCTTTCACTCCCCCCCATGTTGTTTCAGACATGTGACGTTTCTTTCTCAGTGGAGCACGAAGGAAAATGTTTGGCCGAATGTTTAGCAGTCTTCATTCACGTTCACTGCATTTGTTTAATTAAATGAAGTCAATATTTGATGATACATTCTGGTCACTAAATGAGGAAAGAATTCCCTTTAAAGGAATAGTTCACCCAAAATTGAACATCCGGTCATCATTTATTCTGCCTGAAATTGTTCGAAGTCTGTTTCAATTATATTGTTGCACTGAACACAAAAGAAGATGTTTGTCGAAATGTTTGTAACCGAGCAGTTCTCGGGCACCATTGACCATATAGTAACAAAACTACTACAAGTCCCACAAAACTATTTGGTTTCCCACATTCTTCAAAATATCTACTATAAAACAACAGTAACATATTAATATTGATATGTTACTTCAAATATTATTCCAGCCACATTAAATGGGACAGCATAACAAGAGCTGTTTAAAAGAGCTGTATGAAATAACTTTACTGCATTAATGTACAATACCTTAATATGTTCAAAGACATTTAGGAAACATGCTAAGTTCATATTTTGGTTTGTCCAAAAACATTGCTATAACCATTTATTCCACTATGAAATGTGCCTTCCTTGCCGGAATGTCTGAATTTGTTTTGGTCCGTGTGTCCCCGCCCACTGTCGATTTGTCCACTTGTGTATTTCAACATCTTGGTTGCCAGTTGGCTACAAACACAGCTTGTTGCAGCAAACAAACTACTGGGTCGGAGCAGACTCAACCCTTTCCTGTACGATTACTTAGCAAACTTAGATGGAAATCCTATATTATTTTACAACTTACGTGGAGTAATTTACAATTTTATTAGGGTTATTTAAACGAGACAGCAATATGGCCCGTAAATGTGACCTCCAAGGACACAATCTTTGCAAAGAGCTGCTGATTGATTTATATTTGCAAACAATAAAACCACTCCAAACCAGGCCTGGCCCTGGCATTTTTGGTCCACAATGGCCCTCCACCATTTTCACCCAGTAAATCTATGAAATGAATTCAAACGACCCATTTAGTGGAGAATTTTTAAATAGTTTGCATTCGTGACAGCTAAAATGATATTTCTTATTCTTATAAGATATAAGGAAAATCATTCTGAGAGCAAACTGCAATTTTTATCATGATTGAAGCTTCTGCAGTTTCACAATTATTCTGTACCTTACTGTCGCCCCAGTAAATCTTTCACAGCATGTGGCTTTAATCCCCCGTCTGTAATCTGTTCAAAATGAAATCTATGAAATCAAGGGGTTCAAAACCTTTCATTTCTTTCTAAAGAGTTTGCTTCACCTATATGTGTGAAGTTTTATTTCTTTCTTTAAGCCACAACAAAATTCAGTCAAATGTCAAGATACAATCATAGCCTGCTGTGCTGACAGCTTGTTAAACGATTTATTTTGTTTAGTTTGAACTGAAAAGGAAATTAATCATCTTTTGTGGTTCATAGGCATTTACATTCTGTGTACTCCAGAACCAGTCATATGTGATGTGAACTCTGTTGTAAAGGGATATTTCACTCAAAAATTTAAATTATGTCATAGTTTACTCATGCTCAAGTTGTTCAAAACTTGCATAATGTCTTTGTTCTGCTGTACATAAAAAAATATTTAAAAAAATGTGATCAAACAGTTCTGGCAAACTACTGTCTGAACGATATAAAAAAATTTTTTTGGGTGAACTGGCCCTTTAATGACACATCGTTTTCAAAGAAATTACTTCTGAAACAACTCTTGGCTCAGAATTTGTGTATATATGTATAGTATGTATATTTGAATAGCCTCAAAAACATATTATTAAAATTGTAAGAACCATCATTATTATATTACATTGATAAAAGTGCACAAAGCAACAAGCCGACGTGTTTGAGTGCAGACCTGACCTGAATGGTAAATGAATCATTTGACTGTGTGACAGTGTAATTTTGTTTACATCAAAAAGTAAAGATAGAATACACATTGAATACTTGTCACATCATTTCCATCCTGCTTCGCATCAGTAATGACACCTGTCTGAATCCTGCCAGTCATCCAGCATATGAAACTCCTCTCACAAGCAGCCGGTTGTGTAAAGATGGAAAATCACTACCGTCGGTTCTTCACACAACGCAATCCTATGGCTTCGTAAAAACAATTCTGGAATATTTTATTTGCAACTACTAAAAATTTGGAGACATTTACATTATATGTATTCCGTGTGAAGATGCTTTTATCCAAAGTGGCTCAAAATTATGAAAGCATCTAAATGTCTGTATTCATAAAGCATTTATTAACTTTAGTCCAAAGAGCAAACAATAAGAGTACTACAATTAGGAACCGAATGTTAAAAAACCTGCTTGTTCCAAGCAACTAAATTTGACTTCTTTTACTTCCATAACGTTTCTGAGTTAAACTGTATTACAAGGCAAGAACTTTCTTTGACTTCTGTGATAGAAGTCGTTTGACTTTTATAGTTTTTTCCCTTTTAATCATGGTACTTTCTATCCAAAACAACTAACATTAACATTTTAAGAATTACAAAATGACATTATATACTGTGCTTGTTGGCTGTTTTCTCTTTTAAGACTATTGGCACACTATTGGCTATATGGCTGTAGTATGCCGGCAGTTGGAGCGCCATGAAAAAACGTTATGACATTGTTTGTACAATAAAATTTGGATAATTTACACCCAACTTGAAAAGCTGATCATTTTTTTACTGCACATCGTAATATATTTAAAAAATACATTTTTGTAGAGTACTAATGTTTTTTGTCAGAATAGTTTGTGCTGTCAAACCAAATACTGTAAGTGTGCATACTCAACAGCTCGTAAAAGATGTGCAATGCACTTGCAATACCAAGATTCTTACGACCTTATGACTCTTCTTTCTCTCTCTCTCCCTCTCTCTCTCTCCCTCCCTCTCTCTCTCTCTCTCTCTCCGTCTCTCTCTCCGTCTCTCTCTGTCTCTCCTATCATGCACGCATATGTGAATGGTTCCGATCTGATACAAAACATCGCTTAACAGCAAATTAAGATGCACACATTGAACGAGTTGACATCTTTTTGATCCTATTCCAGGAAGTGATCTCTTGGCTTAATTAAATTCATACACCAAGATATTTGATTTACAGCAGACATGACTGAGAAAACATTGTAATTGCTTTTCAAAGCAACTACTCCAGTGCTATTCAGGGTAAATTAAACCTGGCTTAAAACAGAGATGGTCTGTGTGCAGGGGCAGGCGGAGGTTGAGTTGCAGTCTGTTTGCAAGCTGTCTTCGTCTCAAGGTCATGTGACCCTTAAGATCTTTCGGTTTAAGGGTGCAGCGAGCATCTGTGTGTGACAATGCACTACCGTTGTCATGAGCCACACCCACACAATAAAACGGGGAAGAAGAAGTTCAAATGCAATAAACTTTGATAGGATTTTGTCATAACAGCAGTTCTGCGGCTATGTTTCACAGAATTAGTTTTGATACATTTACATAAATTCTCAATAAACAATGTCACGTTGATTCCGCTCAGCCCTTACTGCCGGAAATTACCGCAGATAGAAATGGAATATTGTTTAGATGTTATTTATTTATGCATTTTCCCTATGGGTGAGCGGATAAGGTTGATTTGCACAATTCACTATTCTGTATTATTATTGTGCAAATGCAGTTATCAAGATAGACTGCGATACAAATGAGCTGCTTTTTGCCAAATAAGCTTTAGAAAATGTGCTTTAGAAAAAGACAAATAGTTGCAACTCCATGTTTTCATTGGATGAACATCATTCGAAACCGCAGCGAATCGCGATATGCGTGCACCTGCGACTGCACATTCTGCATTGAAGTGCCAAATTGCTTTGTTGCTTGGCAACAAAGCCTACAGGTTATTAAATCACAAAATTAAGGACAATTTTTTTCTACAAAATTTGTAATAATAATTTTGACATTTAATTGAATATTAGTATATTTTAACCAAGTCCTGTCTTCGCATAAATTGCATGGCTTAAAGTGACAGTTCACCCAAGTTATTTCTTCATTTATTCACCCTCATGTCATTTCAAACCTGTATGATTCACTTTCTTCTGCAAAAAACACAAAAGAAGATACATTTTTGACGAACATTAGCAACCAAACGTCACTGGCCCCTTTGACTTTCATTTTACGGACACAAAACCACGTAGACATTTTTTCAAAATATCTTCTTTTGTGTTATACAGAGGAAACATATACAGGTTTTGAATGATATGAGGGTGTATAAATGATGACCGCATTTTTACTTGAGGTGAACTGTCCCTTTAAATCTGCCAAATGCATCAACATCCACTTTGCTTTAAAATACTTATAAAGATGTTCACAATGTCATAGATAACTTAATATTCCACAGCCTATATGCCACATGGGAAAATGTATACTGTACGTCTCATTTTGCAGATGTCAAAGTGATTGATAATCATTCTAACACATGACAGACACAAGAAAGCATAAGTATGCAAAGATGAACTGACACACACACGCTTGACCTTCTGATATTCACAGCTGATTTTCCCAACATACGCAAAGGGTTGGCAGGGTTTCTTTTGATAAAGGGCTAAATAATGTAAGGCAGAATCAGCCTCCGGCAGTTTTAAATAATGATCCCTTTTCACAAAGTTTACAAAGACAGAGGTGACATCCACTAAGTAATTAAAAATGAAGTTGATATTTCAATTCTTATTTTGTTTTGGACATCAAACTTCATTGCAAAGTTTCTGTTTTAATTGTCTTGTATGTTCTATTCTACTCAAGGATTCACATTTCTACATAGAAATTCATGATTCCTGTATGCAGTCATAAAAATGGACTGCATTTTGGTTTCGTTAGTGTTTCTGCAAATATGCAGATCATGTGACTGTAGCTATAAACATATTCGGATCGCAAATGCACTTCAAATTGCCTCTTCTATGCATACATGGACAACACCCAAATAGCATTTTAATGCCAAACGTGAACAGGACCAAAACATGACATGGCAGCTTGCTGTTAAAGGTTAACCTGAAGAAAAAGGTTTTAAATTCTCCACTACAACTTTATTACAGAAGTGATATAGTCTTTAAATATATATGCTACAATCTTATTGGTTTTGCTTGAGGCAACTGTGACAAACAAAACAATCCCCTCAAGAATTCAGGTTTTCATTGTTCAATCACCTTCATATTACTTCAAACTCTGTGTTTTTCTTTCTTCCATGGGACACAAAATGACATGTTCAGAGTAACCAGGATGATACAATGACAGCGAATGGAGACTGGGTCTGTGGAAATCCAAAACTGACAAGAAACAACATGAAAGTTGGAACATATTATGCAAGGTTTGAGTTTGACAACATCAAATGTCATTCCTTCTGCCATTGAAATTACCAATCACTTAATGAAGTTAAAGATTGAAAGTTTCATTATTTTGCATGCAGCAGTACTCCATACAATACAAAATGCAGTTTGCAGTCCCTAAAAAAACAAAGAGAGCGCTCTCAATCTTTTAGTTCAAATCAGCATTTCTAGATGTATTGTGGCCATTCCAGTTCATTGTTTGTTGAATTTCAACAAAATCAAACCTGAGGACTGACAAAGTCATCCAACAGCAATGTGAAAGACTGACAGCATGACAAGACACATAAAAGCTATGATACAAATCAAGGCAATCATGTAATTATAATTGTTTGAACATTTGATTCACAAATATTATTGCTTATAAGTAAATATTCACTTGTTTTCTTTGCAGTATTTGAGGTCTAAAAAATACAGAACAACTTTCTGTTATTTTATCTGGTTTTCATTTTGTGCAAAAATATGCAAATAAAAACCATATTTGTATATGATATTTGAGAGATGTATTGTGAAATACAAAAATGAACACTTTAACACGGCTGTATATGCTGTTAGATAATCTTAAAGGAATGATTGTGCAATGCGTTCCACATTCTTTTTTTAATCAAATCCTTATTGACGTTTTAGTATTGGTAACATGACAGAATGACGCTGACATACAGCTTAAAAAACATATATTAATACAGAAAATAATTATATAAAAATATTTACAAATAATTAAAAATATAATAATTAAATAATGATACAGCCCTGCGATGGGTTGGCACTCCATCCAGGGTGTATCCTGCCTTGATGCCCGATGACTCCTGAGATAGGCGCAGGCTCCCCGTGACCCGAGGTAGTTCGGATAAAGCGGTAGAAAATGGATGGATGGAAATAATGATACAAATATATAAAACGTAAAAAAAGAACATAACAGAAGATTAATATAAATACAACAAACTTAACATAAAAACCAATGGAACAGCGCTGAAGGAAGCGCTAAAGGAACAACGCTTTATCTTTGCAAATTCCCACGAATTTTCCATACTAAAAAAACTAAGTTCTTACAGTGTTTTACATCAGATTTGAAGCAGCAAAACTCTCTTATCCCGGTAACAGTGATGGAGTGTGACATTAAAAGAGGCACTTTGATGATGAAGTCAGGGGCCTCCCATGAAAGATGCCGTTCCTAACTGCTAGCAGACAGAATCTAAATGTAACGGACAACTCCCATATTTACTCTCCAGAGCGACCACAGATGAAATTATGATGTATTGGTTGATGTGTTGCTTATTTTGACACGTTAGATACTTACACTTGGAAGCAGCCATTTGTTTGCCTCTCATGATTCATTTAGAAAACATGCCGCTCCACAGGAAGAACAGCTTAGCTTTTTCTTCATTAAAACGCACATGAAATTTTCAGACGCACATCTGATATGCGTCAATTAATATTCATGAATTATTGAAATACAGAATGTTGTCAAAGTGCATTGCGATGCAAATGGGAAAATAGGAGAGTGTGAGAGAGAGAGAGAGAGAGAGAGAGAGAGAGAGAGAAGGAGAGGTAGGAGGAGTTGAATGGGAAAAAAGAGGTGGGGGAAAATGGGGTGAGATTGAAAGGAAAGACGTTAGATAAAGGAGTAGAAGGGGCTGTTAGAAAAAGCCAATGAGAGAACATTTGAAGAGAGATTGAAGCTTTTTTCTCTCAGAAGTCTGACAGTTGTAAAGGGTGGGCTGGAGGATATGGATATGACTTCTTTTCAAAAGTAGAACCTCTACTGCAAACACAAAGAGTACTTTGAATATATGCCAACATTTTGCAAACTGTTAATGAGATTGTAGTCTCACATAGCCACGACTAAAACAACCAAGGGTCTTATCCCTTATTGCAGCTTTTTAGAAAAGAGAAAGAAAGAAGTGCATTAGCAAAACCAATCAAAACTCTTCTTAAAGTGATAGTTCACCCAAAAAAGAGAAAGTCTGTCATCGTGTCATTGCAAACTTGGCACCCATTTACCTGCATCGGTTTTTGGTTCATACAATAGAAGTGAATAGGTGCCGGCTCTGTTTGATTATACCAACTTTCTTCAAGATATCTTCTTATGCGTTTTGCAGGAGAAAGAAAGTCACACAGCTTTGAAATGATGAGTGAGTAAGTAAATGATGACAACATTTTCCTTTTTGGGGGAAATTTCCGTTTAATATTCTGTTTGGGTAGAATCTACCTGAAATAAGTTAAATATAGCAACAGTAAACTAGCACAGTATCAAAAATTGTGCGGAAGTCTTTATGACCAAATAAACAACACACACATAGCAGATAAAAATAACAGGAAATAGGACTCTGGTGCGCTATTTTATGAAAAATAAGGGTAGACTTTCACAGACGTAATTCGAAAATTAGCAAGTTATTTACAAATCCATTATCATGATCTGCAAAATGTCTCTGAAGATCTTTCAAAGATTTGATATCAAACTTTCATCCTGTAATATGTTTTAGCCAATTAGATTAGAGCTTGCTAAAAGAGCTTTACAATTTTGTGTGATGGATCAGACAGTCAGTGAGAGTCCGTGGGAGTGCCGTCTGAGGCAAACTGCATCCCGAAGGCTGGACCGGTGCCCATGAAATACACAGAATCATTTGGCTATTTGATTTCCTGCGACCATCTCTGCCGTGAGAAATGCTACTAGATGAACAAGAAGAAAGGGTTCATAGTTTTAAGCTCTTAAGTTCTTTATAGCAGAAGAGTAATGAGTGTTTAACCCTAAGAAGTAGAAACTTCATCTTTATTGAGTAAGAATTCCCGCTCTCTAGAATTCCCAATTCTGGATTTGGATTTTTTCACAAACGTACTGCCTATAGGCGCATTCCCGACCCCTTTCCTTCTCTCATTAAATTATCATGCAAACACGAATCAAACAAAGCCAGAAAGACAAATAAATTGGCAATGCTTGGATGAGGCTTTTTTATGCAATTATGCAACACATTAAAGTGTATAAACAATAACAGAATCAAGTCAGCTGGTTCACGTCCAATCTGTCTGGGTTACGCTGAGATATACGCCAAAAGACTTCATCTGCCAACGCGCACTGCTCCTCAAGCAAGCAGCAGTCACATCGGCAGGATGTTTCAGAAACGGCACTTGTGTGCGAGCAGGTCACAGGGAATATAGGCGATGACTGAGAAGAAGTCAGACCTCTTTAAAATGCATGGTTGAACTTGTCTTTGTGTTAGATTGATTTAGACTGGAGAGATTAATGGAATTGTATTTTTCATTAGGCATGGTCCAACCACTCCTGAACAATGTCACATCCAGGTGAACCCGAGATTATCAGGTAATTGAGATCATTTCCCCCACCCCCATACAGACAAAAGACCCTGATTGCGTCCCTCCAGTAAGCGTCGGAATATGTTGAAGCAGAAATCTCCATAACTGTGTTAGCATTCTGATGGTTTGGGTATTTTGTGGTATTTTGGGTATTTGTATTTTTTGCCGAGATACTAAAAAATCTAATCTTCTTTGCAGGCATGCCGTAAGGTTGTAACGTTGTTCTGAGTGAAAAACTGCACAAGTTTTACTCATTACAATGGAAACATTTGTATGGAATTTTACATTTTCTGAAGGAAAAGGTGAATTGTGCTTGCCGGTGTGCAATGCCCCAAGTGAAAATAGCTCATCCATGTGTAGAGGTGAGCGGTATGACAAAAAGCCTATGTAACAGTATGAGTATAAGACAGTAAAAATTACTATAGCGATATCTAAAATAAATATTAAACAATAAGCAGTGCATAAGAAATGAATGAATCTGCACTCGAATAATGATTTGTTTTCATGTCATTTTTAAATGTTGAGAACCTGAATTTGTTCATTCAACATATATTTACTATGATACTGTGCTGCTGATCCTTACGTTTTGTTTTATTTAGCTCTTAAAGGGGTCATATAACACAAATGCGTGTTTTTCTGTGTCTTAGGTGGGTTGTAAGTTGCACATGCATGTATTAGACACGTAAAATTGCAAAAATTGAAGTTTGGGAAAAAAGGATGCATTCTGTCTAAAAGCGAATCCTCACCCAGACCTGCCTGAAACGCCTCGTGTAACCACAACCCCCTACAAATCTACGTCAGTTGGTTTGATTTGACTAAGACCGCCCAAAATGTATACGCAAGTATGGCGGGCATACCTGTCAGTACAATTGCTTTGGAACCTTATGTTCCAAATATGGTAAGAGGCGTTACATTTATGTCACATGCTTGCAGCATTAGACCAATCACTACGCACTGCTTTACTGGACGATCGTAACACACCTCACTTTTCAGAGAGGCGGGGCTTAGAGGAGATACAAACATGCATTGTGTGTGGAAAATACAGCGTTATTTATCCTTAAATCGTGTATACACATTGAATTACAGTTGAAAGAAAAAGTATGTGAACCCTTTGGGCTTACTTGGATTTCTTCATAAATTGGTCATAAAATGTGTTCTGATCTTCATCTAAGTCACAACAATAGAGAAACACAGTCTGCTTAAACTAATACCGCACAAACATTATACGTTTTCATGTTTTTATTGAACACAACATGTAAACATTCATAGTGCAGGGTGGAAAAAGTATGTGAAACCCTAGGCTAATGACTTCTCCAAGAGCTAATTGGAGCCAGGAGTCAGCCAACCTGGGGTCCAATCAATGTGATGAGATTGGATGTGTTGATTAAAGCTGGCCTGTCCAATAAAAAACACACACCAGTTTTGAGTTTGCTGTTCTGAAGAAGCGTTGTCTGATGTGAACCATGCCTCGCACAAAAGAGCTCTCAGAAGACCTACGATCAAGAATTGTTGACTTACATAAAGCTGGAAAGGGCTACAAAAGTATATCTAAAAGCCTTGATGTCCATGTGTCCACGGTAAGACAGATTGTCTACAAATGGAGAAAGTTCAGCACTGTTGCTACACTCCCTATGCGTGGTCGTCCTGTAAAGATGACTGCAAGAGCACAGCGCAGAATGCTCAATGAGGTGAAGAAGAATCCTAGAGTGTCAGCTAAACACTTACATAAATCTCTGGCACATGCTAACATTTTTGTTGACAAATCTACAATAAGGAAAACATTAAACAAGAATGGACTTCATGGGAGGACACCACGGAGGAAGCCACTGCTGTCCAAAAAAAACATTGCAGCACGTTTGAAGTTTGCAAAAGAGCACCTGGATGTTCCACAGCACTACAGGCAAAACATTCTGTGGACAGATGAAATCAAAATTGAGTTGTTTGGAAAGAACACACAATGCTATGTGTGGAGAACAAAAGGCACAGCACACCAACATCAAAACCTCATCCCAACTGTGAAATATGGTGGAGGGGGCATCATGGTTTGGGGCTGCTTTGCTGCCTCAGGCCCTGTACGGATTACTGTCAGCGATGGAAAAATGAATTCCAAAGTTTATCAAGACATTTTGCAGGAAAACTTAAGACCATCTGTCCGCCAACTGAAGCTTAACAGAGGATGGACGATGCAACAGGACAACGAACCAAAGCATAGAAGTAAATCAACAACAGAATGGCTTCAACAGAAGAAAATACACCTTCTGGAGTGGCCCAGTCAGAGTCCTGACCTCAACCCGATTGAGATACTGTGGCATGACCTCTAGAGAGCGATTCACACCAGACATCCCAAGAATATTGCTGAACTGAAACACTTTTGTAAAGAGGAATGGTCCAAAATTTCTGCTGACCGTTGTGCAGGTCTGATCTGCAACTAAAGGAAACGTTTGGTTGAGGTTATTGCTGCCAAAGGAGGGTCAACCAGTTATTAAACCCAAAGGTTTCACATACTTTTTCCACCCTGCACTATGAATGTTTACATGTTGTGTTCAATAAAAACATGAAAACGTATAATGTTTGTGCGGTATTAGTTTAAGCAGACTGTGTTTCTCTATTGTTGTGACTTAGATGAAGATCAGAACACATTTTATGACCAATTTATGAAGAAATCCAAGTAAGCCCAAAGGGTTCACATACTTTTTCTTTCAACTGTACATCTAAACAAACGATAATATTTGTTTTTGCTGTGTCATATGACCCCTTCAATAATGTGGTCTTTTTTATTATCTATTAATAATCTTATTATTATTATTTTATTACTGCATTTTAAAAATTATATTATGCAATTATTCAATACAATGTTTCATAAGTTCATGTAACATTTGTAATTATAAACTTTTGAAATAAACACACTTTTCAACAACATTCTATTACATCTAAATACAATATAAAACTTGATCTAAAATGTCCCTCTATTAGTTGGGTGGCAAGCGGTACTTTCTAGAAAAGGTTGACACGTTTTACCATCACACAGCATATATTGTCATACTACCCAGCTCTACAGCCGTGTCTCTCTTATGTTTTGGTGTTAAGTTATATCTGGGACCCCACATGGGACCTGCCCCTAGCCTCCTTCATGTCGTTGTGATATTCTGCTGCCAAAATATGGCTACAGCTCATAGAGGACTCTGGAGCTCCACATGGGGCCACACTGGCACACTGCCTCAAGACAAAATCATTCTTTCGTTATCTCAACTATCTCCTGTTCCAGGGAAGGAAGATACTACGGTTCAGGTCGCATTATGAATTTTTACTTTTGGGTGAACTAACCTTTATATCCTACCCGTTTTTTGTGCAACTACATTACCATATCTCTTGCATTAATGTGGATGCATGGATGGATTAATTCCTGTCTAAATGCCTGCTAAGATCTATCTGTGCACTATAAATGTAATGCGGAGGCACACAGTGCAGAACAGGAACACTTGGAAGTTAAGAGCTATCCAAGTAAATTACAGTCAGTGCTTGATTAGACAAGTGCGGAAATTATAGTGATAGTGGCTCTAGCCATGTTATATAAACTGAAGTACGAAAGATCTGAAATGATTAAAACTACATATTTTACATTGTGATTATTTGAAAACTTCAAAGGAAATCTCTCTAAAAAAACAATTGAAATCACTCTGTTCTTTTTCCAAAAGAAATCAGACATTGATTTTTTTTAACTGAAATGCTTCATCCTATATCAGCTTAAAAGCCATATTCATTTAACATGGCAACTGTTTCGCATTTAGGCTCTACAGTGAGTTCGGAGCTCATCGTTTTGTAATGTTTTCCTAAATATTGACAAAATTCGCTTTTAGCAGGTATATAATTTTTTCAAATGTCGTCTGAGAAAACCACACTTGATGACTCATAATGCTCACACTTGCGAAATCAGACAATCCTCTAAAATGGAAAACCTGAAAAGAAATATTGAACATAACTTATCTACATACAAATATACAGCCACCACATATATTATGTTAATCATTATTACATTAATAAAAACTTAATACTTCAAACCCCCTTATTTTGAAACAAAATCTGCACCCTTGGTTTTGAGTAAACGTAAAGATTTTTTTATCAGCCGTAAGCATATCCATATAAAACCAAGCACTATCTAGATCGTTAATATTTATGGGACTACATGTTTATATAAATATTCTGAGGAATTTGATCAGTACTTTCTGTCTGTACTTTCCTAGCTTTTCTATTCAATTTAGTACAGCATTACAAACAGCAAGACCATTAGTTCTAAAAACAATATGTAAAAACAGGGCACAATATACTGTACTAATATGCAGGAATTTTCCATTTTCTTTTTTTACAGTTGTTTTACCTGCATTGAATAACATTTTTGCCTTAACGGAAATATCTGTAAAATAAAGGGAAAATGTACTGGTAATTTCGACAGTGTATCGTAAGTATATTTCAAGAGTTCTTCTGTCCTATCTTTAATAATTTTTTACTTTTTAACATTGGATAAAAGCTCAGTTTTATGTGCAAATTACTCAGAATTTACTCATATATTTACACATATATTTATATAATGCACAAATGTTTATCCTAAATGCTCTGTTAATTGCTTTGAATAAAAGCATCTAATAAATGCATACTGTAGATGTATACATCAAAAAATAAAATCTGGAACTTTTTACCTCGGCAATAAAACCTAGAACAAAATAAACAAATGTCAAGTTAACAGTAAACTAAGTTTAAGTCTGCAGATTTGATCGGTTAGTGTGTTTCTCTCTGAAACTTTCAAAAGTCTGCAGGTGTTTGAAAAGTCTGTTCAGATTTGAAAGTATTGTAGTGTATTCCAGCCATTGGTTAGCTGTATTTTTTGTTATTATGGCATACATCAAAACAAACCAACTGTAGTTTGATTGATATTAATTGGAATGCACAAAAAAACATAACTTTTAAAATGTCTTTAAAACAGAATTATCTCATTTTGGAAATAAACTCTTTATATGCATATACATACATACATATGCAGTCTATATGCTTAGTAAAGGCGTATCTGCTGTATAGGTGAAAAATATCCTAAACAGACTTTTTTTCTCTATTAACTCCTGGGAAGGTGTTTATGTTTAAAATGGAAACTGCTCAGGCAATGAAAACCCAAAATACCTTTCCCAAATTAAAGCAGTGATTGCTTTCAGTATGCAAGATTGTGTGTGCGTATGTGTGTGTCCATGGGTGGGTGGGTGGTTGAAGTGTTTGTGGTGTGTATTATTGGAGTCCTGCTGCTCTCCACCTGTCTTTTCTCTGTTGTAAAACATGAAGCCAAATCACTACTGAACCTCAGGAGCAAACAGCGGGACACACACACACGCTACCAGCTGATCTGTGTTTACTGTCTCCAATTCTAGAAATACAAGCTGACACAAATACACGGCCAACAGAAATGTCAATATAAATTTCCCACTCAATCATTCTTCATTCTGTTACTCTGTTAAAAACCACAAATATCATCAGCTCAGGATTTAAAGACGACAACAGATTTGATTCATGAGGATCTGAAGCCTGTGGCCGGTGCAGTTTTAACACATTGAGGGTTATACGGGTTTGTCAATATTTCTGAAGATAAAATAATCTTACCTGTTTGCTTCGTCCATGGAGGTTCAGTTTCTCAAATTACTCTGTTTTATGATAGAGCTTTACTATTTTAGTGGAAAAATTATTCTGTGTTATACAGGAGACTTGGATCAATTGCTAAACAATATATATAAACAGTTTATATATATAACAAAATAAGTGCCTCGTGTTTTTTTGGCAAGTTAACATTTTTAAGTGCTTTTCAACCCTACTTACAGTCCCTGTAAAATATAATAATTTTTGGGGCTTTTAGAATGTTTTTTCATCTTAAGGATATTTATAAAGTATCGCGCTCCTGATATCGAAAAAACAAGCATTTCAAAGATGTAAGCATTTAAAACAATCTCTGACTCATCAAAGATCAACAATTTTCTGTGATTCTGTGATTTAGTGTTTCTTCAAATGCCAGGATATGGGGTAAACTAAACGCTTTTGGCTATTAAAAAGTAACATTTATTTTGTTTAAATGTAACAGCTTAAACCACAATTTAAATGAATTAGATTATAAATAAATTCGCATTTTTCAGAAAATAATGTTTTAAGAATAATTTAAACCAATTTTTTTGTTACAAATTCATTGTAGGTAGTCGGGACTTTTATTTAGTCCCAAGAATGCTTAACTCATAAAGAATGCTTTTTGTCATTCAAACAACATTGGAGCCATTCACTTCGATTGTATGGACAAAAAATAATTCCTCAAAAGAGACATTTCTACGTGATATACAGGTTTTGTAGGTTTTGTACAAGTCATAATATAGAACACGTGAGGATCGTTTTTTTTAAGTGAACTATCCCTTTAACAAAGATCTTAAACAATTTTCAAATTATTCATCATTTTAATGAGGGGGGTGTCAAATAGTAGCAGTTCAGAGCAACACATATCTGGTTTGGTGAAGATAAAGACACACTTATGAGGCTGTGGAAGGTTTGTGAGAGAGAGTAAAAACACAAGTTTGTTGCAATGCAGTGCTGCATAGCAGGAGTTCTAGCTCGGAGTACTGCATGCAGTGCACTGAATTCAGCAAAAGCGATGAAGAAAACGTACTGTATACCTATTTATCAACCATTTTTGCAATGCAGTATTTTTATGGAGAACCATAAAATACTGGAATAGACAAACCACGCATTGTATATCAGTCTTGATGCATGTTGCTGACTTTGAATGTGTAAATCTAACTGAATTCTGACAATTTAAGCAATTTATAGCACCACTATGGGTCTTGTTTTTCCATTTGGTGTAGAATTACATCATTTGTATGTAAATGTGCCCCCCCTACTTGAATAAAACAGATTTATTAACAAGCAATAGATGTTAATGACATACTCTTTGTATCATTTATGATACACTATATGGTATCGGGTATATACAGTAAATATGAGATCTTTTTCTATTCCATTATTCCAATCAAACAAATATCAACACTATACCAAACAATAGTATATTAAAGATGGAGTTTTTGATTTACAGCGGCCACTAGCGTTGTATTATAGATTTGCAACGAATCGCTCAGTCCAAACACGACGGTGGCCACCACTGTACAAAAAGATGTCGTTCTCATGTTGACGCAGGGAAGAGATCGTGCGGGCATTAGAAAGACAGTAGAAAGAGCAATGTCTAATTTATTACATAAAATAAGAAGTCTGTGGATTTTAAGCATAAAAAGAATGATAAAGGTCAGGAGCTAGGACCTGCGCAAATATTATAAGACTTTCCAGCAGAGACGCGTTAGGACCCATGGCACTAAGGCTTTTAGCACAGATATATCTATGGAGATATTTTCCAGTTGAGAGGCATCGGGATAGCAAGATCGTCTTAAAATCACCCCGAGGAGGTTGCTATGTGAGTACTGTTGGTTTTTCTGTTTGTTAGAACGAAGATGTATTGTTGTTTTTGTTCTAATATTAGCTGTGTGACGGAGTAGTTTTGAGCGTCATTGGTTATCTGGAATGCTTTAATATTTTATTCATCCAGATACTGGAGAGAGAGAGAGAAAGAGAGAGAGAGAGAGCAAGAGGCACTAAAACCGTAGAGAGAGTGCCTTTTACTCAATGATAAACAAACTCACATTTAATCCACGGATCTTCCAACCAGGATGAGGAGCTTCTAGACCATTGTTTTTCACTTATTATTTCCCACTGATTTTTGGGGTAAATTATGGTTAGGATTGGGGATTGGTGTGGCTTTAGGTTTTATTTATAAAAATGTTGTCCTTAAATTTTATAAATTTTTTGTTGTCCAACAAAATATGTTGTCTTGAGGACATCAACCACTTGGCAAATCAGGTCGCGCGTACAAAACATGACGGCGAATTCAATGCATGCAGGGCCGCTCTGTATGTAGATATAAACAGCTTATTCTAAGGTATCATACACCTCTGAAGAAATAGTTTTGTATATTATATTGCATTTCTGTCAACAGATCCTCCTAAAAACACAGTATTGTTCCTTTATTTAATAGTGTTTCCATCTTTGTTGCAGTATGTTTGGAACGGCCTTTTTGTGCTTGAAATGACTGAACCCCTTGTACAAGTCGATGGGTTTGGGTGATGAGTGTTTGGCTCAAAGGTGTTCAGCTGGATTCAGGTTTAGACTTTATGCAGACCAGTCAAGTTCTTCCACACTACACTGAATCAATCATTGCTTTTTGTACCTTGCTTTGTGCTCGGGGGCATTGTCATGGTGGAATAGAAAAGAGCGCCGCCCAAACTGCTACTATCTAATTACTATCGGACCAAATACATCGGTCCACATAGTGTTGCAATGAAATGAAAAATGTCTTCTCGTATGAAGCTGCTTTTAAAAATCTTAAGATTGGGAACTACTGCTATCTGTCCATGTGTTTTCAAGGATCGAGGCTATTTTTCTTCAGAAGAGTTCCTTCCAGAAGCGCTTTGCTTGGCTTGTACGGGTGTTGTTTGTTCACATCTGACGTGTTATATTAATTTAAACATGTATATCTCGCCTCGTAGTTAGCATGTTATGATTACCCCGGTAGACATCACACCATGTGTAAACAGCTTCAATCATAGAACAGCTCCTGTGTATGGGTTTGCATCACACTGTGAAGCTTGTTTGCAGTTTCACACACACTGCACGGGCCTCCATCACTGTTATTGGGAGGGTTTGTTCATTCTTCCCAAAAAGTTGGAATGCATTTTGATAATTTCTTGGCGGGTTTGGAACATGGGAACATGAGGTTAAAGGAGCAATGCGGAGATTTTAGTGGCATCTAGGGATGAGGTTGCAAATTGCACCGACAGCTCACTCCACTCCTTTTCAAAGCATTACGGTGGCTGACACGGGACAAAGATGTCAACGTGTTTTCACTTTTCACACAAGGAGATAATGTATTGCGCTCTGTATAGCAGTTTGTCCATTCAAGGATAAACATACTTATGTATATTATAATGCTGGCAATCAAAACAATTTATCTGATAAATCACACATTTCATTAATGTTTTTGAATATACTTTCGCATTCCAGAAATGCCACATTTAATCTACAAATTAATGTAGAAACAATAGATTTCTTTAACAACATCATTTTATGAATGAAAGCCAACATTCTGAGATAAGAACACCAAATTGTTACTGCTAATAATTTTGATCAAATAATTAATATGCATTTATATATACCTCTAATGTCCATCTGTGTCTTGTGGTTTTTACTTATTACTTATTTTATTTAACATTAATTTATCCAGGAATCATTTAATTGAATTTAAACATATTTTACAACTGCATTTAAAAAAAAACAGTGCAATTAGTTGTATACTTATGGTTAAGTCTTGTTCTCTGCAATGAGTCCTTAACTCAGGATTGGCAGTTTATTGACAAAAATATGTACAAGTTGCGTCACATGTTGATTCACTGACGTTGTATTTCTCAACACATGACAATGCCCTTTCTGCAGTGAAGTTTCACAGTGTGTGTTTAAAATGAGAGTTTTGAACTGATCAGAGGCCATGCACCACCAAGGTGGTTTTCATTATATTCAGGTCATAATTTATATGTAGGTTGCACGGTAATAGATGTCTATTAAGCACTCAGTCATACATACATATTTATGCCTACATTGTTAAAAGTACTGTATGTATATAAAAAGCAGCTTTTAACCAGACTGCAGATGCAGTTGAACATACATGCTTTAGTTAATATTGAGAGGCTCATTGTATATTCTGGTTATTTCTTAGGAAACTGATCCTGCTGTAGTCAGCAATAGACAGTGTAGCAATGAGAGTGACAACAATGAAGAACAGTGTAGAAAACTATTTTATTGTTTTAATGTTACAATTTTATATTGTTAAAATAAGTCAAGTAAACGGCAGTAAACTTAACGGACAAGTGCGCCTCTGAAGACCAATTTTATGTCCCACCAATGTTAAAATCAAGCTTACATTCTTGGTTTTGCCTGTGACTGCATTGTGCAGCGTCACACAGCTAGAAGCTGTATATATATTCTCAACACGTCAAAGCAACTGTTTCAAATTGTCATATCTTTGGTTTAAAGGCCTTTACATAAATAAGAGCCTGATAATAGAATGTAACGCTAGACAAAGGATAAACGGATGCTACGTTAAATTGCGTTAAATATTTGAACATGTTAATAGGAAAAAAAATGTTGCAATGCATTAACAGGTTGACGTTGAAAGTCTTAGTATATTATATTGCATTAGAGTCAATAGATCCTCCAAAAAATGACACAATGGACCGATAAGTCAATGATGACACCATTCTAATTTTAGGATGAAACTGGTACCTTTACAGTTTTTTTACGGGTCGTTTTGGTTGACTCACATAAACAATTTGTTAACGGTACTGAATCACTTCTCAAGTATACAAAACTGTCAAAACTATAAGTGACGAAGCCATCATACAAGCAACATCATACACATGATTCACAAGATGATTTGAGACCAATTAAACAAACTTGTAATTGTCAAGATGACTCATACAAGTGAGGACCGTGCACAGACTTAAAGACTCTGACTTAATAATGTAGTGATCTAAGGAAGGATGTTGATTTAGAGAGAATAGATCCCTTACCTTACAATATAACTCTCTCAGAATTGTAATACGTAACATGACTCCTGTATTAAGTTTGAGCTACTTTCACCAAAATTTAAGTTACTGGAATACATTACTTTTGTAACGCATTACTCCCTACACTTTAGAACACAAACGGTGGCACGGTGAGTTTAAACACTCTTAAAGCATACTCGCATGCTAAGAACAGGAGTCACCGCACGGCCAGCGAGAGAGTGTTAATGTATAATTCATCCAGCTCTACTGCTCCTCCGATGCACTTTGTCTATTTCGTTTCCACTCCATGTCCCTCCTAAGGCCGACTTCCTCCTCAAAATTTGACATTCAGGTTCTTTCTGATTGCTTCACGCAACGTATCCGATTTTTAAAAGGAAACCCGAATTTTCTTTGATATGCCGCGGGTTTCCAAGACCTAGTGAGCTGTCTACGTAGGCAGGATTGCAAAGGTTTTTCAAAAGGTAGGCAAATTATGCAACAAAATCGTTGAATACAATACGTCAAAATTATGCGGCAACATTAATTCTTCATGGAAAAGGCCATCCCAGAATGACTTGCAACAGGATCTGTGGAAACTCATGATGGCAGACAAGGCGAAAAACATGTTGTTTACAAATAACAGTTGAAAAAAAATACATTTCTGTGGATAACAAAGCCAAAGTCATCAATTAAAGAAAAACATAAAATGTTATAGAATTACATTTAGTATAAAAAAGTCAAAGGTGACTTTATACTCAACCAACGGTTATAATTCCCCTTTTCCGTTCAGTCTGTCTCTAGTACGTGTTCGACTTAATGACTTTTTTCATTGTCTTCGTTTGTCTCACTTCTGCACGCTTCCACCATTGATTACTTTCCTCGAAAAACTTGTCTATTCAAATATTGCATCTCTTCTTCTCTTAATCTTTCATGCCATACACCTGACGTCTCCCTCTCTTTACACATTCTACTTTTATAATCTTTTTTCACAGACTGCGCATTTTGTTGAAGGTTTGTTTTATTTCATTCCTCTCACCACTGATATTTCTTTTTTTCTTACTCCCACTCGTTCACTACCTGCTCTCTCTCTCTTTCTCTGATGTAGAATCCCAGTTGCTCTACAGCTGACAGGAGGCCATGCTGCAGGAACACTGGGGTTTGAAATCTGTCTGCGTGGGACGTTTCTGCTCCTGTGACAGCACTTCCTGTTTATTGCCTCAGTACATCTCACATACACACACACAAAATGTGTGCGCCCCTGGCCATGAAATGTGCACACACATATACTGTACCTAGCCATTAACATATGTTGCCACAGCAAAACGTAACGTAAACATACACATTGGTAAATGCTCCCTGTGTATGTACCATTTCTACAGTAGCCCTAAACCGACAAACTGTTCTACAGATCGCATTTCGTAAATACATTATCTCCTTCGGCAAAGAAGCGAAAACATGGTGACATCTTAGTTCTGTGTCAGCCGCCGTAGTGCTTCGACAGGGAGGAGTTAACGGTGGAGTGATTCGTTGGTTGCAATTCTCACCGCTAGATGGCACTAAATTTTAACAATGGACCTTTAAAATCAGATATTTTAGACTTGGTCCTCAGAAAAGACAATGTTTGAAAATAATTTTGAAATTTACTTTGAAATGTAATAAAAAAAATTTTTTAAACCACATGGAGACAAACAAAAATGGTCATGTTATTGACCTATACATAAACACAAGAGATTGTTTATATAAACACATTTGGTCCTGATTCTATGAATCCATATTTTGAATATGGGGCGATTCACATTTCACGTCTTTTGCGTGTCAAGTTTGTTATGTTTAATGTAGACACGCGGGACCGCGTGCCCCTTGTCCGGGGAGAGGGGCCCGGTCGTGTTATGTGCCCAGACTCCCCCCCCCCCCATTAGACTGCTGTAAAAACGACTGATGGTGAGGAATTCAGATGGAGGTGGGATGCAAGTAAGGCATCTTTTCTATTCTCAGGGGTTTCCTCCAGAGCTAAAAGGATGATTGGTGAGATTGGTTATGGGAATCAGACGGGTTAGTCATCTGATTTAAAGATTGGTCATGAAAAGCCAGCCGGGTCAATTATCTGATTGGTGAGATTGGTCATAGCAAGCCAGCCGGGTTAGTTATGTGCACGTGCTCCTCCCGAACTTCATTAGGTGCTAGATTGATGTGTTATGCCCCACATAGTATACTGCAGGACACAGACCACCTTTCTGCATCAGTACAGGAAGTGGTACATGAACTAATTAATCTGCTCGTCCTAAAACAGCCAAGAACGCTGGGAGCTTTGATTAATGTCAAATCCAACCGCACTCATTAATATTCAATTATGGATCTGCCTCACGTGAGTTTCAGTACATGCTACCGAACTAATTAGCTTCCACACGGCAAATGAAATCTATGTTAAGCTCTGCTATCCGATTCAGAATGAGTGGCACGGTTTAGCACCCTGCCAACGTCAGGACACCCTTTGCAGGCAATCTGCAAGCATGAAACTCAGCAGTCAGAGCGATGGAAAGCCCAAAATCACATATTGAGATAATTACATAGTCTCAAAATAGAAAAGCATACATTTTTATTCTATTCAGCATGAAACTACTCTCAAACAGAGCTGGAGGTAGCAGGATTTTTGAGAACACTGTAGTATTCGCTATATGAGAATCTTTGGCAATTTTGATTTTCTTGCTTTAAAAAAATGTATGATATTAAAGCTGCAACTTTTGCCTTTACGTTATATCAAATTATATCTCTGTTGATAACACAATTATTAATTCCTTATGTGGGAAAAACTCTACCCAACAGGTGAATTTATAAATCAGTTTACAATTGTGATTTAGTTAAGGAGACAGTTTGGAACATAGATTTTTAAGTATTTGCTTAACTGATTTTTGTTCATTTTTAAACAAAAATAGTTACAGATTGTAGCTTTAAAGGCATATCTCACTCATTTGTTCATCATTTACTCATTCTTATGTCATTCAAAACATGTATGACATTTCAGCACGATGGCTATTTTGAAGGTTGGTAACCAAACAACACTGCTTCCCATTAACTTTCATTATATGGACTCAAAACCACAGAGACATTTCACTAAATACAGTTGAAAGAAAAAGTATGTGAACCCTTTGGGCTTACTTGGATTCTTCATAAATTGGTCATAAAATGTGTTCTGATCTTCATCTAAGTCACAACAATAGAGAAACACAGTCTGCTTAAACTAATACCGCGCAAACATTATACGTTTTCATGTTTTTATTGAACACAACATGTAAACATTCATAGTGCAGGGTGGAAAAAGTATGTGAAACCTTTTGGTTTAATAACTGGTTGACCCTCCTTTGGCAGCAATAACCTCAACCAAACGTTTCCTATAGTTGCAGATCAGACCTGCACAACGGTCAGGAGAAATTTTGGACCATTCCTCTTTACAAAAGTGTTTCAGTTCAGCAATATTCTTGGGATGTCTGGTGTGAATCGCTCTCTAGAGGTCATGCCACAGTATCTCAATCGGGTTGAGGTCAGGACTCTGACTGAGCCACTCCAGAAGGCGTATTTTCTTCTGTTGAAGCCATTCTGTTGTTGATTTACTTCTATGCTTTGGGTCGTTGTCCTGTTGCAACGTCCATCCTCTGTTAAGCATCAGTTGGCGGACAGATGGTCTTAAGTTTTCCTGCAAAATGTCTTGATAAACTTTGGAATTCATTTTTCCATCGATGACAGTAATCCGTCCAGGGCCTGAGGCAGCAAAGCAGCCCCAAACCATGATGCCCCCTCCACCATATTTCACAGTTGGGATGAGGTTTTGATGTTGGTGTGCTGTGCCTTTTGTTCTCCACACATAGCGTTGTGTGTTCTTTCCAAACAACTCGATTTTGGTTTCATCTGTCCACAGAATGTTTTGCCAGTAGTGCTGTGGAACATCCAGGTGCTCTTCAAATGTGCTCTGCAAACTTCAAACGTGCTGCAATGTTTTTTTTGGACAGCAGTGGCTTCCTCCATGGTGTCCTCCCATGAAGTCCATTCTTGTTTATTGTTTTCCTTATTGTAGATTTGTCAACAAAAATGTTAGCATGTGCCAGAGATTTATGTAAGTGTTTAGCTGACACTCTAGGATTATTCTTCACATCATTGAGCATTCTGCGCTGTGCTCTAGCAGTCATCTTTACAGGACGACCACGCCTAGGGAGTGTAGCAACAGTGCTGAACTTTCTCCATTTGTAGACAATCTGTCTTACCGTGGACACATGGACATCAATGCTTTTAGATATACTTTTGTAGCCCTTTCCAGCTTTATGTAAGTCAACAATTCTTGATCGTAGGTCTTCTGAGAGTTCTTTTGTGTGAGGCATGGTTCACATCAGACAACGCTTCTTCAGAACAGCAAACTCAAAACTTGTGTGTGTTTTTTATTGGACAGGCCAGCTTTAATCAACACATCCAATCTCATCACATTGATTGGACCCAAGGTTGGCTGACTCCTGGCTCCAATTAGCTCTTGGAGAAGTCATTAGCCTAGGGTTTCACATACTTTTTCCACCCTGCACTATGAATGTTTACATGTTGTGTTCAATAAAAACATGAAAACGTATAATGTTTGTGCGGTATTAGTTTAAGCAGACTGTGTTTCTCTATTGTTGTGACTTAGATGAAGATCAGAACACATTTTATGACCAATTTATGAAGAAATCCAAGTAAGCCCAAAGGGTTCACATACTTTTTTTTCAACTTTATATTATTTGCTGTTCTACAGAGATATTGGTCATTATTAAATGACATAAGGGTGAATAAATGATGACATATTCGCTGTATAATGATTTGGTCAAGGTCACATTTCAAGTATTTAATGTAAACATGATAAACGGCATTGATTGACCAATTACAGAAGGGCCAGACAAATGCACCTTCCCAAATCAGAGGCCATTAGCACACGTTAGTCTAACACCACACAGATAACACATTATCATGCTGTAGCATGTGTGTCAAAATGAGTTCATCAGGACATATTCTTAACAGAGATAATCTGTCAGAGTGATTATGGGAAACAGTGAGTCATTTGGCTTCTCCTCACATTCATATACGACCAATGAATGTAGAAGTACTGAGAAACGATGGAGGACAACTTTGACATGACAACACACTGGGTTGCTTCACGCCTATAAATACTAATTTAATGGCTTGTTGTCTTCGTCAGCGCATAAGCAAATATGTACTCCAGTTTCAACAGAGAAAACCAATGGACGTTTTCTCTCATAGATCTTTCAGAATAGCCTGAAGCCTCTGAATTGCAAATCAATTTATGAGCTACTGAGCCTTCAAACACGTGAAGCAATTTTAAGGCTTGGAACACAATATCCTCAGATTTTATCCAATTGAATTACAATCTATTTACAGATAGTAAGAAGTAGGTAGGTTTTGGGCGCTTTGTTTTATCTTCTGGATACCTTGTTGTAAATGTGCTACCGCGCATCTTTACTTTTCCTTAAATGGACAAGTGATCAGATTTGTGACATGAATTATGCAACCTGCTTTGAAAAACAAGAGATGATGTGGAAACGAGAATGGCAGTATATTTCTGAAAAAGTTGCGCTATTGTAGGCTATTGACAGCCGAAACCTTGCAAGTTGAACATCCTAGACAAGCAGACCCCTCTTTTTTTTATGCTGCATAAAGAAGCACTTTGATGTCTGGTGCAGAAATATGACTTAAATCATTAACCAGGAAAATGTATAAAAGCAGATGTGAAATAACAATAAGCTTAAGTCTGCTTACAGTACATTCAGACTGTCAGGTTACTAAGAATGATTAAAAGATGCTCGCCCACTATCACTAGCTTAGTTTTATAAGTATTTGCATTAGCTGGTCACCACCTTGACCAACAATAACCAGTTGAAACTGAAATGATGCATGATATACAGGATGAAATGGTAAATGTAACAACGTAATAGAGTACCATAGAGATGACGTATTTTTGTATGCAAACACCGGAAGCTAGTAAGCATTTTAGCACTTTCCGATTTATTGGGCAAAAGTCATTGTTTTTTGTAAATGTCGGAAATAAGGTTATTAGCATATTTACATACATACATTTAAATGATGGCTGCTAACATACATTGACTGGGACATTAAACATCACGGGCAGACTGGGAATTAAATTCGGCCCTGGGTTATTCGGCCAATACCGCCCCGCCCACCGGGGGAGGGGGGTGGTGCCGAAGGGGGTGTTTTATGGCATCAGCCCTCCACCAATTCTGTCGACGGGGGTGGTGTTGTATGTAACATGTGCGTTGCATTACATGCATACGTATCCGACTCACTAATGCCTTCGCGCTGCGTACATTCGCATTTATAATATGACCGTTAGTCTGCCCCTGATCACGGCCGTAGGCCGTCGGTGGGACGGCCGTTCTTGACTTTGACAGAATGTCCTACTGGTCAGTCCACCTCTAATAGACGTAATCACGCATAGGACATTAGGACGAAGGACATTAATCTTACAGTTGGGTAATTTAGGGCTATATAATTTAGTTTTTCACAAAGTCCTGTTCATTTTTTCCATTCTTTTATCATACAATATTGTTATATTTTTCCATATACTGTAGTCTGCTATTATATTATTTACAATGGTAAACTGACTTAAAATCCCCCCTTTTGCAATTACAATTGGCATACAATGGTGTTTTTGATATATTATTTGATATATTTTAAATATTAATTTAGTAAATGTAAGTATACTCTAGTATTCATAGTTTATCAATTTACTGCTATACTTAAATTTACTATTGTAAATATTAAACTACAATAAAGCCTAGTGTTTTAATCTGGATGTTCAAATTTACCAGATTTTTTACAGGATCATCGTAAAGACATGTGTTCATGTCCTCATACAAAAACGCAGACAAAAGCACGAGCGTCACACGCATGTAGTATTGCGCTTAACTGAGCAGCTCATTCACATTCATGCAAAACAAGCAGGTGACATATTTAAGAAGCAGTATAGCGCCTCCATTATTCCTTCCCTGTTTCCACATTGCGGAAATCATAGGCCTCTAAATATGACAAAAACAACTAAGATAGCGGTACACCACCGATTAACATCACACAAGTAAGCACCGCGACAAACACACCTCACACAAACAAGCGGATCACGTGCAAAACTGCATTGCACGCCTGCTGCAGTGGTTCATTTATTCTTAGCACAGATACTATATTGCACTGTACAGACCTGGATTGAATTTAGGCTTCAAGAAAAGCTAATATTGTGTTAGTATCATAAACCTTTGTTAACCACTGATCTTATTTTGGGAACTTTCCAAAAGTCTATGGGAAACTGTAATTTTACAAAAAAAAATCTATTTTTTTACAGTATTTCCATGTATAATCTCAAAAACTGATTTTTCATGTATTGTTTTAAAATACGTTCAAAAAACTTAAATGACAAAAAAGACAGCGAATTTACACGAAAAACTGTGAACATATGTAATTTTACAGGGAAAACTGTATTTTATGGTTTATTTCAGGCAACCCGGCTGCCACAAAATTGATGTTTTTTGGTAAATTTACAGAAAAGTCTGAAAATCTTTGGGATTTTTTATACAGTAGGCTTTTGATCGAGAGAACAAGTGTGGCGCTAACTTAAGGTTGGCTTACAAAAATACATCATCTCTGTATTACTCTATTTGCTATTTTCAAAGCTAAAGTGTATACTCCATGCAGTACTAGGATTGGCACGTACATTTGGCCTTAAGAATACTGTATTTTCCTAAACCTGTAAACATAGATTTGCTGTGCTATGTTTGTTGTGTAACTTCCACTGGGAAACTGACCAACGTCTTATAGTTCCTGTCTATTCGGCTAAAATAGGAGAAATTATGCTTATACATATACAATATAAAAATACATTTTTTATCTAAAACTTTCAGGAGCAGAGAGAGAGAGAACACTGTCCTTTTTTATGACAATCTAGTGTCACCTTTGTCAGTTAAACCATCAGCTGTCAGTTCTGTTGGAACCGTCACTCCGACAAGGTTTCACTGCTCTAGTGCAAGCGGAGGACAGTGTCCGGGGGACACATCCTCTATACCGCACACACCCGAGGGCTCCCGACTGTCATGTCTTTCTGCCCTTCATCTCACTTCAGTTTCATTGAGTTTAATTAACAGGGATGTAGTCCTCCCCTGGGCCCGGCTAATGAGGTGGGACGTCATGGACATCGAGGGGACCCGCGCACACACCATACATTGGATGAGAAGGGTTGTGGAGTTATGGAATGTGAAACACATATATGTAGCAAACAGCTGATTGAACGTCTGTTGACCGATGCCAGCACGTGATAATAGACATAACAATACACCTTGTGTAACAGTTTTATATTGTGAAAGTTTTGAAAGGAATATGATGAAGAGAACTCGCCTGTTTACACAAAATACCTGATGATTTGTTGGTTGTTCTTCATGGGTAGCACGTCCACGCAATTTACATTTATGCTTTCAGAAGATGATGTTATCCAAAGTGACTTGTTCTTCCAACTGAGCTGCAAGAGCAGAACATCAGGAGCGAGTGATAAAAACTTGGCAGTTTCTTGTAAATGCGCATCATGGATAATTCAGGTTCATCAATGGGTACATTTCCTCTTTTAAAAACATAACATCTATCATATTGAACTGCTACTGATCAGTCTCTTTTTCTCACAACCCCAAATCAGGACTGGTACAAAATATCAGGAATCAGCATTCAATATATAAGTGTACTTAAGGAAACAATAGAACATGCTGCCTTGCAATTTATTGTTATATTTTTTTTTAAACAAACTGATCGTATTATGCACTAATTTGAATTAATTTTGATTTAAATTTAATCCCACGTTACACACTACATTTGAAATGATATAATATAAATGTACATAGGAAATGATTGATTGTAATTATTTTTTAAACAAACTGACCATATTATGCAATAAGTTTAATTTAAATTATTTTAATTTACAAATAATTCCCATTTATTTATTAAAAACGTTACATTTTATTAACAAAAAAAAATTGTTCAAAACAAAAAATTTAATTCATGTCATCAAAAGTTTCTATATTTTGTTTATTTCTACTGACTCAACACAGACATAACACTCGCCTGCTTGTTCACAGCATCTGATTTTGCCAATCTGTCCGTGATTGTCGAACAGTAGAAGCGTTCAACGCATTCTTGCATTCCGTCTGCAATATTTTCTCTTCGTTGGTCTACAAGCAGACTGACTTGTTTTTAAGAAGACGTGTCAGGTTAGTAGTTCAGCTTTGAAAAGCCCGTCTGGAGATCCGCTGAGCTCTCTTCCATTCTGATGCGTTCTGTCAACCTGCTTTGAATGCGGGAATGCGCAGGCGGCTCCACCTGCTCTCGGCAACTTATTTGTTTTATAATTAATCGCATTAATTAAGACGTTAAATTGACAGCCCTAAAAGCGACTAAACACAAACATATGCAGCCAAATGATGACTTGCCATGCAAAAAATGCTAATACTTTCTTTGATTGGAAAAAAAGCCACTTTTCCCATTTTGTTCATAATTTTCATTACTCCGTCTATTCAAAACACCATATTTGCAGATTATGTTTCTGCAGGTGCCACAATAATAAAAAAAACACAATGACAAATAAACGAATGAAGGGCATTAAGATGAAAGACAGACAGAGGGAGAGAGAAAAAGAAACAAGAAAGCAAGAGACCAAGAAAAGTAATTAAAATGTCAATCAGAGAAAATATGGGAATAGATAAGCAAGGCAACTCACAGGGTGTGCTGAACTGCAATCAATAATAAAACGCCTCATAAGACTAATTTGACTTTCGCTTTCATAGATAACATACACACAGGGTGTTTTGCTGAAGGTTGAGGACCACCTCTAGCTCTGTCAGCCTGCAAAATAGAAATGAAATATGATTTCAATAGCAGAGATACACAGATGAATGAGTAAACAAGCAGTCTGGGAATGAAACGATCAGTCAGGCTGATTATTCATTCAGAGAAATGCTTCGGGAGTCTCTCTGGAATCTGTCAACATGACCACTGACCAGAGACTGCATTTAAAACCCAGCAGGGTTGCTGATGTTAAACCTCCAGGCTACTTACTCCATTATTGCCTGCTCCATTATTAGACCATTATTGGTGTCATTTATGAGTTAAATGGGTGGACTTGTTCGACCCCAGCAGATTTCAACCAGCGTAGCGGACCACATGCAGGGGCTGGATTCAGAGAACCTGTTTCAAGGCTTTTTTGGGTCGGTAAAAAAACCTCACAAGCAACAAGAAAGGCTGGCGTTTAACAAAGAAGATCTTCGTATCCGAAACTCAACTATAGAAATTGCAAAATCACAATAAATCATTAAAACACCTCTTAGGAAACACATAGTTCTGTAAATTATTCAATTCAGAGGGGCAATTAATTTGAATGCATTGTAAATTTGTAAGTACAGTAAAACATGCGTTTTGCTTCAGCTAGTGAGTTTGTGGTTATTGACTTTATACTGCAATAGTTCAAAATGTTGACAAATATTGGCAGATAACAGACATTTACAGAAGAATATATTGTACAGTATACAGGTGTATATATTATATATATGCTATATTCTCTCCCTTATATCTCCATATTTTGTGATTTTTGCCATAAATCATTATAATTAAAGCAGGTGTAACACACAGGGTTTCTGCCAATCTCATATCAATCTTGAGTACCAATAGAGTAGTATTGCATACTTCGTATTTTTGAAGAGTATTTAGTTAGATCACATTTATAAAAGATAGATACAGCTTTACGTTTTTTTTCAGAAACAAACGGCGCGTTTGGGGGGGAGAGGTAGGCTGAACCAAAGCACGTGCGCACTATTGTCAACAAAACACAGACATCAGTTTCACTCATCATATGTCCGGCATATTTAAGCGCTGGGAGGGCTGAATATATCAGTTTCAAATGATCTCCAAATCCAGCGTTATTTCCACCGTATATATAACATTCACCCAAATGCAGTGAACAAACAAACACCTGAACTTCGCGAATGTATGCTCTCTCTCTCCTGCATGCTTCTTCTACTGCTCTCCATGCTTCCGTGTGGCCGTGCTGCGTACTTTTCCGGGAGAATTGTCCAATAAGGGACTAAGAAAAGTTATAACAAACAGTTTTAGATGTTGGAATAAAACTTTACGAAACCTGTGCGATCGCTGGGGGGGTTTATCGAGCACAGAAATACTACGTAATACGCCCAACTCGTTTTTTGGCAAGTTGACCATGTTAAGCATGAGAAGGCTGCATGTTTAACATTGGAAAGAAGACAGAATGCATGAAACACCATTGCAAGGCCGATTTAATATATTTTATATATATAAATAACTTTTTTGTCATTGGGTTTTGCAAATATTTAAGCAATAAACAGAGTCCTTATCAGGAATAACTCTCCAAGGTGCATCTGGATGTTCATCTGGATATGCATTAACTTAAGTATTCCTGAATGGAACTATGTCAGAATACGGCATATAAACCCTTAAATTTCATGATATCATTTAAAATAAACTGAAAAACACACAAATGCCTTTAAGCGATAGTTCACCCAAAAATAAAAATGATGTCGTTAATAACTCACCCTCTAGTTGTTCCAAACCTCTAAAAAATGTTTTGCTTGCCTCTTTGTTGAAAATATCTTCTTTAGTGTTCAACAGAAAAAATAAATGGGGTGGAACGAACTGTTTGGTTATAAGCATTCTTCCAAATGTCTTTCTCTGTGTTCGTCAGAACAAAGAAACTTATACAGAATTGGAACAACTCGAAGGTGAGGAAATGATGACAGAATTTTTGTTGGGTGTAAACTATACCTTTAACCCTCTAATACAAGAATTATTATGTAATTTAATATTATTATTTGCATATAGTATGGCAACAGTATAAAGTCGGATTTAAAATATGTCTGGTAATTAATGGGGATAAATGAAAATGTAAAGCGTACGACAAAACTAATTAAAACCCTCCATTAAAAAGACACAAGTGAGTTAGTAAATAGGTTGTAAAAACCTACTGTGAGGTTTTGTGTTATACAGGTAAAAACAGTTTTTTTATTGTTTTTGGATCTTCTCAGGAATGAAGTGACAGTAACACCTTTACTATCACATGAAACGACCTGCAACTCCGACTAGCAGGTGCATCACATATGAGTCTCGAAACAAACATTTATCACACTGACAGCGAGAGGAAATTACCCATGTGATAGCTGTTAGCTAGCAATCAACACATTTGGTTGCTGGTCTATGTTAGAAGCATGTCTGTCAAGACACAAAGCACTCAAAAAAACTTGCACACAAAGTGTGGCTAGAAAAGGAGCGACGACTGACACTTTGCGCAGTGTGAAACTCATCAATGTTGCATGGTCTCCAAACCCCAAATCAGCTGACATGCCTGATTTTACTCTGACAAGCAATTGTTAGCAGAGAAAAGCGTTACCGCTTAGGTTGCTTTCCATGTGTCAGAAAATGTCCTTAATGCCTCATTTAAGGATCAACTTTGTCTTCCCAATTTCCAAAAGGAGAAATATGTACAAAAACAAAATAGGACGTATATTTCGGACATACATTCCATTGGAGGACAAAAATCTCTGCTGCTATGGCACATTGACATGCAGTTGAAAAACACATCACTTCACCTCCTCGCTGACCGGTGTTCTTAACGATCAATATATTTACGAATGCTGATAAACAGGTTAGAGACAGTCAGGGTCGGTCGCGTTCAGAATACTTATCCAGTTGATTACCTGTGAAAAAGGACAGACTCATTCCTGTACCACAAAATCTGATTCAAAGGTTAAATACGCAGGGCCGCTAGGCTGTTTTTCCTGTTTATCCAGCTGTTGTTACAGATTAAGCTATTAGACAAGAAATAGTGATCGTCAAAATGGCATCTTTCAATCATAACTCACTGTTGGTTACTGCAATACCCCAAGGCAGACTTTTAATTGAACACTGGAGGTAAATCTGAGGCATTAATGCAAATTGTAGGCTCAACTCAGCAGGGATTTCCCCATGATTAAACTATATGGATGCTGAAAAACGAAACACTCCAGTGTAATTGTGTGGGAGGAGTGTGCGTAAACAAAACAAATCAGTTTTATGAAACTCTTCAGTCCTCTGAGTTTTTGTGCAAGGTTTGGTGGAAGCTCATTAGTAGGTTTTCAGAAGTAATTTCACATTAATCGGAATAATCACCTAAAGAAAATGGTCTCCGTAAGATCTCCACACCCTCTCCAAAAACACTCAACCATATGTCGTTCAACCATATATACTGTATAACCATACACAACCATACAATGTGACTATTCACAGACAAAACAAGATTATGACAAAAAGATTAAGTACTGTGCTGTTAAAGTTGACAACTACTTTTGGTAACACTTTCCTTGAAGCATGTATGTATAATGCATTATAAAAAAAGTTTTAAAGCATTGAAATGCACCTTTTAATGCATTGTGATGTCTTATAAATAATTGTTATTACAGTTAATACATTATAACACTTAGCAATTCATTGTTACACTATACATTTTGAATTGGTTATAATTCTTTACAACTATATACAAGGCATTACAACACACATTATGAAGAATTATAATGCATTTTACCCTTTAATAACTCTTTATAATGCATTAGTTAAGAGGCTTTAAGTGTTACCGATCTTATTAATACTTTTTAGTGGTTTGACGTTTGCAAAACCCAGTGACATACAAAAATGGTGAATTAATATAATTATTTATGTCAAAGAATAGAAATCACTAATATAGGGGTTCCAATTTTTCAGAAGGACATCATTGATCAAAATCATGCAATGTTGACCACTGTTCTAAATACTAATAAAAAAATATTTATCTAGAAGTATTTAGTTGTAATAGTCAGCATGTCAGAATTATTAAAAGGTAATGTTGTTTATTATAATGCTTTAATTATATCAACAAAAGGGATTGATAACTGGCCGTTCAACATATTCAATCACAGTTTGTTTTCAATACAACAGCTCATTGTCAGACTTTATGGCGTATGTTATAGAAAAAATGCCTCTATTCGAAATGTGCTATTGACGGGTACCTCTCATTAAATAAAACAAACTTGTCTAATGAACCTTAAGGAGCTCTGGAAAACGTAATGCAATTATATGCTGACAAAAGCATTCAAATCCAAATTCAGTTATTATGTTAACATATTATATAATAAGTTGTAGAACAGACAATTCTAGGCATTTGTTGGAATTAAATGGTCTTTTTCAGTAGCACCTAATGGAAATCGTTGGTACATAGAATGCTACAGTAATTGGACAATTTACATTTACATTTATGCATTTGGCAGACGCTTTGATCCAAAGTGACTTACATTGCCGTGTATTATTAAAAAAATTTGGACTACGTTCAATCCCCTGGGATCGAACCCATGACCTCGGCATTACTAGTGCCATGCTCTAACCACAGATCCTGGGAAAGCTGTGCACAATACAGGAGAAACACAAACCTCAGTTGCAAATAAAGGGATTATATAATTACTAGTCAAAGCTGATAGAAGACAGCATACTTTAAAAGTTCATTGAAAGATCTGATCTTGAAAGACTATTACTGAATAGTAGTGAACACTGCATTTTTCTGTCATTCGTGTGTGTCAAGGGTTGGCTGCCGAAATGGTAAAAGTTATCTCATCTATGCTTAGTGAAGATAACACGCATTTGATTTGTGGTAAATGACATGGTAGGTGACTGTATTCTGAAATGAAGCTTGGCTGATAATTTAAAGGGTACAGGTGTGATCCCAGTTAGAGGTGACATAGTAATTGAAGACGCAGGAACCTATCGGTCTTACTACCAGGGTGACCTAGACCTGTCGTGGAACCAGGAGGCTTGTTGTTGCACTCCCACTGTAATGCAAGTTTCTTTTGATAAAAAAAGACACTTCCTAAATGGCAAATGACCCAACACATTGATTTCTTTAAGCTGCTCCTAGACAGAAAATAAAAAGAAACCGTGTGGTCCTTTCGTTCTAGTGTGTAGTTGCAATGCCACTAGAAGGAATTAGTTCTTTCGACTGAAAAAGATATACAGCAATGGGCGAAAATTAGTTTATGCAAATACCAATAGGCCATAAGTACCTGGATGGACTGCCATTTCCATCAAGATGCCTCCATGCCATCAGGCCACAACATTTGAAAAGCTACCTAATTCAAGATGTGACAAAATTGAAAATACCAGAAAATTGAGGCAGAGGCAATTTTTACACGTGATATTGATTTCAAGAAATGTCCGCCTCATTGTTATGGTACTTATTTACAAGAGCAAATTTGGTAGCACTTTATTTTACATTCCTCTTTCCCATGTTCTGTGTACTCATTAAAGTAAATATAGTAACTGGGTTAATAACCAAGTACTACCCCTAAAATAAAGTGAAACCGTAAATTTATTTGGTGGCTACATCATAGGTGAACGAACGTTCAGGTAACATGACAATGAAAATACGGTGGACGTATGTTTGGAATGTATGCATACAGCAGAAATGAAAGAAACTGTATGCATAACATACCGATTTAACAGTCAAGGAGTAGGCAATTTTGGATAAAAAGTAATGATTTCTTCAATCAAGTTCCAGTTTTCCTTTAACCCAGCCCATAGGGGAAGTCTTACCCAAGTGATGTACCTAGGGATGTGCGAGATTAGTCGTCGAGTCATTTACACGGTACAACTTCTACTAGTTGACACTGAAAACAACAGTCTATTACCTGGAAAATTACACTAAAAGTTATAATTCAAAATACTTTGTTTAATTATGCTATTTAAAATGTTTTTAAATGAAACAATAAAATGAATGTGGTTGAAAAAATAAGTATTAATAGTTTTTGAAAGTTTGGAATGCATGTGACCCGCGTATTAAATGTAAATTTATTAATCATTGAGTAAGAGAGTAAAATGTGTTCTTTCTACAGTTTTAGCGCCAATGCTCTCTCTCTCTACAGTATTAAACAATATTAAATATTATATTATATTTTTTAATACAATATTAAAGTGGTTCCAGATTAAAAATGACCCTCATAACTGCTCTGTCACCAAGGTAATGCTCGAACAAAAACAACTAAATATCTTGGTTCCAACAAACAGAAAAACAATGTAACTCACATGCTGATCCGAATCAAAGCTACCTCCTCGAGGGTGATTTTAAGACGATGTTTCTCCCCATGACTCTCTGCTGGAAAGTATCTCCATAGATATCTATGAGTAACTAGTTATCTCTGCTAAAAGCCTTAGTACCGCGGGTCCTAACGCCTCTTTGCTGGAAAGATTTTATAATATTAACACAGGTCCTAGCTCCTGCCTGACTTTGATCCTTCTTTTTATACATAAAATCCACTTTGATTACTAAAATTTTATTGAACTTTTAGAGTCCTAAAAAAACTGAATTATTTTTTGAAATCTTTTAATAAATTTGTAGGTCACTAGCTAATTGTTGTTATAACTTGGAGTTGACAATACACATTAATAGGATCCTATGATTTCCGCAATGCAGAAAACGTGAAAATCCCTACAAGAAAACTGAATTTGCACGCTTTTGTTTACAACATGCAGAGTTATCAGCATCTGCTTTCACTAAATGGGGATGGTAACACATTTTTTTTAACACATGGTAGCACCTCCTAAACCGCTCTGAGAGTTTACTTCATTAGCATCTGACATGCATTTGACTGTACATATGGGAAAAGCTACTGTCAAACGTTTTTTGTTATGACCTGTCAAAATAAAAGTCAGAATAACTTGAACAAATTATGGCATACAGACATGAAAAAAAATCTGTTATATACTGTATTGGTAACTTTAGTAAATAGTAGCAAATGTATTGGTAAAATGAAAATATAAACTGTTAAAAAAGAGACCTGTTAAAATAAAAGTCTGTTTTACTTGAACAACATACCAAAATGACAAAAAAACTGGGTACTATTATTTACTTCAGTAATTTTATGTAAATGTGCTTGTAAAATGACTTAAAAAAATTACTGTTTAAGGTACTGGTTTATTTGAATATATAATTTTTGTTTTAATTTTTCATATTTTTTTCCAAGTGAGGTTAAAAACACTTTAGTACCTAGGACTTTTACTATAGTTTATGAGAAATACTATCACATGCAACAGATCTTTTCATGTAGGCAAATATACGGGTATTGTATAGAAAAAGATGGAAAACATGGAAACCAGAACAATTTAAATGGAAAGTAAGAAAATTTTCAGAAAAATAGGGATATCACAGATCACTTGATACATAAAAGTACTTAATCCATTCATTTTTCTTCAATTAAAAATGTGTTTTAAAAGACCTTTCAAGCCATTAATTGTTATTAAACAATTGTATTGAACCTACCACCATGCCACCAACTGATACATAAAATATACAGTATTACTATCAATTTAATACAGTACCTTCGTGTTTACATTCTTTTTTCCTTATAGCTTCACTACTGTAATGAAAACAGTCAGGACATTATTTAGAAGCTGTTGGCTGGTGGATGACATGAAGTCCAGTGGTCTGAGTGTGAAGTTATGCTGAGAGCGTGCATTCCTAACAGCCACCCACTTATCGTACACCCTCGAACCCACACTATTCATTAACAGAGTCCTGCTTATTTATGTGTTTTACTGCTGTTTGTTTATTTTGTTTGATTTATTTTGTTTTTTTTGCTCCAGAAGGTAAAAGCAAAAGTAGGAATAACCGTGGTAGCACACCCACGCCGACAGTTTACCTGAAAAAAGCTAACGCAGACCAGTGGGAACAGTTACATTTTTCAGGGTTGTTATGGGAAATCTAGCCATTCCTGGAACATGGCTTGTCCGAGCAAATTAGAGAACTAGAACTGTGAAAGCACAATGCAATATTCATAAATTATTTTGATCCAGATATCATTGGCCTTTTAAATCACTCAATTCGATGTTGCAAGGAAATGTTATGTATTCTATTATTTACAGGTCGCTCTTGTCCCCTGTTCGACTCATCAATATTAATCTTATTTCCTCCGGCATCAAATATCCTGATAAGGCTTCAGTGTTTTCCCCTCACAAATCAAACGTTCTCGCAGGGCAGCACTTCCTCCTGCAGTTTACAGTAATGCTCTATAAGCACATTATTCATGACTTCATTACCAAACCTGATGACTGTAATTAATCTGCCCTATGTGTGGCTGCAAATGTAATCTGCTTCTCTTCCCATTAGCTGCCATCACTAACACCGCGCTTCGCTGAAAGCAAGTAATGGACATATTATAGAGGCAGAATGAGTGAAGAAACTCCATGACTGTGTAATTTAGAGTACTCGGCATTCAAGAGTTTGATGGCTTGCTAATTTATAACCGGCTTTGAAGTGTTTAGTTACAGATGGTCTATGATTGGTCCTGTCTGTTTGATTTTCCTTTCTTCAGCACCAACCAGTGGGAAGGTATTTCGGTACATTTGATTGGGTAGCAGATGTTAATATTATACAAATGGGGTGTCTTTTTTAGGGGTGCAAAGGAGCACAATTTACAGAAAATGAGACATGTATCATCTTTGTAGAAAGTAGAATAAAAGATATTATAGAAGACTTCCACAATCTAGTTAGACCCGTATTATTCCTATTATATGGGGTTAGATAATAGTTAGCATTAATACGAAAATAGTTCAAATTAAATGATGTGAAATAACCAATATTCAAACACCTGGGGTTAATATGGATGGGTATAAGCGTTTGCCGATGTCTACCAAATTGGCATTGGACGATGCCTACAGTGAAACATCGCGATGGACAATGACATTGGGGGGCGGGGCCAGTGTAAGCTGTGTGTGTGTGATAAGTCAATTGCGCGGGTCACACGGCACTGATGTTTCCTGCTTAAATTACGGACGCACAGTTCAGGTTGTCATTGACAAGTTTACACACACACAACGTGAGCGCATTTCTACGATTCACTGCTTGCGTTCACTTTCTACGTCCGTCCCGCGCACACACGCATTGCGCAGCTTCCAAATCATACTCAACTGCGGATAAACATGAATGGAAGAGCTTGACACATGAGCAGAATTTCGTACTGAGGACTCGGCTGTCAGTATTTCTCTTGGGGAATGTGCTGTACGTGTACGGGATGTGCGGACGACCGCGGACCCTCCTGATTACGAACATTGCGTCATGCAGGGGAATCACGATGCCGGCCCAACATCGTGATGGCTATCACAACAAGGAAGTGTCCCCGTAAACCATGTTTATGTTGTTATACATATGTCATTACAAAGCTTGCTATCATTGATAGAAAAATGAAAAGTTTCCCTCGAGAAAATAAGAACTTATTCCCCAAAACTGAAGTTGAGTGACGCTACAGGACATCGGCCCAGAAGAATGGCTTCAGCAAAAGACAGTGCAACTTCAGGAATGGACCAGTCTTGAGTCCTGACGTCAACCCTGTTGAGATGCTTGATGACAATTCAATTATCCTATTCATTAAACTATGTAAAAAACATTTACTTTTTACTTTGATAAAATGTGACAACAGCATCATAAAAAATTCCAATCAGAAACATTACATTTTAAAGCGCCATTCATGTGATGTCAATTTTCAAACTTTAATTAGTGAGTAATGTTTCTGTTAGAGCATAAACAATATCTGCAAAATGATCATAATTCCATGCCAAGCAAGATATTGTCTTTAACAGAATTCGCTTTTCAAGGACTACAGAGAACGGCTGGAATCGGACTACAGCACTCTACTTCCTGGGTAAATGATGTCACTATTCCCAGTTTTTGAGAAACCTCCGCCCAAAGGAATACGCCAATAAAGGGGGGAGGCCTTCCTTAGAGAAGAGCAAGAGCTGCTGGAGTAGTGTTCGGTTATCAGAGATTGTAACCATTTGACTGAAATACACGCTAAACTTTCACTTTCATCACAGTCCTACAGCAGGTGAAAAACAATTCGGCTACACACAGTCTAAGATAACCAGCGGTCAAATAAGAAGAAATCCAGAGGGATGGCTGTGAACAATAGACTTGAAATATAAAGCGTTTTTTGAAACTAGAAATGTGAACATCCATTGTTAAAAAAACATAATCAAAGCTTCAAAAACTGCAAAAGAATGGCTCCTTTAGGCACTCAATTCTGACACTAAATCCAAAACCCCCATTTCCATTTATAAAATAACTGATTATAGTAAAACAAGTCAATAAGATAATAAAATTGCTGCTTGACCTCTTAAGGCCTACTGCTGTAGTAATACCGCCTAGTTTTGCTTGTTTTTTTTCCAGTTACTTCTAATGGTCATTTAGTCATTTTATTCAAAGCACATGTCTGCAGACAGAGTAGGCCTGCCCCTGAAACTGCCCTTGCTCAAGGGCACATTGGTGATTAAGTTTGCTCAGTATCTCTCCAATTCATAAATCGCCTCCACCTGGGATCAAACATGTGCCCTTTGATTTACCGCCCCACAGCCTTTAGCCCCTGGGCTATCACCGCTGTTTTCCTTCCTCTGTGTATCGGGCTTGTGCTGAAACAGCATTAACACATGACATTAAGGAGCATCCGTGCTGAATGACAAACAGAGTTAGAGGAGGGCGAGACTAAAGTACAATTGTGGTCAATTGGACTAACAGTACTAGAAACAGCACTTCAGCGGCACCCAACTGTCTTACAAGCTTTCCTATAGTCCACTGATAAAGCATTGGGCTAGCAACGTCAGGTTCACAGGTTCGATTCTGAGGAAATGTACATAAGCTGAAATGTAACACCGGACGCGGCCCGATGCATCAAAAGACAATAAAATGCATTCGAAGCCATTATAATTTTATATTTTGTCCACACTGGATGCGACGCGACAATCCCATTAGATCAAGAGGCGTGTCGCATTGCGTCCGCTGTAGACACGGTGTAAGTTCCTTTGATCAATGCATAGAGATGTGCATGATCTATATACTGTTCCTTTAAGTGAAGATTATTAGAAACACTACATACAGAAAAAATGTAAAATGATGTTTGTGACATAGTTTAGCTAGTTCAATAAGAAAAGTTCCAGTTACCATGTCAACAGCCTAATTCATTTTACAATGGAGCTATAACACAAACATGTCGTTCTATTGGACTGTATTTAGCTGTTTAATTTGTATTGACATTGTACTTTTCTACTTATAATACCTTAAACAGCAAATGTATTAAACTAATCTACTGTTTATTGAAAACTTTTTAACTAAACCAAACCAGAACAATTCTCTGACAGACCAAAAAGTGAAAATAATATATTTCTTTCTCAGAATTTGCTGTGACTTCAGGGAAATATACCATGAGGAAATACACATTAAATCAATATCAGCGTCACGATACAAGTGTTTCGATTGGCTAACGTGGACCACGTTAATTCCTCAGTCATTAGAGACGATGTAAAGTCATATGAGGTGGTTATTTTTAAAATGCAAATACATTCCACCATCCCAGACAGAGTTATCGTTTATATTGGGATGCTATATTTATGTGCGTGTTGTCTTAAAACAGATGGTTATCTGCATAATTCATATCGTGCATTTCTGTTCTGTCTGGACAGAGGAAGGTCAATCGCAGTGCGGTCTTTGATTTGGCCGCTTGTTCCTACCATCGGAGGATTTTCTGAATGTATAAGCAGTATTCTGAGGAAAAAAGGCGTCCTCGGGTCATACCCGTCGAGACGTGTCATGATTATTCATCCATCCACACACACGCAACTTTAAATGTTTGCCCTGACCTCTCTCTTACAGTCTAAAAATGTAGGCTTATATGTTACACATAGTTTTTTAATTTTCATATAGATAGCAGACATAAAATGAGCAGGCACTGACGTTCTACAGTATACATAAATTTAGCAAGTAATCCTAAAAACTGATTCTCTCCTTCAGAGCGTGACAGACCTTTTCCTATTTAGCACCACGTCAATCCAACTAAATCAGAGATCCACAAGGTGCATAAAGATTTGACTGACTGAGTCTGTTGTGAAAGAACTTCACTGAAGAAAACCTTTGCGATAAATTTAAATGCTGACTGTGAGCCAGAACCCATCACCCAACACGAGTGCCTGACCTCACTGACGTATGCGTGTGTGAATGAGAACAAATCCAGCCATGTTCAACTGCTGGTGGAATGCCAGAGGAGTAGAGCTAACAGGGAGGACTACATGTCAATTAAAACTAATACGTTTGAAATTAAATGCTCAAAAAAGGGTGTGTTTTGCTGTCCACATGCTTTAGGCCATATATCGTAGCGTATTACACGTAAGAATTTGCAATCAAAACAAACGTAAGCAGACGCCCTGTTGTGGTAGGAAGGAATCACGGGTAATGAAACAAACTGATGTCAGTTGAACAAACATGCAGTGAACCATGTGAAGATAAGTGGGAATAGGGCTCTGTCAGGAACATCTACATGGGCGATGCGGTGATGTGTGTGGGCCGCTGCTGAAAACATTACCGAGAAAGAGAAGAAAAGAATGAATGGAAATACTGTACATGAGCAGTTTTAACTACATTCTTTTGGGAAAATTTACATGAACAACGCTGGTCATTTCAACAAAATGCAACATTTGAACAATATGCAACCAACAGAACATTTATAACTGAAAGAAAATAATATACAGCCGAGGAAAAAGACCATTTCAAAATTGTTTTTAGTTTTTCTGATTTTCTACTTTTGGTTAACTGATCATTTTTGATTCATTCTGTGAACTACTAACTATATTTCTCCCGAATTTCAAATAAAAACATTGTGGTAACACTTTATAATAACTGCACGCTATGAATCATTAGTTAAGCATCAGTACATAGTTAATTAATCATTTATGAAGCATTAGCCCCATATTAATAGACATCAGGAAGCAGTTTATAAATACACCTATAAATGCTTTGTTCTTGATTTATAAGCATGTATATAATATGCTTAATAATCAAATTTTCATACTTAATTAAGGATGAATTCATCATTTCTAAATTAAGGATATCATTACTTACAAACAAGTTAGTTAGGAGTTGTCAGTGGTTCATGAGATCATTTAAAAAAGTGTAAGTAAATGATTAATAAACTCTCTGAATGCACATTTATACATCTTATTATTCTGACATATAGTAACAGTTACTTAATGTGTTAATAAATGCTTTTTTAACACACATTCCTGCTGTAATTCATGATTAATTAAGGTAGTTATAAAACATTTACTAGTTGTCAGTTAACTATTTTTGTGAGCTCATCTAAAGTGAGGAATATGTATGCCTTGTAAAGCGTTTACAAATGAGAGTTAAATTCTCAGTTATCTTCTAAACATAAATAGGAAAAACACAGAGGGATACAGAACATAGAAATATTTATTTCAAGATGCCAAAGAAATTAAACTGTACAGCTGTACATATTAATGAATATAAGACGATTTAATATAAAATAAAAAATAAACCTCTGCAAAATTAAAATTGTACAACCGAACGTATAAATTAACATTAAATGAATTGATATAAAATGAAAAATAAACTGTGAAGTGATATGCAACTCTCATTTGTAAATGCTTTACAAGGCATACATAGTCCTCACTTTAGATGAGCTCACAAAAATAGTTCTCTAATAACTAGTAAATATTTATAACTACCTTAATCAATCATGAATTACATCTGGAATGTGTGTTAAAAAACATTTATTAACAAATTAAGTAACTGTTACTATATGTCAGAATAATAAGATGTATAAATGTGCATTCAAAGAGATTTACTTACACTTTCTAAATGATCTCATGAACCACTGACAACTCCTAACTAACTGGTTTGTAAGTAATGTAATCCTTAATTTAGAAATGATTAATTCATCCTTAATAAAGTATGAAAATTTGATAATTAAGCATATTATATACATGCTTATAAATCAAGAACAAAGCATTTATAGCTGTATTTATAAACTGCTTCCTGATGTCTATTAATGTGGGGCCAATGCTTCATAAATGATTAATTAACTATGTACTGATGCTTAACTAATGATTCATAGCGTGCAGTTATTATAAAGTGTTACCAACATTGTTTCTATTTGCAAATTAAAACAGGAGAATCATGTTGGAGTAACTGAAAAGATGCCCTGCGTTTTTTCAGACCCCAAATATTGGAAATAAATAAGTTCATATTCCCTTTTAAGTAACACAACAGTACACAAATCCGAAGCGATTTACACTGCATTGTATTATACATTTGTTTCATACTATGTGAAATCCCCTGGGATCGAACCCATGACCTTGGCATTATTAGAGCCACAGGAAAGGGATTTATAAAAGTACACTTTTAAAAACTTTTTTGATGATAACCTTGATTTTTATCACAGTTTTCATGTCATGCTGTCAGTATTTCACATTGCTGTTGGATGACTTCATGTCACTCCTAAGATCTGATTTTATTGAAATTCAACAGACACTGGACTGGAATCGCCACAACACTATATAGAAATGCTGATTAAATGAACATTTGGAATGATCTATTAATGATTTTCATGGCTGAAAAAAAATGAAACCGCTTCTGGACCAGTCTTTACATCTTGCGAAGAGGTCTATAGCGGGTTACATGTCAAGACAACTATTTCAATGATTATTCATACAACATTAATTATATAATTTGTCACTAAGGGCAAAAAAACGTTTTTCAAATGTCGATTTTAGCTTAAAACTAAATTAGAATCTTGATAGGAAAAGGAAAAAGTCAATGGACATGTTATGCTTAAACTACCCACATGCTTTTTCTCTGGATGAGATGCATGCAACACACTCTCAAACTGTGGGCTTGGAATTGGCTGATGAATTTTTCCAAGAACCAGTTCAGTGAGTGTGTGTGTGTGTGTGTGTGTGTGTGTGCATGTGTGCATGTTGAGGTCAGCTTTATTTAGAGAGCAGGCAGACAGACCACTGGAGCCTTACTCTGACTCTGGACAGGAGGGAAGGCCTGGAAATTTGATATACACACACACACACACACACAAGCACACACACAGTGAAAATCCCTTTAATTCCTGACCTGGATTCAGAGTAACCCTTAGAAACCCTCAGAGTGATGGTGGTTTGCTTTGATAAGGTGTAAAGCTGCTCTGTCTCTCTGTGCTTAAATACGAGTTCTTGGGGAAATTCTATGCAAATGTCAACCTTACCACGAAAACTATTTACAATACTGATAGCTCTGATGTCAATATTGGGTTTAAATAGCCAAGTGAGATCTCAAGGTTTTTAAAGGATGGTTATCTGTAGTTGGAGTGAGTGCCGATCTCAGAATTATCACATCCATGACTGTTAATATTCCTCATAAATGGACACATGAAAATTTAAATATAGTAACTATTTTATGGTCTATGAAGAGCCATCCCTTCTCCATTGCTCTGTGCATTTTCCTTTTCAAGTCTGGTGTCCCTCATTGACAGTAACCGTTTATGTCACATTCAGTACATAACCATGTATATTTACCTCATCTTAAATAGAAAATATGTACTGTACATAGACATATTTTTTTCTGATGATAAGCTAGGGTTACTCTGTACTCTAACACACAATAAACACTTTTGTGTCAAAAGCACACAAATAGCAACATTTATGCATTGAGGCTAGAAGAAAACACTCGCTGCAGGGCACAAGTCTTTTTAGCCGCGAGGCACAGCGCGCTCACGCACCCCCCCAGCACCATATAATATGGTTAACCAAGCACATTGTGAAAGGTATCCAGCTGTGGTGGATAGATGATAGTGGATAGATGATAGTTTGGTGGATTGCATACAAAATGCAAAAGGCTACTTCTACAGAAACAAAGGAAAGAAATAAGAGAAAGAAAGAAAAGAGAGAGAAGAGAGTAAAGGCCCAATCAAGTAGATGAAAAACAGAATTCACTCAAGAATTCTCTCAGTATGTGTAAATTGAGTTAGTACCTCATGTAATCTTTATCCAGGTCCATTCAGACAATAACAACATAATAAGCAGTTTATTTTGGGTCAAATGAGACACCTCCTTTTGTTAAGTTATGGGGTTATGAACATCTTGCTCTAGCTATTCCCCTCACGATAAAAAGAATATGTCATTTTGAATGACACAAAGTGGATTCATATGCAAAACTGAGTGTGAAATAGTGCTGTTCAATGTTAATCACGATAAATCGCATCAAAAATGAAAGTTTGTGTTTATATTATGGTTGTGAAACGATTAATCACTATTAATTGCATCCAGAATAAAAGTTTGGGTTTACATAATGTATTTCTGTGTTCTGTGTATAGAAATTTGGTAATTATAAAAACAATCGCATTTATGTAAGAAAAAATGTAATATTAAAATGAATAAACATTTACAAATAATTTTAATTATTGGCAAATATAAAGAAATACATGTCAACATTTTCCAAATATATGCATGTTTGAGTTCATGTATGTGTTTATAAATACTAAATTAATTCACAGAGTACACAGACATTTTTTTCTGGATGCGATTAATTGCGATAAATCGTTTGACAGCCCTAGTTTATATAATATATGTCTGCGCATATTTGTTTAAAAACACATAAACATACACATACTTGTACATTTTTAGGAAATATTTGCATCTCTATATTCATATATACATGTAATTTAAAATATATGTTAGCATTTGTTCATTGTTATATTTTTCTTAAAGGAGCAATGTGGAGATTTTAGTAGCATCTAGTGGTGAAGTTGCGTATTGTAACCAATGGCTCACTCCACCGCTCCCTTTCGAAGCACTACAGTGACTCTCAGCTACATCTAAGATGTTGTCACATTTTCACATCTTTCCAGAAGGGGATGACGTATTTCCGAAACAGATTGTCTGTTTAGGGCTACTGTAAAAACTCAACTCAACTCAACTCAACTTTATTTATATAGCGCTTTTTACAATTTTCATTGTTACAAAGCAGCTGTACATGAGACACATTTAATACAAGTATGAATTCTAAAGCAGCCCCCCCGGCCAGGCAGATAGTGCAAAACAATATGCAAACGGTGGTGAGGAACCCAAAACTCCCATCGAGAAAAAAAACCTCAGGGGAACCCAGGCCCAACCAGGGGATTCCAGTTCCCCTCTGGCAAAAGCTGCTGCCTCTGCACAAGCTCATCAGTGCTTGCACAACAAGGCTTAATAAAAATATAAAAATTAAAGATTATCATTAACAATCTAATAGCATTTGAAATGTTGTAGAAAAAAACAAAGTTGTCGCGTCCTTTATCCAGCTCTATCCTCTTAGCACTTGTCAGGTCACCGCTTCCCATTCTCAGCTCTGCCATCAGGTCTGGGCATGAACTGCATCCTGCGGTAACCTTGGAACAAAGAGACAAGACTGGCTGAGAGTAGAGTAGTGTTCTGCACTCTTTGATGCAACAAGTACATCATTTGTTGTTGGATGTGTTCCTGGTTCCGGTTGATCTAAATAATGCAGCCTAAATCCTCTGAGGATTAATATTATGGAGGTGTAGTGTATGCAAGATTAAAAAGATGAGTCTTTAGTCTAGATTTAAACTGACAGAGTGTGTCTGCCTCCCGGACCGTGCAGGGAAGAATATTCCAAAGTTTAGGCGCTAGATAAGAAAAGGATCTACCACCTGCACTTGATTTTGAAATTCTAGGTATTACCAACTGACAGGACCCCTTAGAACGTAATGTACGTGGTGGTCTGTAATACAATAGAAGTTCATTCAAATACTGCGGCGCTAGACCATGTAGGGCTTTATAGGTAATAAGCAAGATCTTAAAGTTAATGCGATGCTTTATAGGTAACCAGTGCAAGGTTGACAGAACCGGGGTTATATGCTCATACTTTTTTGTACGTGTAAGAACTCGAGCTGCCGCGTTTTGAACCAGTTGCAGTTTTTGTAATAGGCCCGCAGGGCAACCACCTAGAAGTGCATTACAGTAATCTAGTCTTGATGTCATGAATGCATGAATTAATTTCTCTGCATCTGACAGTGACAGCATATGACGTAATTTAGATATATTCTTAAGATGGAAAAATGCAATTTTACAGGTGTTTGCGACATGGCTTTCAAATGAGAGAGTACTGTCAAATACAACGCCAAGATTCTTAGCTGATGACGAGGATTTTATGGAGCATCCGTCAATCGTTAAGCAGTATTCTTGGTTGTTACGCATAGCAGTTTTCGGTCCAGTAAGTAACACTTCTGTTTTGTCCGAGTTTAGTAGTAAAAAATTGTTACTCATCCACATTTTTAAGTCAACTATGCAATCCTTTATTCGATGAAACTGCTGGGTTTCATGAGGCATCGAGGAAATATAAAGTTGAGTATCATCAGCATAACAGTGAAAGCTAATTCCGTGTCGCTTTATTATATCTCCTAGAGGTAGCATGTATAATGCGAAGAGCAGGGGTCCCAAGACTGAGCCCTGTGGTACACCGTACTGGACTTGTGATTTGCGGGACACCTCATTGTTTATTGCTACAAATTGAAAACGGTCGGATAAATAAGACTTAAACCATTTCAATGCTATTCCGTTAATGCCGACGTAATTTTCGAGTCTATGTAGAAGTATGCTGTGGTCAATGGTGTCAAATGCAGCACTGAGGTCTAGCAGCACCAATAACGAAATACAGCCACGGTCAGACGCTAAAAGCAGATCATTTGTAACTCTGATCAAAGCAGTCTCTGTACTGTGACATGCTCGAAATCCAGACTGGAATTCATCATTAATGTCATTCCTTTGGAGGAAGGAGCATAATTGAGTTGAAACTACTTTTTCCAGAACTTTAGATATAAAAGGTAAATTCGATATAGGCCTGTAATTCCCTAGTTCTTTGGGGTCGAGTTTGGTTTTTTTTTAAAAGAGGCCTTATAACAGCCACCTTAAATGCTTTAGGCACATGTCCTAATGTCAGAGATGAGTTAATAATACTAAGAAGAGGATCTATAATTTCGGGGAGCATTTCTTTCAGTAGTTTTGTAGGTATAGGGTCTAGCATGCATGTTGATGATTTAGATGATTTAATGATTTTAGACAGTTCATCGTGATCTACTGTAGAAAATAATTGCAATTTCTCCTTAGGGGTGCTGTAGTTAGTTTGTTCAGCGGATTTCACTACAGGTTGCATTGTTATAATTTTTTCTCTTATATCTTGGATTTTACTTGTGAAGTAGTTCATAAATTCATCACTGTTATGCTGATAATCAGAATCTGACGTCGATGACGACTTATTTTTTGTTAATTTAGCCACGGTGTTAAATAAGAACCTAGGGTTGTGATGGTTTTCCTCTATTAGTGTTGAAAAGTAGGCGGATCTAGACGTTTTTATTGCATTCCTGTAATTTCGAGTACTATCCTTCCATGCTATACGAAATACCTCTAAATTCGTTTTCTTAAAGTTGCGCTCCATTTTACGGGATGCTTTTTTTAGAGTCTGAGTGTGTTCATTATACCACGGTGTTGGGCTGCTATTTTTAATTTTCTTTAAACGCAGAGGAGCAACTGTGTCTAATATTTCCGAGAAAGTAGAGTTAAAATTTTCAATAGTAGTGTCAAAATCGTCAACGTTATTACTCATGCTGGATATTTTAGACAATTCAGGCAGATTATCGAGAAACGCATCTTTGGTAGTTGAAGTAATCGTTCTACCATATTTGTAACAAGGAGTTTGATTTGCAGCCGTAGGCCATTGAAGCAAACATAATATCAGATAATGATCCGAAATATCTTCACTCTGCTGAACGATTTTAACATCGTCCACATTTATACCATAAGAAAGTATTAAATCTAAAGTATGATTACGAAGGTGAGTGGGTCCTGACACATGTTGACTAACGCCCATGGAGTTAAGAGTGTCTTTGAAAGCCAGTCCCAAGGCATCTGTATCATTGTCTACATGGATATTAAAGTCACCGACGACAAGGACTCTATCTGCGGCCAGTACTAGTTCTGATAAGAACCCACCAAAATCTTTAATAAAATCTGTGTGGTGCCCTGGAGGCCTATATACAATAGCTAGAATAAATTTTAAAAATGTTTTGTCCTTAGTATTAGGTGTCGATACGTGAAGTACCATGACTTCGAAAGAACTGTACTTAAAATTAGACTTCTGAGAGGTAATAAAAGAATTCTTGTAAAGTGCAGCGACACCTCCCCCTCTACATTTTAGACGAGGCTCGTGTTTATAGTAATAATCATGGGGAACGGATTCATTTAGAGTAATAAAATCATCTGGCTTTAGCCATGTTTCTGTCAAACAAAGCATGTCTATTTTATGATCGGTTATCAAATCGTTAACAAAAAGTGCTTTATTTGAGAGAGATCTAATATTAAGCAATCCGAGTCGTAACAGCTGATTATCTGTATTTTGTTCATGTTTGATTTGTTTAACGTTTATTAAATTACTTTCAAGAGGTTTACGCAATATCTTATGTTTGCTAATCCGGGGGACAGACACAGTCTCTATTTTATGTTGTTTGTAAGAAGGGATTATTACATGTTGTATATTTTGTGTATTCTGTAACGCGAGACGGCAAGCAGACAGTTGGTTAAGCCATTCTGTCTCCTTCCTGACCTGGGCCCTAGGTAGTCAGACTTTAGCATTATTAAGACTGTGTGCCAAATTTCTAGAGAGGAGGGAAACCCCATCCCAGGAGGGATGGAGACCATCTCGTTTCAACAGGTCAGGTCTGCCCTCAAAACTCTTCCAGTTATTTATAAAATCTATATTATTCTGCAGGCACCACTCAGACAACCAGCCATTTAGTGATGATAATCTGCTATAAATCTCATCACCACGGTAAGCAGTAAGGGGGCCAGAGAATATTACAGTGTCTGACATCGTTTTTGCGAGCTCACACACCTCTTTAATATTATCTTTAGTGATCTCCGATTGACGGAGTCTAACATCATTTGTGCCGACATGAATAACAATCTTACTGTATTTACGATTAGCCTTAGCCAGCACATTTAAGTTTGACTTGATGTCAGGCGCTCTGGCTCCCGGTAAACATTTGACTATTGTGGCTGGTGTCTCTATGTTAACGTTCCGGACAATAGAATCACCGATCACTAGGGCACTTTCAGCAGGTTTCTCAGTCGGTGCGTCACTGAGCGGGGCAAACCTGTTCGAGACTTTAATCGGAACGGTTGAGTGATGTTTTGTCCTGCGACTATGCCGTCTCACCGTCACAAAGTTTCCCAGCTGCAGGGGATTTTCAACCGGAACCGAGCTGTGTGCGCTAACATTGCTCGCATCCGAAGTGTTTTCTACGGTTCTTACACTCTTACTATCCTCAAATAAAGATTGGATGCGAGACTCTAATTCTAAAATCTTCTCCGTCAGCCTAACTACTTCCCTGCATTTATCACATGTAAAACCCTCGCCGCTGACAGAGAAGGCTAAACTAAACATATGACATGAGGTGCAAGTAACAACAATAGGAATAGAAGCCATAACTCACCGGGTATGAAGTGCAATCCTAACTTACCAAGGTTGCTTGATGAGTCTTAGTATATACGCTTAAAAAGAGAAACAGTTAGCACACAAGACAAATAGGGGGAGATGATATTCCACAATGTAAACAGAAGGCAAGCTAACACGCTAATATGCTAGCGGCGTTACGTTTCAATGAATATAGGTTTAAAATATAAAGTTATAAATAATTCGGCAACGACAGTGATATGTAACGATAGTAAAATACACTAATAATAAGACCAAGAACAAATGTGAGGTGAAGCAAGTGTCAGAGGATACAAACTAGCCGCCGGCAGCGATGCAATCAGGAACCGGAAACCGTGCCGACAACATGACAAAATCCATTGGGGTTTCTGTAGATAGAAAAAGCTCATTCTAATGTAATAAGAACATAAAACTCTTATGTAAGGTCGTTATAAACCTCTGAAGACATAGTTAGGTATATTAGATTGCATTTTCATCAATAGGCACTCTTTCCTGTAGCTCAGTAGTAAGAGCATTGCGTTGACAATTTAAGGTCGTGGGTTCGATCCCAGGGGATTGCACATACTTAGAAACAAATGTATAGAATAATGCAATGTAAATGGTTAAAAGCGTCTGCCAAATGCATAATGTAAATGTAAAAAAATACACACTGGACATTTAAATAAATATTTATGTGTATGTGCCTGTGTTTATAAATACAAATTGAATATGTACAGTGCACAGACTATATTATGTAAACACCAGATTATTCGCGATTAATTGTTGAACAGCCCTAAAATTAAGCAGTTCATAAACTTCCATTGACCTGTATGGTGCTTTTTCTTTCAAGAATTAAGGCTGACCCTGGGAACACAACAATTATTACAACAACTTTAAGAGTGCAAAGACTATAGTAAGTGATCCAAGCCACGTTTTATTTACAATGTATCAAATACTGCCATCAGGCAAGCGTTATAGAGAGGTATTCGGTGCAAGAAATCGTACCTGTGTCTATTAATATTTTACACACTGAGATGTAACAAATTGTCATTGCATTTGAATAATTTTTTTTTTATTGTATATTGTGTTTTGTATATAGTATTGTGTTGAATTGCAGCTTTGAGTCCAGGACAAATTTCCTGTAACAATGACAATAAAGTATAAATCTAACTTAACTTCTTGGTTCACATTTCTAAGATTAGGCACTGATTCACCTCATCTTATTTGCTTGGAGGTCTGGTGCTGTTTGTTTGGTAGTAAAGCCAAATAAATGCATGATTTTAAAGAAAAGAAAGTGGAAAGGTATGAAAAAAACAAAGATGTAAAATTAAGCCAGTAAGCTTCTCGCAACCGTCTTCCATTACATTTAGAAATAGTGATTCAGTAGATAATTAATTGGTTTAGTTGGATTGAAAAATCTCAGCCCATCACTCTGTTCTTATCTTGTACTGATCTTCATTTCATGCTTCTTAGTTTGGCCTGGATTTGCAGACAGCGAGCCTGTCATTCAGTCTCATGCTGTTAGTTTGTCAGCGTGTGTGTCATACATTGTGGGAAAGCATTGGAGAAGCTGTCGAGGGGACGTGTGGGTTAGGGTCTCAGATCCAAATTGGGCCCTAAGAGGAGGACTGCCAGCCAGTTATTGATCGCTTATGTCCAATTTCTGAAGCGTTGTCTTCCCAGAGCGAACGAGACATGTAACTGGCATGCTGTGTGTGGATCTGGTGGCAAATGGAAGGGACAAGTCCAGGTCTTGGCCTCGGTTGGCCTGTGTGTATTGTCAGGTTAATACCTCTCTTTTAGGTTGTCTCGCTGCTCTGCTCAGTCAAGAGAACCATCCCAGCATGAAAAGCGACATTTTATGGTAGACGGTGACAGCAATCCAGCCAAAGCGTCTGAAGAGACATAGCAAAAAAAAAGAGAAGGATTTTAACCCAGTAGTTTATGCAGTGCAGAAAATCGAAGTGAGAGCTTTTTCACTTTTTGTTGTCCTGTTTCTTGGGTGTACAACAAAGATGTATGTATGTGTTTATACTGTATATAAATACAGTATTATTAATATCTACAAGTAGATCTGTATTTGTGAAAAGCACAAACTAACTTTGGTCATCTCAAACAAAAACGCATAATGTTAATGTCAATGTACATAAAACTGCACGGTAAAGGTATGCATCTAAACATATTTCATCGTTCATTCCTCCAGGTCATTCCAAGGCTAAATTATTTTTTATTTCTGTTGAACGCAAAATATATTTTTATTTTAACAACCAAACACTTTGGGACCCATTTGACTTCCATTGTATGGACACAAAACCACAGAGTCATTGCTCTCTAAGAGTCATTTTCTCTCTCAAAATCTGTGTATCACATGTCATTCAAAACCTAATCGTGACAGAGTTTTTATTTTAGGGACAACTAACCCCAATACTACACATTCTGGTGTTGTCAGCATAAAAGCATGTGATGCTCCCAACTATTTTGACCGAAACAAGGTATCTTAAAAAAACGTAAGCTTCGTGGGCAGCACACTGGGTTATAGAACAAAGCAGTTATGTGTTGCCTGTCGTGATCATTCAAGTATTTTTACTGAATGCTGAGCATTAAGCAATAAATTGCTCATTTTAAGGCCCAACACATGTGCTGAAGTGAGAGAGACACATGTTCTCATTTGGTGTCCACCCGAATGTTCATCTAATCAATCATGAATTCAAAGAGAAATAGCCCAGCGCACTGGGGAACACAAACCAAGATTTTGCAACAGCTAAAGAGGTTGTATCAAAAATGTAATCATTTAATTCCTTCCCCTGAGGTCTATTTATAAAGTTATTCAAAGTTTACAGTAGAAGATGTGGCTGAATGGGTCAGAAAAAAAACTTTCCCAATTTCTTATCAGTACCAAAAGTAATATAAGATTTTTTCTACACTAATTGTGCCTTATCACTTTATTGTGATTGGGTGGGTTAAGCTTCAAAGCTCTAAATTGGCGAACTGTAGATGTATTAATGTGTGTGGTCATGCAATTAGCACTCTACTAATTTAATGGCAGAACGAGTTATGAACAAAAAGTTTTGATAAACTCTGAAACGTCTTTTTAAAGAAATAAAGGTGCCTGATTAACTATTTAAGAACAATTCAACTTAAAGGTCCAGTGTATAAAATTAAATGGTGAGTGTTGCAAATTGTAACCAAAGGCTCACTCCAGCCCCCCTTTGGAGGCACGAAGGTGGCTGTTGTCACGTCTCCCTTCTTTACCTGAAGGAGATATTTACGAAACGTGGTCTGTATAGCAGTTTGTCAGTTTACTGTAGAAATAACATGGCCAGTTTCATGTAAAAGGACCTGTAGATGTATGTAGACAGAAATAGCTCATTCTAAGGTAATAAAAACATAACGCTTCATTATGTACGGTCTTTATAAACCTCTGAAGACATAGTTATGTTTTTTATATTGCATTTTTTTCAATAGAAAAAAATGAAATAAAACAGAAAAATAAACAAAATACATATTAACATTATCACACTGTGTTACTTTTCTACTAATATGAATTAGGTTACTGATACATTTTTAAGAAAAATTACAGGAATTTATTTTGTAAAAAACTTGCATCTCTCTGCAATAAAATAATGATGCACTTATGTCTAAGCAGTTGAACAAACATGACAAATTAATTTGCAAGCAATTACTCTATAGTATAACCATAACTCAAAGAAAACTTATTTGGTAGAAACAAGCTAAAAGCTGTGAGAGAGGCCAATATAGACAGTGCAGCTGACTCACTGCTGTGCTGTTTGTGTTTGGAGGAGATAAATCCGCTACAGAGACAAATTCCTGGTGATTCATGAACTGTGAGTTTGTTAATGTGTGTGTTTATGAAATCCTTCACAGTAACTGTAATGGCACTTTACCATAACAGATTTGTTGTTATCCAGCTTCAGCTTCCATGGCAAATGAGGAATCAAGTATGTTATTGCCTAAGAGCTGAGGCACAAACAAATGGATGCAATTAACTGAAAACTTCAGAAAACTTTGCGTAATCAAAATTCTTACTTGTTAATTAGTGTAAAATATCTTTCAAACCATAAAGTTTTATGAATCCTTGGAGGTATGTTAATACACCAGAGTTCAGTCATTTTGAATGCAAAAATCCTTATGACAATATGCATGCTAATAATGATGCATTTATTTGCTACAGAGAAGCCTTAGGTGAGTTATTGTTAGCATAATGTGTGTTGTTTTTGGGTAAAGGCACTTGTTTGGCTCTCTGGCAAATCTAGTGAACAGACTGCTAAGAACAGATGAATGGCCGTGTATAATCAAGCTGTTGTGTTAAGATGCTTCATATATTAGACTGCTTAGAGTCAGTCATATTTGAGGACCAGGAGTGAGTTTAACCTTTCATGTACATATATACAGCATTAAATATTTATTACAAACACAGTTAATAAATGAATACATACATATATATATTATACAGCACATACATACAGCACACAACATTGTCTGAGCTTTTGTGACAGATGGCATACCTGTAAGCTCTGTTCCAAAACCTAGTCCCCGTTTCCAGCCAACACTAATTCAGCGTTTTTTTTTTAAATAAATATGGAGGAAAAAATTAGAGAACCAACATTTCCCTCAATCTATATAATCTTTGATCCCCACTTAGTTCATCACAAAGTATATTACTGTTTGACAGCAATGCATTCTATGGTGGGCAACTATGTATCCAAAGACCTTTTGAAAAGGCATTGTTACAGAACCACATCTATGCTGCCTACAACACTTTTACGTGTACAGTCATGGCCAAGAACATTGGCAGTGACATAAATTTTGTGCTTTGCAAAGTTTGCTGCTTTGTGTATTTTGTAGATCATTTTTCAACGTGTTTCTATGGTATACTTGATATCTTAAAGGTGGGTTGGTTGATTTGGAAAGGTGCTAATTTAAACCTGCTGGCAGTGAAATTATAATCCGACTCTCTATGTGATTTGCCGTTCAAAGCCACGCCTCCTCCAAACACATGAATTTATTTCGTAAATCCACGTAACGAATGACGTCACTCTCTATTTAAACTTGATTGCTGCGCGTCTGTATTTGAACTATTAGTCGCGGCTGAAGAGCATATTGCACCGCGATTGCACCCGTCTATATTTAAGTTGCTTGAAAAAGTACACATGACCTGTAATAGCGTTCGGCCTGAACATTTTGATTGGGAGAATGTTTTTCGGCCTACTCCTTTCAAAGACGATACATAAATATTATTTGACCACTATACTTCTTGATTGCTATCAGGATGTAAAGAGATTTCCAGCCAACATGACAAAAAATGTTTCCGGACAGGATCACCCACCCGGCCTTTGAGTTAGCATAGCACAGTTTTAAAAGGCGTTTATTTACTAAAACAGTGGTTCTCAACTCTGGCCCACGAGATCCACTTTCCTGCCGAGTTTAGCCCAAAGCGAGAGCGATTCAAATGCGTACAGAGCAATCTGCACTTGAATAGCTATCGCGTCACTTAAATCTCATACGCTGATAGAATTGTACAGCACAGCATTAAGTAAAAAGCATGTATTCCTAAAGACACTGATTAACTTGTTCAGGTGTTTTATATCAGAGTTGGGGCTAAACTCGGCAGGAAAATGGATCTTGTGGGCCAGAGTTGAGAACCACTGTACTAAAACATAATACATGGAGCGAGTCAATATTTACAGTGCTTAGCCTTGTTTTTCGCAACATCTGTAATTCATTCTGACATGCTGAATATTCCCTTCTGGGCCAAATTCTGACACATGGCAAACGTTTCTTGCCTTACAGTCCCCTTTTTTGTTAGTAAACATTGTGGCACGATTATGTGGGCGGAGCATAGATGGAGGCAGTTGAAGATTTCCCTGCCCGCTTTACTAACGCTAGCGAGCATGTTTTGATAGCTTGTTTTTGATACAATGATGGGAGAAAATCAAATTAAATTTGAATGTGTACGGTCAGTAGCTGCCTGGGACTGTGACTGTTGTTGAAAATGTGAACTTTAACAGAAGGAACCAAATTGGCCAACCTGTATACACTCACTCATTAGATGAACGAACTGTCAGGATTACCTTCCATACGAGTTAAGTGGTCTGACATCCACACATACCAGATAAACTGAAAGCGTGTACATCTTTAGATGCTTATTTGTACTCAAAGTGGCAAACAGTACCAAATGCCACTACTTAACACATACCATGAACCTACTAACTGTTTTCCCTCCCAAATTCTACTTATGCATTTATGAAACAGCAGAAATAGCAACGGCAAACAGTTTCCTTTATGTTTAGTCTCCGGTCGCTCGCTAACTGTAAACAAAGTTAGCTTAAATATGAGCTAATGCTGGAAAATAACTTAACTTGTTCCCTATGTAGTATTAAAATATCAAATTGGATACCGTATTCTGTTGATTGTGGCACTAAACAACACAACAACAACATCTCCTTGTGTAGCCGAATCTATGCTGGTGGTTAGTATTGGCCAGTCTACTGGTGTGAGTTGATCACAATTTGTGGGCTTCTGTTTACCCACTCGCTTTTTAAGGATTGACCACAGGTTCGCTAAATGGGATTGACATTTGGGGGACATCTTCCTTTTTTTGCAATTATTTAAAAAAGAATCTGATCATTTTGCATAATAATCTATAAACAATGTGAATGAACACCACAACATCTTAAGAAGATACTTTTCCAAACACAGCATTCATGTAACAGCCAATACTTTTGGCCATGACTGTAGGATAGGGTCTGTTTCGTAATGTACTGTTGTTGGATTGAGTACAGATGACATAAATGTTAGTAATCCATCATAGATTACACACACATACTCTGAGATGTTCTCATTAGTCATGGTCAATGAATATGGTGATGACATTATCTTGCAACGGTGCTAAAGAAGATGCTGCACAAAACCCATTTTAATATCTGATTAATGTTTTATTCAATCATTTAAATTAGACCAGAGCACAACCTGAGACCTACCACTAAAAAATTATGAAATGTAGGCCTATGTGTGTGGCAGTGTTCCAGTAGCTGCAATAGTAGAGAACTGCATCAACAGCACAATGGTTGTGGGTTCGATTATTTTTTTATTTTTTTATCAGGGGTTAAAAATATCCTATGCTGGCTTGTTTTAGCACATGTTTGGGTCAAATATGGTAATTTGCCAGATATATTTAAACCAAATGTTGGGACTTTTCAATTTTTACAACCGAGCATATATACAACCAAGCATATATACAAGAGAGTATTTCTAAATTGTACAATATTTAAAAATGTACTGTCAATCCCTTTGGATTAAAGTGTCTGTATTGCTAGGGGTTTGACTAAATTATATACATTGTTTTAAATTCCCTTACAACTGCAGTGAAACATTAAAAATGACTTGTGAGGGGAGTTCAAGTAATGTGCAATAGTAAAAATATAAATAAATCATGCCCATGTACATTTCTGAGTAGAGCGATTTAAAAAAAGCACTTTTTAAAGCTATGATGCATAATTTCTGTGTGGCAGAAATCAAACAATTAAAGTTGCAAGAGGTCTGGGCCCTTAAAGCTTCTAAGAATTCTCTAAGATAATTTAACTTAAAATCTTCTACGTATGAGTCTTAGGTTAAAAGTGATTCAGGATCAATATGAGAGCAACTAAGCAATAAAAAAACGGGCAGGGCTGAGTCCGTTGCTATGTCTATGAAGACTGTGATTGGTTGGTTACCCATGAAGCAAAGGAGAGCGCTTTTAAGTGTAGGGTCATTTGTTTGAAACTGTAATGTAATGAAATTGTGAACTCAAATGTATTTTTTTCTGTTTTACCACACACAAACATATATTCGTTTTTTTTATTTACCATGCTGTTCATGTCAACATATTTGATAGAAAATGAGTAGTGACACAATAAGTTTATGCCTTGCTTGTGTGATCAGATTGTGACAGACACAAATCATCTCTGCTGCATAGCTGCATTTCTCCAGTAGCTAAATATGTTAATGTAGTGAATACTTCTATTTCTGCCTCAATAGCATTTCTGCGCTGTCTTGGAGATGTTAGCGTATCTCTAATAGAATCACAAACATGAAGCTGACATGATCTACTGTGTTGTGTCTTATTAACTCACTGTCATTCAATTTAATTTAATGTAATTTAATTTAAAAGCGCTTTTACAACTTCCACATTTCTTCTCACTTTTCATGTTTCATACATTTTCTTTGCTGCTAAAGAAACTCTTAAGTCTCTTAAAAGTCCTCCTCGCTACTCCTTACATTTTGGACCTTAAGAGCTCTTTTAAAGGTTAAGATTTTATGAATTACTATTTTCTTAATTCTGAGGGGAAACTTTTCTTAGATAAGATTTTTCATGAATACTGGCCCTGGTCATTTTCTACCAAATGGAGGTCCGTATTTTAAATGTAAATACGTACAATTACAAAGAAAAAAAATTACAATAAAACAAACATTGTCCGCAGAAGAATCCGATAAAATAATATCCTTAAAAGATATGGATATACCTTTTGAAATGTTCTCATTGATAAATGTGTTTATATCTTTACAAAACTGTTCTGTATACGACAGCACCAAAATAAATGAAAGACAGTGTCTGTTCCAACTTTATAAAATTCATCTTATATCTATATCATTTTTATATTTTACATTAAATGTTTGACAGGGTCAAATTCCTAAATTAGTTTGAATGACACTTCCTTTACTTTGTTAGTGAGAAAATATTTTGGTTGTAATGACCAAAAGTTTTTAAATAAATGAACCTTTATTTAGAAAAGCATATTTTAACTAAAAGTTTCTGTTGGATCAGGAAAAGAAGCATATCAAAGTGAAGTGTGTTTGCTATTTTTAAATAACATTTTAATACTTGGGATGTCAATGGATTAAAGATTTTAATCGTGATTAATTGCGATTAATCGTACCCAGTTCATGTGCTTAACTGTGATTAATCGCACACGTATAGTGAAGTTAAACTACACTATTTATTTTATTTAACATGTTTATTTAAGCGATGTCAATCGATTTTAAAATCTAATCACACAAAGCTATTATGTTTTTAAACATACTATTTCCAAAACATATATATCCAAATTAATGCAGAAACAACACATTTCTTTAACAGCATCATTTTGTGAATGAAAGACAACATTCTAATATTCATGGCTTTTAAACTGATGTCTTGTTTATATTTTTTCTTCTAATCAAACCCATTATAATAAGTCCTTCCTATCTGTCTAACAAAAAGTAAGTTCTCAAACACTACACACTTTCAATTTTTACTGCTAAATACATGAAATACAGAAGAATCCTCATTAAATCTACGAAATCACATGGATTTCTTATTCTCCTTTGTTCTTTGATAAACATTAGTGACAGGAGTCACAGCAGCACATTTAAGATAGCGGCCCCTTTAAGAGCTGCCGCTCTGGTCTAATGCGCTTCCTGTTTTCAATACTCTTTGCATCATTATTAAACAATTTATCAAAAAACAAAGATCTATTTTTGTAAAAATGTATCCCTCCAATGCATGAAAAAACATATTGGGGGAATGTATATCAAATAGAGTCTTACTGAACTTGAGTTGCTCATCAATGTTTCAATATATTTATGTAACGGTCTCTTGTGTGGGTGGAAATTCAAACTACATTAGTAAGAGATTTCCATAATGTCAATATGTCTCTTCCTGTCTGCTACACAACTCCCAGGTGTGAATAGAAATGAGCGATTTGAAAGCCACCTTTTAAAAAGACTGTGACATAGCCCACCTGGATTTAAAGAGAAAGACTGCAAAAACAGAGAGAGCGAGAGAACGGCAGCCTAGTTTCAATTTAGTCTTGTATTAGGATGCGCAGTAGTGCTATTAGATTTCATAGGAGCATGAACACAAACTCCAATAACACAATATCAAATATTATCAAACTACACTATCTGCCATTAGTTCCACAAAATGGCTCTTTTGGTGTCTCCCTGACAACCCATTAGAATCAGACTACTGTGATGGTGGCACAGTTAGAACCCAGTTATCCACCGGACGAGACAATCTCAACAGAATGTGAGCCTAATCCAAATCCTGAGCAGTATGTGTGAGGTCCTGGAGAAAATCCAGTCAGGCAATATGTTTCGAGGCAAACAGATGCTTTGACATGGACAACGGGATCAAAGCTGGAGAAGCGAACAGATTCCTCATTCTAATCACAGCTCTCCGTCAGCTGAATGAACATAAAACGCTAAAAGCCTTATGGAGGAGACATAATCTATGCCTTACATCTCCGAGGACGATTTAAACATCACATACACACATATACAGTACATGTTCATTATAATTTGTGTGTGAGTGTGACCTCTTTAATCTCTTAGATTGAAATCCGTTAAATCATTTCACACTGGGGTCTACGGCAGAAATTAGTGATAGTATTTGCTTAAATAGAAAGTGCTGTAATACTGCTGTAATAAATGATCATATGCACATATTCATCTCTTACAAAAAAATCTCAAGACAGTCAACACCTAATTCTTTTACACGGTCTGCAGTCCACAAATAATTAAATTCTTTTTCTCTCCGTTTTGGTATTTGGTCCACACTGAGACAGCATTTTCTCAGTGCTTTTCGAAAACGCACTCAAAAGTGGATACATTTGAAAATGCTGTTTTCACGTTGTAGTGTGGATGAGGAAAACGGAGTAGTAAGAAAAAAACAATGACGTGTTTATCAACATGTGACGCAGTTGTTTCGCCCGCTATCCTGTTTGACAGCACTGTTTTCAGTTAATGCATACTTCAGATTGCATTTTAGAAGACGGAATGTTTAATAACTCGCAGGTATTGTTTGACAGCAGAGCGCGAGTTTAGTTTTGCTTTCGCAGCTTTATTGTCTTGTGTTACCCGCAGCAACATCTCTGTTTCCTCAATGCTGTCTATTTAAAAAAAACTGTGTCTTTGCTCTACATTGCCCCGTCATAATAAGGCAGAAACTGTAAATAAACGCCTGACAGAAATGACACATGCTGATGTGTCTTAGGTTTCCCTCATGCACAGTACATGGATGTAAGTGTATTCAGACGTTTCAGTGTGGATGGGCAGCGTTTGGTAAATGCTTAAAAATGCTAGCTTTTCAAACGAAAACACAATAGTATAGACAACCTCTTATATAGGGACATGATAGTGAGGAAACTTGTGCATCTCGTAATATTTAATAGAATACAAACAACCCAGGACTATATAAAGGGGTCATATGACACGGCTAAAACAAATATTACTGTTTGTTTTAGATGTGATAAAATGTGTATACACGGTTAAAGGTTCAAAAACTCCACATAACGTGCATGTTTGTATCTGCTTATTAGCCATGATTGGCAAGATAAACAGTGCGTTATGATTGGTCGAAAACTGCAAGCATGTGACGAAAATGTAACGCCTCTTACCATATTTGGAACATCAGGTTCAAAAGCAATTGTACTGTCAGGTACGCCCACTTTACTTGCGTATACATTTGGGGTGTCTGAGTGAATCATACGACAAACTGAGTGAGTATTCACTTTTAGATAAAATGCATATTATGTTCCCACACATAATTTATTTGCAATTTCACGAGTCTAATACATGCATGGGCAACTGATGACGCAAAAAAAACAAAAATTCACGCCATATGACCCATTTAAAACTTCACTAAAGGTCGATGCATGTGTGAGACATTGAAGCCGAGCTCCTCTACCAATGGAAAAGTACATGATTATAATAGTTTGCTTTATTTTTAGGTGCTTGCTAGGATTTTTTTTAATTAACTTTGTAAAAAGCTTTCATAAGGTTTACCAGAGCACAGCTACGACATTGAATAGAGCTATTTATAATATTTCATTGCCGAGTCAGTCATGCATGTATGTATGTATAATATAAAGGTCAACACCTTGAGAAAAGTCTTGCAACTGCAGTCAGTTGTAATCTAATGCTTTAATTATTAATTGAGACCAATCAGAATGGTAGGAAAAGAAACCGGTAGTTAAAGGTAATCTATGGAGTGCTCATTTACAATTCACCAAACTAGAGGTACTTGACTAATGGAGAATTGGAGCTATGGAGAACTAACAGCTATGGTTAACCAAATCAAGAACCGTTAATACAGACCCTTTAAAAATGTTGCTGAAATTGGTGTAATTTTGAGTCAATGGAAATGAAAGGAAAGTAAAATTATATAAAATCAGCACACAGCAGGATTTGGTAAAGGCATTGCATGCCATGAAAGTCTAAATGTTATTTCACTATTAATATATTGAATAGTGGAAAAATAAAGCTGACATCAAATAGAACAACAAAATGATCATAAAGACAAACTAGAATAATAAAAACAAATATTTGGTTTTTTAAGAATTATTTCCAAATTAATTACACAATGTAAAAATCAGTCAACAGTTTCCAGAATCGTACTCAAGAATGTTACGATTTTGGGACATCACAATAAACCAAATGTCAAAAAAAATCAATATTATTTATTATTATCTAGTTTCTGTTACAGCATTCCCATTGTAAGAGCAACAAAATGTCTTTGTTTACTGAAGAACTTAATACCATTCAATCTATTTACTTTATTATTTTAATAATAAATCTATTAATGCAATACACACTACTATAAAGCCTATTTAAAATCTAGATTAATTAGATTAATTTAAACCTGTTCAGATAAGAAAAGAAATTAAGAAATATTAGTGATTGTCATAAAACAGTAACATTATCCATAATAATGGTGATTCTTCACTGAAATAAAAGGTTTGTTACTCCATTTAATCATGCACATCGGTTCCACTAGATTTAAAAAAATAATAATAATTAAATATTGTGGAACCAACGTACGTTCCAACACATTTTTTCAGTGTTTAATGTTTCACATAAGTGATGATATTCATAAACATCTTATTCAAGAAACATCTTATCAAAGGAACTGAGCCTTTTGGAAACGTATTTATCTAAATACAGTTTTCAGGGAAGATAGACAGCTTCTGTGGGACGCAGGTCCAGTCTGGTGCACACATTCACGGGCTAAAGGCTGCTAAACGCTTCTGTATTTAATTTAGAATTTTCCATTAAAGACTGTATTCGTGTTTGAGAACTTCTACTAAATTTCTGTGTATTTCCTACCTGTTAGACATGACAGCTCTCAATTACACTTTTGAATGGCTATAATTAATGTTAAAATAAATACAAAATAATCAATTTAATAGAGACATCAGTAATATCAGAATGGTGGCTTTCATTCATAAAATAATGCTATTAAATAAATCTGTTGTTTCTACATTAATTTGAAGATTAGATGTAAAATTATTGTATTGTAAAACTATATTTTAAAACATCAATGTTATGTCCGATTAATCGTGATTAATTACAGAAAATCAGATTAATCAGATTTTTTTTTTTATTGATTGACAGAACTTATTACAATGTACAGATCACACAGCACAATCTTTGTTGGTTAACCGTTGCCACCATCATTCTTGCATCTGAAACTTTAGCAATCGAGATGTGTCAGTTAACTCGAGACCAGATGGCTTACAGCAGAAAGATTTCATCGGTCTTTATAGCTGCAGTAAATCATGAAATGTTAGTTGCAGAAGGTCCAGATCAGTGCTAATAAATTACTATGGTGACACGTATGTTGCGATGTTCATTGAAGACGTATGTAAGGAATCAGTCTCATTACCGATGTTTGTTGTTACAAACTGAGTGTATTTTCCAGTTCCCATTGATATGAATTACTGTAGCACTGTGATACTCACTCCTCTAACTGGTGAATGAAACAAAGAACAACAACAATCACTTTGTAAAAAATAAACAAATAGCAAGGTTAAAGAACAGAATTAATATTCTGTTTCAGACCCAGGATTTCCGTGTGTTGGTGTGTGTGTTGTGTGTGATTTCTCTTTGGATTGTCTGACTCCCATTTCTCTTTGGAGTCTGACCTAAATACAATTTTAAAAGGAAAGTAAAGCTAAATAAAGGCAAATACTATTGGAGAAAAATATAGAAATGTGTCTCCTACTGTGTGTGTGTGCGTGTGTGTTCACATTTCAAACGCTGTGAAGCAGGACAGCTAGAACAATAGATGCACTAGGCTTTAAAAAAGATGTAGCACAGAGTGTTATCTTGCGCTAATAGGGTAGTTACATCACTGTCAGTAAATCTAATTAGTGATAGGCGAGTTATTGTTGGCATTAAGGCCTTTTCGAGGTTATAATTATGTTAAAGATCCTTTACAATGCATGAATGCGGAGTTAAACTGTGCACTGTGCACTGCCCGCACCATTCAATATCTATAACAAATGCAAACCTTTGGGTCAAATTCAAACCATCAATACTCGTGTCCAAAACTAACTTGGCACTGACGGCTAAGTCACATTCTCAGAAGTAGATCCTAATTATCTAAATGGCAACATAACCAATGGATTTATACATTAGTATCTGGCGGATTATTTTATCCAAAGTGCATTCAAGATATGTTTTTTCAGTATGACCATTCCCTGGGGATTAGACCTAATATGAATGCTATACAAATCAAACAAAATACATATTGTAATACTGCAATGTTTTAAGATTTTTTTACAGAATTTCAGTGAACTGAACCTGAGTTTAAAAACGCATATGTTATATTATCCGAATAGACGTAAAAAATAATGAGATGAGATAAAAAACTGCCTTAGTCTAAATAATACAAAGATTACGTACACTGTAAAAAAAATATTTTACAGATCTTTGTGTAATTTCTTAAATTTATTTGATGTAAAATGATTTTTTTTACAGGTAACGATACTATTACATGGTGAACAACGATCAAATTACAGAAAAAGACTACAAATTAACTAGAAACTTTACAGTTACTACACCCCAGCTGCCAGAAGATGTCTGTTTTTAACTGGGTTTTTTACAGTGTACAGTTTGGAAAGAGTTGGACTCGCTCAATATAGACTCGCTGCCTCATCTGATTTTCTTGGTCCAATAAACACTATATCAGTTTTATTAGGACTGAGTATGAGAAAGTTGTTCTCTGTTTAATATCACAGAAAAATGCAGTAAGTGAAGTGGGTGGAAATTATATTTCACAGATGTTGGTGAGATGGATCTGAACGCCACCAGCATAACAGTGAAAGCAGACCCCTTACTGACGGATCACACCACATGGGAAACCTAAGTAATGAAACGTAGCGGTCCATGATCTAAACACCTCCTAAGAACACATTGTGTAAGCGGAAATTTCTCCTTCTGAATAGAAATGATATATTTATGTTCACAAAATACTAAGTAAACCATGTCCACGCCGAAGAAGCAATATCAATGGCAGAAAGACTGAGTCATGACAAGCAGTAACAGTGTACGCTCATTTCAACTCGAATGTTTCTGATGCTGTAGGAAAATCAATATGTCAGTCATCGCCAACGAAAACAGTCTCAGGACGTACAAATATTCAGAGTCGTCTGAAGCTGTACAATGTTTTTTTATGAAGAACAGTGGGGAAATCAAGTCATTATTTGCAGAAAATAGCCTCTCAGCTCTCAAATCTCAAAATGGCAAAGTTGGTGCATCGCAATAGGTCATGAGGCGCATTAGAGCCAATTTAATACCACTGATGTCAAACCTGGTGCGACATGTCTTTAGAAGGGCTGAATGTCTCAATGCCCATAAAAAGGCTTTGTACGATCTGAAGTTATTATGAATGATGACTGTTTCGTCATACCAAGCTATCATATAGCGTCAGAACACACATCATTTATAATGATACAGTATCTTCTTGGACTGTTTCTTTAGGATACTTGAAGAGAATAAAAAATGCCAGCCAGCACCAGCTTCTTGATCCTACTCACAAAATGTCGATTTTGATGTATAAATATATAACCATGCTAGCATTAATATCAAAAGGACAGCTTCATCTTTTTGATCATTGAATGTGGGTTTCATAAAAAAGCATTTCAAACAAAAAGCCAAAGTCAAAGACTGTAGAGATCGGATTCAACAACAATCAATACAAAGATTTCCTTCAATTTATTTGCTTGTTTTGGGATCCATTCTTTAGAATATGCCTAACAGCGCCTCCTATTGTATAACAGTAAGAAGGTTAAAGCAATTCCAGCATAATAATGCCATAATAAGAGAAAAATACTCATGTGTTCAACATCAATAACAAAGTTATACGAGTTTCAGAGAACATGAGGGCAAGTCAATTTATATTTTCCGATGAAAGGAGCATTTAAAACCCCCACGTAATATTTTTTTATTAGTACAATATGTTAGCCATAAGGATAGCAAAAAGCTGACATGCTCTTAGTAGATGCAACATCAACTTGTATGTAAATCGAATGCAAGTGTCCCGTCCACTTCCTTTAAAAGACACATTATCACGCTTTTATTATGTCCTATATGGTGAATAACACCAGCGTTCAGACAGCGTTTACATTTTAATTTAAAAGAATATTCCAACACCTGCCTATAACAGTACCACAATGCCATTATTAGGGACATGACTAAAACCATCGGGTGTATTGAACTGGATGTCCAAAGATCATTGGTTATTATGGGGCATGTTAAGGAGGCTCTTAAACTGATAGGCAGCTCCTAGTTGATCCAATTGCTCTTTTTTTGATTGTATACCAGATGGCAGGGTGAACAACTCCCCTTGCCCCACCCCCTGGGCTAAGAGTGCCACTGGAGAAACAAACGGCAAATCCTGTTACGCACACCCGGGCCGGTGCAGGGGTCAGCGGATTGTGGTTTGCTCATTTCGATGATGACAGTTGTCATGAGGGCGACCAGAAAGTAAGCTGCTCAAATGCATTCAAATTCCTCTAACGCTGTTAAGTCCACATTCAGATGATCAGTTCTGCGTATGCACGCACACACTTAGATTTTCACGTCTTCATCACATCAACGCATATACAATTTTTAAAATGCACCAAAGGATTCTGGATGAAATGGGAAAAAGAGAGCAACCGAACATTTGAAGATAAAAAAGAATTTTGACTTTCAGTAAATGGAAAAAGAAACAAGACATTACAACGTCTACACTGGGTTAAAAAAATCCCCCGCACTTCATTTTAATGATCCTTCCTCTGAAATTGCTCTGAACAGGTGTCATTTTTCTGATCCTTCCACTTGAACCATGAACAAACCGCTACTGTGAGTCATGCATGAATGCATTAAAACGCACACATAGAGAAAACTCCTCGGCCGTGACGCTCCATCAGAATGTAAGCGAGGTCCTTCGCTCCAGATATGTGGGCTTAAGCGGCGCCTCTGTTCTTTTAAAGTTCTACACATATCGATGGAAAGTTCAAAACGCTTTTTCTCCCTTTCTTTCTCCTGTCCTCCTCCACATCGCTGAGAGCTTTTTCACAAAGTCAGCAATAAGGAACCGTCCGAGATTGATGTTGCATCAGCGCGTCTGAGTCAATAAGGAGAAAAAACGACTTGTGATGCAAGAACAGGCGGACACAGAGAAACAAATCTATGAGCCTGCACGCATTTACTCTGCTGACCAATGAGGTTTAAAGAATGATTGATCTAGCCAGACCTGTCCAACCGCTGTAAAGCATATTTAGGTCTTTCAAATTGATTAAAGGTTTACAAACACCTGGACTGAGGGAGAAAAAACTGTTTATTTATGACAATCGTTGGTGGGATTGCGGTGAAATGCTTGTTTTTGAAAGCTGTCCTGCTGTGTCCAGCTGAAACAAGTCGGACCGGGGATGATCGTGACCAAGACAGAATGGTCACCCATGAAAAATTTGAGGTTAATACATGAAAATTGTCGAATTATTTATTCAAACTCACGTCATTCTAAATGCTCAAGACTTCCTTTCAGCTGAAAACAAAGTTTTTTTCGAACAAAAATATCCATCACTGTCCATATATAGGACCAAACATGTTGAATGATGTACTTTAATAATGGTAGATGTGCTTTTTGCAGCTTCAAAACCACACAATGCCAGTGAGTTAATGTCTTTTGTGCAACACAATAGATATGTGAAAAAGGATTAACATTTTGAACTTGCTTTCCAAAACTGCAACCAAAATAAAGAAACATTAGTGCCAAACTCAAATATGGAGGCCTGTTGAAAACACGTCACATAGTCGTGATGACATTGTTGTTTCATGTCTCATAACAAAATTAGGGTGTCACGATTTCAAATTTCCACTTTACGGTAAGAGTGGCTAAAATAACTCATGGTAACAGTATTATCGTAGCTGCTGCTTTTATTATGAACACTTTTGAAAAAATTGGGGTTATTTCAACCCAACTGTTGGGTAAAGTGAACCAAGCAAAATGGTTTATTTTTGACCCAACAATAGGTTAACCAACACAGTACTTGGGGTTTAAACAACGTTGAAACCCATTCGTCTAGCAATGGTTACATAGAAAAATGATAGCGTCGCGGGATGGAAAATTGCGATGTCTATGAATGGCCGGGGCGGTCACTACAGCTCAAGCACGCACATACTTTGTGCAGTTATGAGGTTTTTTTGCACAGTTATGGAAACAGGACGCACCACAACAAAAAAGCACTTAAAAAAATGCTCCCAAATATATTGTGAGGTCAGGTTAAGTTTAGGGAGCTTATGCGACTAAAATGGTCGCATTTTCGAGCCCAGACCCATCTAATGCCACGAGATCTCGCCACTAATCTTTCATTTCTTTTATTTGTGCTTTCTCCTTTTCGGCCAACAAATCACACTTATAATTCAACTGTAGGGAGTAGAAAGAGAGATTATATTAAATTAACAATTTACAATTTTTTAATACCATGGTTAATAACGGTACAGTATATTGTGTGACACCCCTAGACAAATTATCCTACATGCAGAAGGCCTTTTGGATTACTCAAACGATAGATGTGTGTGCTTTATAAAGCTCATGGATGTTATATATTCTAAATCTTTGAAATGTAAAGAAGAGAACTCTTATACATCCAGAATGGGAAGAGCTTGAGCAATAAACTACTTTCTGTGTTAACATGCAGCATGTTCGTGAAGTGTATAAAACCTTATAAAGGAGCACTTTGTTCCTACCCTTTAATTAAAATGAACAGATAAACAAATGAATGCCTGCAGGTTGAATGTCGACGGTAAACATTTAGCACACTAATGCGCCATGTTTCCTAGAGTAAATAATTTAGTAATGTGTTTTGGTTTATTTGATTTAAAAACATCAGTTCAGTTCCTTAATGCATGCTCAGGCTCCTAAACTCAACATAATGATGAGAATCCATGTACTTCTCATTAATAATACAAACATTACTTTAATAAATGAAATCAGGATCGGGGCGCCTTGACTTTGCCTGCTTCTTAAACTTCACATTTGACTGATGAGATGTGTCAGCTCACAGAAAATGGATTTCTGGAGGGCTGGAGAGCGTGCTTTATTATATAAGAAAGACAATCTTTCATGGTTGTACCCAAATGTTTGAATTTATGTTTGTGACTGTTTCACTGTCCTCCATTCTGAAGTCAGGCTTATCTGCAGTAATGAAACTAGCTGTTTACACTTAAGCAGGTCAGTCGCTTGAAGAGGGTTTAGCCACAGGAGTGAAAGGTTAGACACCAACCCTCATTTGATCATAGCTTTGATGATTAAGTGTGAAACATTCGGTTATGTAAGCCTTGTCAAAAGTCAGTAAAAAGGGAAGTATCTACTAAAATCTCATTAAAACCACCTTGTCACTCTCTTATGCGATTACGGATTTTCACAAACCATAGGATTAGCTCGCTATGTAGAGGATTAACTCTTGGTATCAGAAAAAAGTTCTCGATATGTTACAATGCAGTATTTCGATAGTGATAATTATATATTTGGTATGTTTATCTTTGGTTTACTGGGGTATATGACTGGCATACTGGATTATGCAATCTGTAGCTTTTGCCTCTATATTGACATCTCTGTTTAAAACATTAAATTGTAGGAACCTTAACATGGCTTGAAGTAAAATTATGAAGACAAAAAAAGACATTTGAATAACGTAGGACAGTTCTGGGGCACTTTGGGGACTATACCACTGGATTTTTATCTACTATGGTAGTCAATGGTGGGCAAAATCTGTCTGGGTATACGCATTCTTCCAAATATCTTTCTCTGTGCTCATCAAAACAAAGAAATGTATACAGATTTGAAACAACTCTTTGGAACGTGTGAGTAAATGATGACAGAATTTTTGGGGGGGGTAAAGAATCCCTTTAATCATTTGGTTTTATTTATAGCGTTTATGTGTAACATGTGAAATGATCAAATGAAATAAGTGAAATATGATTAAATAAATATTTTATATATATATATATATATATATATATATATATATATATATTTATATATATATATATATATAACTTGCTTCATAGATTAACAAATACATTTAAATCTGTATAGTGAGATGATAGATGCCAGACTGACAGTAGAATGGTTTTGTTAATGCTATATAAATGTAAAAAAATGTTTTTGTTCACTTTGAGTCTACTTACTACAGTAATAGGAATCAGATCACCTTAGTACAGTTATAATATATATATAGTTATAATATGATCTTAAGGCTGATCTAAAAACTCACTTTGCATCACAATGCTTAACTGGGGTGTTTGGCGCACATCACTAATTGATACAAATTTCACCAGATATTTAACATTAGGCAACTGTTTTCATCTCTTTCACCTGCAGGTTGCTGTTTGTGTATAAGTGTGTGGGTGTCTGCACAGAGATCACTATGGGCAGCAGGCGCTAAAGACAATAAACAGTGGGATCAACCTTGTATCCCAGATCAGCCCTGATTACATCTCAAAGCCCTGCTGTTTGACCCTGTCCAGAACAGGCCACCCTGGAGCTAAGCGGGGTTAAGTTGCTCCACTCAGCTGATACGCTTAAAATGATTAAGATTTGGATGCTGGCGTCTGGTCCTGGATCAGCGTGAAAGCTGCTGTTTACAGGTCCTGATACTGTTGTATGGAACCAGGTAAGCTGAGATCACGACAAGGAATTCTCCTTCATTGGTTTAAGGATGACTTGAAGGTAATCTAAAAGGGGTTTAGAAAGATTAATCCCGCATTCCGAAAGAGCCGAACCTGTTGTGTGGAGTATTAATTTGGACAATAGGACAAACACACTTTTGCGAATGTTTTGGTATGGCAAAACATTTTGGTGTCACTGTAAATATTTTACAGAAGAAATGTGGCATTCATACTTGCTGCTCATTGGTGAATATCATGGTACATTATACGTTATGAGTTTGATTTGGCCATAACTGGTTTGGACAGTTCCTTCAAAATCTCAGGGTTCAGTTTAGCCTTTCCAACGAGGGGCAGAGCTCTTTTTTTAAGACTAATATGGATAAAATACTACTACCACGCTTTGATCTTTTTTCATTAGTGTACTAGACTGGAGCCAAAGTTGAATTGCTTGGATATTGTGAATAAATGTTACACCCTCACTTATTAGACAGCAGGGTGCCTTTAACGGTTACAATTAGTGAAATCGACTCTCATTAAAACCAGCACAATATTGTGGGCGAGAAAATCTTTTCTGATGCATTTGAGCTAAGTAAAGCCAAGTAGGTAAATTAATGTCAACTGGCATCAATTACTGATGTGGAAACAGATTTCCATTTGGAGCTCAGCAGATTTTGAAATGATCTTATACAACAGTTTGACTGTTATTTATTTATCATTGCGTGTGAGTCATTGCAATACATTAAAATAAAAACAATTGATCCACACCATGATCGTGATGCCTGCCGAATCAATCAACTCATGTCTGATGGTGAGAGAGATGGTGGTCTAGTGGGTTAAACCACTGAACTGGTAAATCAAAGCAAATCAAAGGTTGCTGGTTCGATCCCAGCAGCCACCACCAGTGTGTCCTTGAGCAAGACACTTTACTCCATGTTGCTCCAGGGGGATTGTCCCTGTAAGAAGTGCACTGTAAGTCGCTTTGGATAAAAGCGTCTGCCAAATGACTAAATTATTATTATAATTATTATTATGTCTGCGGCAGTCCTGTATTGCTGATTTAATTGCAAGTCAACACACATTTTTAGAAGAAATGGTCTTTCTGCTTCCATTCAGTGATTCAGCGCTACTTTTTTGGGAAATGGAAAAAAGCTGTATTTTTTTAACAATCAAACACTCTTTTGTAAAGATTTACTATATGTATGGTCACATAATTTCCTTATAGGGGTGTAACGGTTCAAAGTACTCGGTTCGGTTTATGTCACGGTGGGGTCACGGTTTTGGTTCGGTATGTGCTTTGCTAGGAAATGGACTACTGAAAAATAAAAATAAGAACCAATAATCAAGCTTGTAACAGCACCAATAAAGCAACAGAGCAGAGCAGAAAACAAAATAAGATAATGTATATATACCCTTTATGTCATAGAAATGAATAAAAGTAATCAAATATAATACAACATTGCACATATTAAATAAAAATGAATCATAAATCAAAAAAGAAGCTGATGAGTCACAAGCAGTGAGTGATTTCCTTGACTTTTAACAGACAGCAGGAATATGCTGCTGTCGCTTTAAGAGGAATGTAACAGAACCAGTACACTGATACTGTACACGTGAGTTGTTTTTCGTCTGTTCACTTAAGACATAACCTACTATGTTTGTTAAGATACTCGACTACCTACTTTGTGTGTAAATTTGTCTGTTTAAGCGCAAGACTTCAAAGGCAACTCAATATGTGCGCCATGTCTTAGAGTCAGCTTTCCTTGCGCACGCTTCTGCTCTTCTGACAGCACGCAAAGTGCATCATCTTGCACTTAAATGTTTCAATTGGCAATGCTTGAAATAGTTTTGTTTAAACCGCCACATGTGCTGTTCAGGTATTATCAAGCACGATTTAGATGCACACGCGCCCTCACAAAACAATGGTGATGACAGCATAAATGACTGATCATATTAAAGCATACATCAATGCTATTCAAATTTGTAACGTTATTTGATTTGTTGTAGGTATTGACAAACATACATTAGCTGAACCTTGTCAGTATGTTTAACGCATTATAACTTTTAACGTACCATATTATAAATGCTTCGTCAGATTGAAGATGAGCTGGCATTCAAGTGCGTGCTGAACCGTTGGTGGAGAACGGTGCGGTTACATTTTTTACCGAGATTAACCGTTAAACCTGCATTGCCGCATTGTCATTACAGTATTAATATTTTAATGAATCAACCTCAAATCAAGTTGACCAGCGATTGTGGAACATATATGTTTGGTCACAAATCCCATCTGCATCTCCATCTGCATCTGATGCAGTATCGAATCATTAAACATGTGAAAAACACTTTATGGGAGTTAATGCCTTATATAACCAAATATTAACACAGAAGACCAATTTCATTACACACCTTATTTAGCATACTATGAAGCAGATAAGCTCAGAATATAAGCACAACAAGTAAAGTTTAACGTACTTTCCTATAAATAAAAACGATATAAAGAAAACTTGTGATAGCATAAAACTTAATTCAGTAAATACCTCATTGACAAAGCTTTGTGTGTACACGCAAGGTGATGAGCCCAGAATGTGAATGCAACAAGCTCACATTAAGTATTATGCTTCCATAGAACATTAAAGGATCCATCAGAGTACATTCATCCTTTTAGAATGCCCCTGTGCATTACGTTTTTATCAACTAACAGGTTATAAAGTTTATGGTAGCTATGGGAGCTCAGAATTTTATGTCATTTGGCCAAAACCTCATGCTATAAAAGATGAAATGCCATGTAATGGCTACTGGCTATGGACTGACTTTTCTCCACTCTTCAAATAAACTAATACATAAAATGATCCAATAGAGTTACAAGTAGGGGTGTAACGATACTTCATATTTCGATATTTCTCAATGCATAAAATGCTACGATGCGCTTCGTAGAGAGATTGACATATTTTGCGATATGTTTAATAATTATATTCGTTCAGCGGTCAAGACGCTGCCTACTCTGCACCAACGCGTCAAGAGAACATATCTCACATATGTGGTAGAGGGAGAGAAGCACGAGACACAATGTGGTTTACAAAGCGTTATATTTTTCGTCACAATCGCCGTTAAAACACAGCAACTTGAAGCGTTACTGCAGGCGAGTCACCCCGAAACTCATTACCAAGGCAGCACAAACGTTTTTTAAATTCCAATGTTAATTTATCCAATTACGTGAGCTGCAACATAACGTGATATGCCACATAAAGTATGCCAAAAGAAGCCAGCACTGATCCGATCCGAGAATCGATGAAGTGAGATGTACTGTACATTAAAATATAGAATGACATGTATGTGTATGTGATTTGCAGGATTGAAGCAATGTATTACAGTTCATGTAATATGTCGTTTTGAAAGATTTTTCTCATTCATTACCGTCTCAAGCAAGACAGACACAAACCTATTTGAGTGTGAGCTCTGTCAGAGCGTTTCATTGGTTGAATGTCCTGAATGAACACTCCCTTCACTGAACTAATGAGTAAATTGAGTCAAAATGAGACTGAATGAACTGGTACATGTCGTTCATGGTATAATATCCTCGGTGTAACAACAACGAATATCCAGTAGTTAACTCAACTTTTCTAAAAAATAAAAGTGATGACCTGGTTTCATTTAATTCCGAGGTAAAGAAAATTATGTCGAAACAGTTCAATCTTTGTATGGAACATTCAATTACTCCAATCGAATGAGTTAATCCAGATAGATGTTAGTAGTAGACTAAAATAATGTAGATTTCCTAGACTAAAAATAGACTTAAACTATGTTAAATTGGGATGAATTTAACTAAATTGCATTCTATTGAAAAGACTAAATCAAAATTTGCAGTCAAAATCGACATTGATCTAAATTCTAGTTCCAGTTAATGTTAAAATTCTTTATTAAGTTGTATTTGCAACAAAATAAGTTACTGAAGTTGGTAATATTTTGAAAAAAAATGTTATCTGAATTTAAGTTTCATTTTTTTATCTTGTTCAAAATATTGAGATGTGTATCGTATTGTGAAACAAGCATCGAGATATGTACTGAATTATATGTACCGTGTTAACAAGCTCTAAATTTACATTGGTTTAAAATTTGCAAAACCCATTTACAGTTTGACCAACAGCAATTATTTAAGAAAATAAATAAAGACGACCAAATATTAGTTTTGCAGAGATCACGTCAAGCGAAAATTCCTAGTCATTGACAGATTTCTTTTCATAGTTTGAAGGCGTTTTGACGTGACGCATTTTCATTGGGTTTTCAATTCTATTGAAATACTGCAAGTTCAGATAGTAAACACTTGTTTACATACACATAACGATGTCATCACAAACATGTTTATTAGCACGTAACATCACCTTGCACCATAGTGACGGGTAAAATAGGTTATTTTTTGCAAGCCAGTCACTAGCGAGAACCTCATGAAGTGTTTGAAGCAGTCAAAATGGTGCAAGGAATTCCTCCGTTACATGCGCAAGTACAGATCTAATAAACACTCTATTCATATTACCAAATGTGACCCTGGATCACAAAACCAGTCTTAAGTAGCACGGGAACATTTTTAGTAAAAGCCAAAAATACATTGTATGGGTCAAATTTGTCAATGTTTCTTTCATGCCCAAAATCATTAGGATATTAAGTAAAGATTATATTCCATGAAGATATTTTGTAAATTTCCAACCCTAACTACATAAAAATTTATTTTTGTGAGTGGATGGTCTGCTACAGCACCTCTGACGGATAACTTTAAAGGTGATTTTCTCAATGTTTAGATTTTTTAGCACCCTCAGATTCCAGAGTTATAAACGTCTGTACCTCCACCACACATTGTTCTATCCTTAACAACTCATACATCAATAGAAAGCTTAATTATTCAGCTTTCAGATGATGTAAAAATGTCAATTTTGAAAAATTTACCCATATGACTGGTTTTGTGTTCCAGGGTCACAAATTACTTGATTTTCGGGTCGTATATTGTTATCATTTCCTTTTTGTGGTTCGATTCGATGCCTTTGGACTGTGTTGCGTTCATATTTCAATCGAACAGCGGCAGAGTTCTTTTGAAAGTGGACCGAGACCCATGGGCGCAGTAAAGGGGTGGAAGGTTAGGACGATTCTAAGGGCCCAGGCTGATTTAGGGCCCAGAAGAGCAGACCCCCATTTATTTTCCCATTTGTAGGGGGCCCAGAAATTTTGGTTTCCAAAGGGCCCAGAATTTCTGGAGGCACCCCTGCCGAGACCCATCGAGTCTCAGTATGCTTTTTGGTACCCACCACGGTTCTGTTGGCAGCATTCCCACTAAAACAAATAAACCGCACTAACAGAGCAATCGCACCTGAGTTGGTTTTAATCGAACCAAACATGGCATATGTATACACACCCTTAATGATGCATGGGTTTTTCAGAGCTTTCCTGAAATGCGTCCATTTGTGGCAGCCATATGCGTGCACGCATGTGCTCTCTGAGCTCTCTTCAGTCAGTGGACGCATTCAACTCTTTTGGTTGAGGACGAAATGAAAGTCATGGCAGCAAACATAAGTGCCTTTTCCGTCTGTTCACAGCTCGTCAATGAAGCAGATGTACAAAGAGGCAGATTTTTTTTTCCATTTAAAGTATTTTATAAGAGACAGGTAGAGTATGTGTGAATGATAACAATAGCCTGAATTATGCTTATTTATGATATATTTTGTGACAGACGAACATGCAGCTTACCAGCTTTGATAAAGCTTTATGACAATCTCAATGTATCATTTCAACAGGATATTTAATAAATATTTCAATTCAATTGTGTTAACATTTCTCAATGAACCAATATGAATAACTGGATTTGAATCGCGTAACATTATCAAATATTAATAAATGCTGTAAAAAGAGATTTATTGTTAGTTCATTCCCGAATGCATTATGTTATGTTTTTAAAGAATTGTAATGTATCAAAATGAACTCTTCGGTTCATTTAAGTGTAAACAGTTTACTTTCTCGTTTCACCTCAGCAGACAGCAAACACTAAGACGGGTACACCTGTAGTATTGTATCATAGATTTATACCTGACACCCATATGTAGGTTGGTGTGGTGGCATGTTATTTTTAGGGGGAGGACATCCTCAAAAAGCAAGTAAGGAATTTTCAGAGTTTATAAAAGTTTATAAAAATCACTTATTATTAAATCACTTCATGTAGGCCTATGTTGTTTTTGGATGGTGACAATAACAGTATTGGCATCAAAATACTTTTCTAAGGTATAGTATCCATGTCAAAAATATGGAGATATCATATTTGCAATCGCGATACATCAAAATTGTCAGCCAACCCTATTATGTTTTATACAAAAATTACTGCAATGAAATCGCATCTCGTTCAAAGTGCTTTTGCCATTTGTGTGCACTGCATCTATAATGGTAAACAAGTAGAGTCTTACAGTATACCCAGCTGAACGTGTTGTGACTTGACTCGCTCAACCACATGTGGTTACCAGGATAAAGCAGCAAGAGGACCGCAGACAAGCCTCCACGTGATCTTTTGACTACACTGAACCATTTGGTCTGGGACTGCTCTTCCAGATAAACTACCATTACTCACCTACTTCACATATTGTGGGGTCTCAGCAGGGCTTCAAACACGTACAAATGTCCTTTTTCCCCTTTCCCTTTGAGAGATAATGGTTTACTTGTTATGATTCATATATCACTTGAGCTGGGCAGTTGCAGAGCTCTTATAAAACGTGACACCTCGGTGGTGGCGCGGCAGCGGATTTCTTTCTTTCTGAGCACAAAAGGCTTGCGGGAGACCTGGCGAAAGGGGACAAAAAATAGACACATCGAGACGGCACAGGTTGAATAGGCCAATCAAAAGATGCCTCTGATACTGGTGTGAAGCGAGATATCGGTAAATGAGACCCATTTAAGCTCTCAGAAACCCCCTGGGAGAGATATGGGGTCGTGTGCAAAGTGACAGCACAGATAAGCAGGGAAATAGAGGGCGAAAAGAAGCGGTTGACGAAATGTTAAATGTAATCAATTCGCTTGGAATAAGTAGAGACGTTTTGAAATGTCAATAGAGACTAGCATGCATAGCACACGTTCACGCATGAGAATAGTACATCCTTTAACAAATCTAAAAATAGGTACCGATCCCCAGTATACATTACATTTTAATACAAGTGGAGAATCATTATTCACATTTTTCTGACTGTTTTTCTTCACTAAAATGTGTTTTTGCAACAATGCACACTGAGAAGTGCTATAGAAATAAAACCTAATTGAATTGAGAACTGCAAAAACTTATTCCAGGGCTCCAGACTAACTTTTTTACAAAGTGAACTGTCCTGACTGAAATGTTTAGGAGCGCAAGCAGAAAATTTAAGGGCGCACCTTAAATTAGCCTGCAATGCAAGTATTGACATTTTCCCCCAAAATAGCTGTATTACTGACAAATGCATAGATAATAAATAGACTTGACTCACAGTAATAACAATATACAGTTTTTTATGCATTTACATTTGTACAGAAATGTAAATATATGTAAACGTGTTATAATAGTACCGGTCTGTGGATTTCACTGCAGGTGAAAGTGGTTTGGTTCTGCTCATCATTTAAAAAGAGGCAGAGCCAGAGAAGCTTGAAATGGTAAGTTAAGGAGAGACGGTTTAAACTCTGAATACACCAGACCAAATTATTACTCATTAGTCGTTCATTTGAATTAACAAAAATGTCATTTTGTATAATAAGTATATATTGTATTGTTTATAGTGTCGAGCAAAACGAAAGGGAATTCATTCTTATGATGATTTTATTGTGTATTAAGGACACTTTCATCATGTTCACAACACAATGTAAACATAACTTCACACTTAACAAGAGCCTTCGCCTGTCGTTCATTCTGGTTGTGAACAGATTGGAAATGATTCAGCGCTGTCTCACGTAAATGGAGTATTCTGGTGTATTCTGAACACCTCCGCAGTTAGTTTTGCTTTAAACGTCTCAATTATAAAATCGTACGTCCTCAAGCAAAAGAATGTTTCGCAGCAAACAGCGAATCGTAGTTATGCGTTCACATTGTGTCTGTAAACTTGTCAATGATTAACTGAGCTGTGACTGAACGCAAAGACAGCGAGAAACAATATGCAACCATTTAGTCGCAGTCTGGAATATCGGCCATATCGGTATCGGCCGATAAATGGTCATTTTTAAGGTTATCAGCCAATAATAAAATTTAGTCCGATATATTATAGCCGATAAATCATAAATAATTTCCTCTGGTAAAACTGCTTCAGCTGGACGCTGCTCACAAATAAAATACACTTCAGTGTACTACCTTTCTGTCGTGATCCTTCACTCACTGCTATGAGCAAAACATTGTTAATGTAGGTACAGTATGTAGATACATTATTTATAAATGTGTAAATTAGGAACAAAAGCATATTTTTTAATCAGACTGCTGTCTGAATGCGTTCTGTCTTGAGACCTGTTATGAGACCTTTATTATGGCCATTAAGAATTTTTTTCTGGGTTGCTCGGGAAGAACATCTATCATTTGTTTGTTGAATAAAAAAGTTTGAAGGTTAAATAATCTTTAACTAGTTTAAAGTAGGCTTGGTACATGATGTTCAGGGGAATAAAGAGAACTTACTGTTACCTTGTTTTCTGCAGTTAATGTTTTTCATATACTGTAGTAGCAGCTGTCCACTTTTTGCCTTTTGTTTCAGACTTAGGAAATGTTATAATAATATCTAGATACTGCATATCTGCCAATATATCTGTTATCAGCTAACAATGTTAAAGAATCATCGGTAATCATCGGTGCATCCCTAAAACAGATATTCGTAATCTGGTCATGTTTAATGTACGGTCCAGTGCACATGGTCACTGTTAAGTCTTGTCATGCATTTTGATAATCTATCAGTCACAGTTGGTTATTTTACTGTACAGACTCGCTCATACTGCACTGTCACCCGTTTGGTTAAACACAGGTTGAATGTCTATGATTAATGACAGCAGTAGGAGTTGATTACTGTTTGGACATCATGTTAAATTAGAGCTCCATTAGTCCATAAACAGAATTGATGGGCTCAAGGTCTTTATGTCTCTAGTGAGAACTAGAATATGAGTAGGCCTAGACACGCGTAAGACTTGTTCTTTGTCTAAAATTGCTCGCTCATTCTCTACACTGTAAAAAAAACTGCAATCTTATAGAATTCTACTGTTATTTTCTATATTCACATGTATATTTTTGGTGGCCCCGCTGCTGAAAAATTTCCTTTTTTACAGTCTGCTTCTTGCTTGTGTTGGGTAAAGACCCTACACTTGAATTTAAAATCAATAAACAGCAACGCATTGACAAAAAAGAGATACAGCATAATAACGCATGTATTGTGATTTTTGTCGGATGATGTTGCGTTTATAAATCAGGATTCTAACAGCAGTAAAAGTGACTGCTGGTGGCATTCAGTTGTAAAATACAGTATAATGTGACGGATCAGAGAGTAGAAGAAAAAAAGATATCAAGTACACACTAGTCCAAATGCAAACACGACCATATGACGTCACAAATATGCTAATTAGTATGTGACGTCACCAGCACCACAAATATCTCAAAAACCTGTGGGAAACACTGATGTACCATTCCATTCCATTCCATTTTCTACCGCTTATCCGAACTACCTCGGGTCACGGGGAGCCTGTGCCTATCTCAGGAGTCATCGGGCATCAAGGCACACTGATGTACATTTATGTAAAAAAAAAAAAATATTTATAGGGTGTTACTTCAGACAAGGTCGAAGCGCACTTCATGCAAAGGATAATAAATGGTGGGTATGAGACTCATTTTGACAGGCTCAGATCGGACCAGCCTTCTAGATAACATGTAGGTCTACGTCTAATCACAGTAGGACTGAGTTAATGAGCGTGTTTAAGTGAGAGCCTGTCGATGTGCCAGTGAATTCTTGCTGTAAATAGGAGTCACTCATAGAGCGTTGAGCTGTGAATACAGTACATGCATATATGCAGGGAGCCCATTACTGCCCATGTGTTGTATGTGTTCCTGTACTTTTAAATAGATACGATCCACATACGTGAAACATTTGTTTACCAAACCTGCAGACTCCATCAAAATATTCCTTATTGAAAACAAAAAAGCTAAATACAAGACATCTGGTTGTAATAGAAAGTTTTATCGCTTTATTGCAGTGACATTGAGTGACCTAAATATATATCCAGTAAATGGCATAGTGGGTGTACTTTTAATCCTTACAGTTTGTGAAATATACAATAACAACTGCTGTTTGTTTGTTTTCCAGCTTGGTATGCAAATGAAAATTAGATGCAATGTCCGAAAATAAAACCTGTTTTGCTTCAAAGATGTACATTGGCTATTATCATTGGAAGATAAATTAATGAATCACTGATTAAAACAGTCTAAGTTGTCTATCTTATGAATTCATGAATATGTTACTGGGGTGATTTGAAATGAGAATGAGAAAAGAGTGTATCGTTGGGCATAAAAGATAAGATAGCTAGCTGACAGGGATTCACATTTCCCAATCAGAATGCTTTGTCTGTGCACAATGACAGTAAATCCCCTCATTTGCCATTATAATAGGTATATTTTTGAAAATGGATATTGGAAAGCAAAGCCACATGGGCTGTTACAAAGCAGGCAGGTGTAGAATTCATTAGCGGAGTGTGACATTACCATCTGAAATGCACATTGAAGCAATTAATGCAACTTTCTAACTAACATGACAACTGTATCTCTTCTTTCAAATATAGGCATCCAGTGGACATGGCGAGGATTAGTTTGCGTGTTTTGAATGCACTGAGAGCTCTTTTGTACTTCATATGACATCAATCTATTTTGATGTTCAGAGAACGAATCTCTCTGTCCACTTCATTTCGTCATCGTCACCATGAAAACACAGCACATAATGAATGCACACACGCACGTCTTTTCACAGCAACCAGCTGACATAAGTCCACAATTAACGTTATAGCACACCTGCCTCAGGCGAGTTAATCGGGGATTTTTGACAAGCCAAAATGCTGTACTTTGCAGTACTTATATTAAAAAATATATACATTTTTCAGTCTTCGTGATAAGGAGATGTTGTCATTTTTGTCCTTGCCTATTATTGACAAACATCTCATGCTAATGTGTTACTACAAGCTTAAGCAAACACAAGCAGTGCTCAGGTGGTACGCAATGACTGCTTTCTAAAAAAAAAACTTTGGCATATTATCTAGCGATGTGGATTTTCCACACGAGTTAAAAGAGAAAAGTTGTTAAAAAAATTCTGCAGTGGAGTCGTATGTCTGTAATCGATTGCATCAGACTTTTACACTTCAAGATTCTCTCCAGTGGCGTAACAGATGGGCACGCACTGGGGGGCCCCAAAAATCTTATTTTTGACGTGAATAAATAGGACATTTTTCTCTACCGCTGTTTGGTAATCACAGTATCCTTTGTCGTCATTGTTGTTATCCAAACGTAATGGAGAACAGCTTCAAAAAGCTGAAGTTCCTCTTAATAGATTTATTAGCTTAGCTTGTAGTCCGTTTCATCGGGCGCGCGTGCCTGTGCCCCAGCTAACTTCCAGTTTGTATTTGGTTGGCTAGTGTCTAATAATATAATTATTTATATATTCATTTATGTTAATATTAACATATATTATTATGTTATTGTGTAATCATTGTATTAAATAAAATATTGGTTGAATTTTGTTGTATGTTTATTTTATTAAATAAACAATTAGTTGAAAGGTCCTGCAGTTTGGTTGCATTTAAACAAACCATATTGTACATTGACATCCAGCAGTTGAGCTCGGTATAGGAGTCAAAATTCAATTACTGGAGAGACAAGTTTAGACAAGAAACGATTCTTCTCGGTTTATTTTGATTGTTATCAGAAGTACTCTATTGTTTATGAATGTATATTGAAAATTAAGGTGGGGTCACAAACTGTGCATGCGCAGTAACGTTTGTTTATGTTGTTAAGATGAAACGTCTATATCTGGAAGTATTTCCTACTGATCCCAGAGCCCTGCTTCACAGACAAGCTACGCATAAAAAAAGAATCGCTGCCTTGCATAATCGCAGCCAGCTAGGTTTCAGCTGGATTTAATGCTAATACGATTAATCACGATTTTTAAGTGCATAGATTCGACTGATTTGATGATACGGTAAAGGGGCCTCCACTATTGCTGGAGGGCCACTGCAGTTTCCGTTACACCACTCATTCTCTCTCTAAAATTGTATCCACTTATCTTTGTTCATTTGCAGGCCCTTGTAAAGTTAACACTGACTGGCAACATTGGTTACATTTACCTGCTCAATTTTTTATCACAATTGGCGCTTGGCAAATATAAATTTTGGATGCTGTATGCGACCATATGTCCCATCTGGAGAAAGATGGAAGGGACGAGATGAATAAAATGAAATAAAAAGAAATGAAAGAGTAGGGCTACAGCTAAGTACATTCAGCCTCAAGTTTCTCCATCACTGAGACAGGAATGATGAGAAATATATAAGAGGGAAAAAGTGGCAGAAATTCGGTCAGTGTGAGTACGAGAATGGGAGAGAGAGGGATTGAGTGAGATGGATAAGCAGACAGACTGCCAAAGCTTTAAGACAGCACAGATAAATCTGCTATAATCTCAAGCCCAGGTGTGTGGTGAAAAGAAAAAGAGGACAGGGTGGAGAGAGAAACAGAGCTGTGTTCAGTTTGCTCATATGAGGACATTTCACACAGAGATTTACCTTCACTGCAGTCTTCTGCACTCAGGTGCATGCTTAGGTTTTATGTGGGTGCCGTACTGTATAACATACTGTAATACAGCAAGCTACTATTTTATTACTGTAGTAAAAATTAAGTAAATTATAATTACTTAAGTACATTTACGTATTTACGTCAAAAAAAAAATTCAGTGTACATTGCTACATGAAGGTGTAACCATGGCATCATGTCTAAATATTGATACACCATTTGTCAATCATTTTTAGCGATACACTGTTCATCGCTTATAGACCAAACATTTTAAATAAATATAATGCAAGCTACAGTGTGCAGGAGAATATTTCTCTATTCCTATAATTTTATGGGCTCAAAATATTCAAACTATTAGTTAAGTATACAGTTTAATTCTAGTTTTAAATTGTATACAATTATAATCTGACCTTCTCTCGATATAAAAAAATACAGTTGAAACTAAATATATTCTTAAGTATCCCAGAAATCATATCTTATTTCCAGATATTTTTTCAGTCTAAAACTCCCAAGTATCCCAAGTGAAAAGAGCAGAGGATAAAAAGTCACAACAAGCATTTCATTTAATATTCTGACTACTCTAAATGACATTTCTTAGACAGACACATGCTGTGTGTATCTGGTTACAACTGTAAAACTGTGATCCTGCAGAGTCAGTCAATGTTTCTTTCCATGAGTGACAGACTGTGGTTTGGTTGCCAACCAGCTACAATAACTACAGTCACATGCTACACAGATACTCAGGAGCACATATTCTGGTTTGAAGATTTGGCACCCTACACACACACACGCTCAGTTTGCTTGTTTCTAGCTGTGAGTGCTAACACAAAATACACAGCAAGTAGCTGTCATGCTGTCCAGCAGATGCAATGGAAGTTGCACTCTGCTTCCTTCATAAAATATATTATTTTATCGAATTAAAAACAAGTTTATACACAAACACAATACCTACATGAGAAATGTTTCTTGTAAAATCCATAAATGATAGTAGCACATTTTCAGTTATTGGATTATTTTCCAAACGGGGTTGGCGTTTCTAAACTGTCCACGATTTCCAAAGAAATTGGAAATCGACCACTTGAACATTCTTTAGAAACCCCAGAATCACGACTACTGCTTTTGCATCCACATCAACAGGTGTAAGTTGAGTCAAAGTTGGCATTCATATTAGCAATTGCAGAATAAACATTAAAACCACGAGTGCACAGTGGATTATGAATGTGTATGCCTGTTTGCTCAAGCACTGAAGTTCATATAAGAAAGTCTCACTGTGTTCTGAACCCTGAGTTGTACCCCATCGTGTCAGTGTGTCACATTTAGCAGGATGGATGGCCGCAACACCATATTCATTCCCCCTCTATACATCCATCACCCTTTTTCTTCCTCGAGACAGACAGATAGAGAAAGATATTCTCAGCGCAGCTTTTTCCTTCCTGAAATCAAGAGGAATGGGTTTCTCTCGTTTCTACAACCTGAAGCCAGGGCTGCTCAACAAACGCAACAGACTGAGATTTGAATGGATGTCATTGAAAAGAAAAGTTCTTATATCAAGAGCTCAGATGAAAAATGAAAAGAATATAAATTTGTGATTTCACATCTTAACTAGGGCTGGTCAGAATACCATTTTTGGAGCTTCGAACCTCCGGGAGTAATCAACACTGAATATTCACAGCTTCGGGTAGAGGGGACTGAACATATTCTTCTCTCTAATAAAGAAAGGAATCTCTTCATCCGATCGACTTCACAAGTGGTCCAGGTCTTGGGTCTATAGCTTTCCTGTAGCTCAGTGGTAAGAGCATTGCGTTAACAATGCAAGGTTGTGGGTTTGATTCCAGGGGATTGCACATATAAGTATAAATGTATAGGATAATGCAATGCAAGTCGCTTTGGATAAAAGCATCTGCCAAATGCATAAATGTAACTGCAGTGTCGCATTATGGTGCAATATGGACATGCGACACATTCCGAATGAATAAACATTTAATAAACTACAGAACACAAGAGCCGGAAGTGGCGCACCTCATTTTAAAATAGTTCCATTTTTGTTATTAATGGCAATTATGTTTTGTTTAGATTCTGTATTAAGATAATTTAGAAAGATTCTTTAATCACTTTGATCATTCGACAGAAATAATGATAGTGTGTGGTTTGTGACGTCGTTTCATACCTAATGAGGACAATGCTTTCTCTGCAACACCAACACAGATTGAAGCATTATGATTTTAGTCAAAGGTGTGAGTTAATAGATATTGCCAAAATCGTTGATTTTCTTTACATTCACATTTATGCATTTGGCAGACGCTTTTATCCAAAGCAACTTCCATTTCTTTATCCTATACATTTTACATAGGTATTTGCAATCCCCTGGGATCAAACCCACAACCTTGCGTTGTTATCGCAATGCTCTTACCACTGAGCTACAGGAAAGCCTTTGTTTTTCATTAATGGGAACGTGTGGGTATTTGAATTGAGATGATGATTTTTTCCATGATTAATCATGCAGCTCTACTCTATACCATCGAGTATACAGAAATGTCATGTCGTTCCATACCACATTTCGATACCAATAGCTCCCATACAAAATTTTCAGCAAGATAATTGCTGCCAAAATGGGCAACACGACAAATGTGATGAACCGCTACCTGCAAGAAGAATAAGCCGGTACCGTCATCCTCTCACTCTCTGCCATACCAGGAGGCTCCTGCCACAGAGCTTTGACTGGGGCTCTGACAGGTACTGTAACATTTAGTAAAAAAAAACTTGTATTGGTTCATATATTTGCATAAGTTGAGTTATTGTTTCTGTGTGCGGTTTAAGTTTGTCATTACATTACGTAAGGTTAGATTTTGTTTGGATGCAAGTTGGCTAGATAGCTAGCAAAATTAGTGCTTAATACTTTAAGGCTGACAGTAATTGATTAAGAAAATATGAAGACATCCTGTTTTTTCTTTTCATTTTTAGAACAAAATGAACTTGTTTGCATTTCCTTCAATGGTGTTTTATGTTTTTCTTCATTTGTTCACAGAGGAGCCCAAAGCTCTGCCCTTAAAGAGCCATTTGCTGTGGAGGACACAGATGACTGCTGCCAGCAGCACTACATAGAAGATCCAGACAGATAAAACACTACAGATGACTTCCATCTATGCTGTCCTCATGAGTCCAGTAACCCGTGATGTTGTCTGATGTCAGTACTGCTGGGGAAATTATCACGAACACTCTTGTTATCTCCCGAAAAGATGTGTGATTTAAAGAGTAAATATTCCTTGATTTTTAAGGTCCTATTTTGGTTCATGTAGTGTCCAACAAGTTTACATACATACAAAGTGTAAAAACACTATTATTTTATTATAATAGGCAGTTTTACTTGCCTTAGTTATTGACTGAATCTCAAATGATTTGTTTGGTGAATCATACGCCTAATCCCCTCCTTTCCGCCAGCCTACTCTGCTCTGATTGGTCAGATGGCCTAGTCTGCTGTGATTGGTCTACAGCGAATGAGGCTCACAAGCTACGGTGTTTGGGGGAGAAAAGGGAAGTCCTAGCAAAACGTAGGCGGGGACTATAGTGACATAAATCCACGGCAGTTCGCAAATCGGATTAGGGTACGACTGGTGATTCAGTGTCGCCTCTCTTTTTTTCAAACCAATAACCTTGTTATTCATTCAACCTCGGCTTTACAACTTTGCAGACTTGCTTACATTCAAACACGGCAACATTACATACTCGAATAATAACTGCTCCGCGGTGATGCCAGGGGTTAGAACAAAAAGAGAATAATCAAATCTCAAAATTTAAAATAGAATGCCAACCCAACCCACCGAATAATTTTTGAATAATCGAATATTCTGTTCCAGGCCTGTTTTCCAATACCTCTGTGATCTAAAGAAAGTTAAGAATGCTTAGATAATCATTTAACACACCAACACGTTTTTGTGACAGAATAAAGGTTATGATTTAAAGATGAAGTTAGGTAAAGATATTACAAAATATTATCAATATTAAAATTGATAACAATTTTTTTTTTTTATTAATATTCATATAAAATGTTAAATCTTTTTTATTTATTTTAAATTTATTGTCAACACCAATAACATTCTAGGATTTTTTTTGCTTGAAACATTAATATAAATAAGAATTATAATAAATTAATTTGGGGGGCATCATCATTTCTAACCAAAAATAAACGGCAGCAGGAAAGATCCATCCATTGTCAGATTTGCGCTGCCTAGCAGCATTCAACAACGAAGCATTTATGTTTTTAATGTTATTACTCCTAATACAAGTCATAAGAAGAGTTTGAGGCCTATTATGGGGCACAAAAACACTGCAGACGGAATTTCAAACATCTTCTGTTAACTATTAAATTTGCAGGTGCATCAGAAGCGTTTGGCAGAAGGAAATGTCCTTCAGGAATGCTGTGAAATGAACAGCAGCTATGAGACTTTCATATCCTCTATGTTGTGTAAGAATTTATTTTCTTGAATATTTCATCACGTTCTGCCTCTCTCTATCTCACTGACTTTCTCTGATTTCGGAATATATTCTCTCTCTCTCTATTACTATATGCACAATATGATGCATTATTAGTTCAGCTCCTGAAGACTTTACTAAGAGGATTATTGGAAAAAAAACCTAAACCTCTTTATTTTTATTTTATATTTGGGCTTTTGTCTCTCTTTCACAGCTACAGTGGAAAATGACAGGGAAGTCAATATGCTGCTGCTTGCATGTAGGCGTTCCAACTCGTCTGCTGTGTCCAAATTTATCTAGCTGTGGATTACTGTGTGGACTCCTATTGGTTGTCGCTACTTTGCATGCCTGTTCATTTGCATAAAATTCCAATGATCGCTGGTTTTCATTTCATTAAAAATAAAATGAAAACCATTACATTTATGTAAGCTGCATAACACACAAGATGGGTAATAATAACTAACTATAAAGATACCAACTATAAATATACTATTTTTAAAACTAAGAGAAGTTAAGAGAATATCAGAGTCCACATCGCCAAATTCGCCACAACTCTAAATGATAAATATACAAATAAAAAAACATTGATTTGAAACATTAAAAATGATTTGCCTTTTGAGGACATCCTTTTTCAACATCCAGGATGGCCTTGAAGCTGATACTAGGACTGTTGTCTGTCTCTGCTTATTTCAATATCAACGTAAGAATCTTCAGCTTAAAATCTACTGAAGAAAAAATGTCCTCTACATCTTGGATGACCTGTGGGTGAGTAAATTCACAAATTTTCATTTTGGTGAACCATCCCTTATAAAGGGACTTTGGGAGTGCTTGGCTTGAAATTAATAGATTATTTAAACAATTACGTAAGACTTTTATACTTGAATAAGTAGCCTAACTCAAGAATTAAAGATAAACGTAACATTACTTGATATAAAATATCTGACTATGTAACCATCGTCAGCCCAGTCCAAATTTAGATCCACATCACTCACATGAGCACTAAGGCGCCAATGCATCCACAACACCGTGCCACGACCCAAAATGAAATGCCTGAATAACACGCCACCTGTAGCAGAGGGAGAAGTATTTAATGAATATGTTTGAGTGCACACTAATCTTTCCTTCCTTCTTGTGTTTTGTCATTTTGCCCTCTTAAGAGAAAAAAAATCTGTTCTAATGCAAACATCAACATTAGTACTATACACATAAACACACTTGCATAAGGTAATTTGCTTCTCAGCGGACACCACAACGGCGGCGAACAGGTTTGAGATGTGAGTGGGAGTATGTTTGTGAGTTCTTTCCCACCTGTCTGCCTGTTAATCTCCAATACATGGATTTAATGCAGTGAAGTTCTCTTTGTGCATACAATATGTGTATGAGGGAATGAGTGAGTGGGTTTCAGATAAACACATTTAAACCTTTTAAAAGCTATAACTGGTAAAAACTTATGTCCTTTTTTGTTTGTCACTCTCAGCTCACAACAAGTCATCTATCCTACCAGGCTTTTAAGAATTACACTAGAGGAAAAAGCAAGGTATTAAGCAGAGGAGTCAGAAACTTTTTTTAAAAAACTATATTAAAAAATAAAACTTTAAATAAAGAAGAAGAATAGTTTGACAATTGTTTATATTTTTGACGCTTTATATTATTATGCTACAATATAGGTCCCGAAAAACTCTTTCTTCATGAATTGGTCACGGATGGGGGGACACAACATCATCACATATCACAGCCAATCCAAACACTGTCTGGAAGAGTTTGTAATTAGTAATCGCCATGCACGGCACAGATAAAAAGTAAACTAAACTAAAACAAACCAACTAAAATGACAACAATTTGATTTAGATGCATTTTTAAATTGTTAAAAAGATATTTGGGCCAACTGTTGAGCAATTTCATTGTAAGTGTTACCTCCTTATTTGGTGTGAGTGGAGTGTGGCCGCGTGAGCGTCCTCCGTGTTCGCAATCGCATGCACTCTCTCTTCCGATGAGCTCCATGTGTGTGCGCGAGCCCTCGGCCTCTTGGATTCAACTGTCACTTGCATTTAAAATCAAAGCGTTCGTATTACAGCAACACATTGTCAAGAAATGTCAAATAGCATATAACTAATCTTTAAAGTAGCATATAACTGATCTTTAAAGTAGCATATAACTGATCTTTAAAGGTGCAGTTTGATGACGCTGTGAAGGAACGTGGAATGATGGGATCTGTTGTCATCAACTCCATCGCTGATGGCCATCAATCAGACGGGAATGAGACATCATGTTAGCAGATGAGGTAAAGTTTTATAATTGTTGCGAATAATTGTAGTCCATAAATAAGTGACTGCTCGAAACAAGTCAGTGGCTTGCTAGACACAACTTCCGCATTTGTCCACGACACTATTTTCATGCATAGATTTCCGTTACGCTGCTCATGTTTCTCTGGGCCACCTTCGTGCGCGAAGTCATGGCGTCATTTCTCGCCAATGGAATTGAAGGTACTGTTACAAGCGTACGGTGAATATGAGCACATATTAAGAAAAAAGAGCAACACAGCCACAGCAGCAAAAGAAAGAGAGTTGGCGTGGGAGAAAAGTGCTTCACGTGTTAATGCGCAAGTTTATATGTCAATCACTTTTATATTTATTTTGTTGAAACTGTGAAAAAACTCTCTCGCTCTCATAGGTGCTATCCTTCTGCAATAAAAAGATCTTGGCAGCAGCTGAATATGAAATATACGACGGTGTTTTAGTGCCACGTAAAAAAAAAGATTTCGAGAATAAAGTCGAAATGTTACGAGAATAAACTCGTAATATTTTGAGAAAAAAATCACAGAATTGCTAGAAACAATGGCTGTGAAGGATTTCGTTGTATCCTCCTTTAAATTTGGATTTAGCAATAAGGAAATTCTTTGTCTTTTGGCGCATCATCACGGAGTTATAATTAGTAAAAGGACACTGCAGCGGTTATGTAGGAAACTGAATTTATTCAGAAGAAAAAATCTGACATGAACGAAGAACTAACTCACTGGTTCAGATGACGTGCTTAAACATAACTTCAACTCTTAAACTAAAACTTTCACGAAAATAAAATACGTATTACGACGAGTTTATTCTCGTAACATTTCGACTTTATTCTCGTAACATTTCGATTTAATTCTCGTAACATTTCGACTTCATTCTCGTAACATTTCGATTTAATTCTCGTAACATTTCGACTTCATTCTCGTAACATTTCGACTTTATTCTCGTAACATTTCGACTTCATTCTCGTAACATTTCGACTTTAATCTTATAACATTTCGACTTTAATCTTTTAACATTTCGACTTTATTCTCGTAACATTTCGACTTAATTCTCGTAACATTTCGACTTAATTCTCGTAATCTTGAATTTATTTTATTTTTAACGTGGCACTAAAACGCCGTCGTAGAAATAAAATAACATCATTCATTCAGGAGAGTTTAAAGAAATAAAATGCTCTTGCTAGTATGATGCCTGATGGGGAAATGTTAAATATACTTCTTAAACTGGCCTTAAAAGTTAAGATAAAACGTCCAAACGGGGCCTCACAATTCTCTCCCGACATAAATGTAATTCTCTGCGAAATAATTCAGCTTCCTCATCTATGGGTTCCTGAATAAACGAACATGCCATTTTAAGTTCTGTGTGACTTAATTGAGCGCGATTAGAAACACGAATCAATAAACAAATGGCGTATGCAATTTCAACACTGCTCACGCTTTGAGAAGGGGCGGAGATTGTAACAAACCCTAGGTTTGCGGAATAAAACCTGCTCCCGACCAGGTTAGGTTCACGGAGTAGGTTACTCACTCGGAGTATAAAATACCTCGATTTCTGAAATGGGCTTGACTTACTCCGCGGTCGCGGATTTGACATACCTCGCGTTCTGAAACCAAAAACCCTGAGTATTCCGTTTTCTGGGGTTGACTTACTCTGAGTTTGCACTTACCCTGCTTTCTGAAACGGTCCCCAGCTGTTCTCCGCTGACAAAACTAGCTGACCATGATGTAGAACTCATGTATTATGAATCTGACGCATTTATGTCAAGTGTACATTGAGTGATAAGTGTGCACTAGCCAGCTGGACTATGATAAAAACATGTAGACAGGAGACTGGAAAAGAGAATGCATTTCTGATGAACAACTACCAGTCAGAATAGCAATAGGAAAAAAACAATCTTGGTCCTATCACTGAGGTTTATTCTTTAAGGAAAACCGCAGTAAAAATGTAAAATGACAAGGCACGAATTGTAAAACAGTAAAAGAGCACAGTACAGCTTTCTAAAGTAGTGAGGCTATCTTAACTGCAATATGTTGTATTGTGACAGTATCTCAGCTGTTTTGTAAATATTGTAGATTTTCTAACATGCACATTTTCCAACCGGTATCTTTCTCTTTTTTATAACTGTATTTCAAACTTACCCAAGAATTTTTTTGAAAACAATATTTGAAAATTCATGAAATATTTTGTAAACAGAGTTATTTACTAGAAAAATGAGATCATTAACTGAAGCTTAACTGTTTTAAATGATAAAACTTGACTTCAATGCAGCTGCCATAACAGTACTAACTGCATATTTCTCAATACTCTTCAGATACAGTAAATGTCAACCATTAACAATTCTACAAGCCAACAGCACTTTCCTCATATTTGATGTGTCTTTCAACATTTACATAAAGCTGATGTGTGTTAAATTTAGTTTTAAATTCTCATGCAACTTCTGGATTTGCTCTGTTACATTGGGCTTATGTCTTTGGAAAGTCAAAGGAGCATTGAGAATACAAAGATAACAAAGGGCTTTCGTCTAGCATTAGGAATGTTAAGTATTTGAATCTAATTTAAAGTTAGCCAACTGATCAGGGGCTTGGGAAATTAACATGACAGGAGCTTGGCAAAAGTCAAAGAAGGCCTTCTACCTAGTCTCAGGAGTTGTTGGGATATTATTTCTTGAACCAATGTTATTTTAGTTTCCTAAAGCTTCACTGACATCAAATCAAATATTGACCTAAAATTTGCGGGAAAAACTTTGAAATTTGAAATGTTGCCTGAAAAGTGTAAAGCAGTAAAATTATAATAATAAACAAAAACTAAAATAAAAATTCATTAATCTAATACAGCAACATTAAAAATAAACCAATAAATTATAAAATGACAAAAGTTTCTACCAAAATAGCTCAATCTTTTACTCAAATGAATACAAAATAAAAAAATAAAAGCTAAAATTATAATATAATATAATAATAATATAAAAGCAAAACTATAATAACTCTGATATGAATTTATATTCACATTGTTTCCAATAAATAAAAAATGAGCCTGAGTTGCAACCTTTGTAAAAATGCGTTTGACCATTCACATGATAAAAATTGGGATACATCGGGACCGTGTCCAGGACACATTTACTGTAAGACCACTAAGGCGGTTTCCAAATTACATTTTTTTGACAATTATAATTATTTTTTATTTATTAGTTTATGACCATTAGAATAAGGGTTCATAATGCAAATAATCTTAATAGTCCCAAAAGTAGACTGAGTGATAGTACACCCAAAAATAAATTCTGTCATCGTTTACTCACCATCTTGTTATTTCAAACCTGAATGACTTCTGCAGAACACAAAAGAAGATATGTTGAACAATTTTGTTAACTGGCATTATTGATTTTGTATCCATACAATAGAAGTGAATGGGGTCCAGTGCTGTTTGGTTACCAACCTTCTTCAAAATATCTTTTGTGTTCTGCGGAAAAAAGAAAGCCATAGGTTTCATTTTGGGGTGAATGTGTCCCAGACATCTTTCGCAGGTTCTTTCTGATTCTTTCACAAAATTGTAAGATGGACTTACAATAATATAAAACTGAAATGTAATTTGTGATGTTTAATATTATATAAACATGCTCCTCCCAAATTGACATTCATAACTCTATTTATAGCTCAAGCAAAGCGGATCTCAACAGTATTAAAACTACAGCAGCAGGATTGGTGGACTCATACGCTTTAAATTATGCATGCTACAGACAGATCTACATACAGAGTCAAATCACGCAGCTGAGGAGCCGCTGACAGCCATAAGCTCCAAGCTTTCCACTAGGAGGGTTTAGCTTTAGTTTTGATAAGTGGGAGTGCATTTGTCCTGAAGAGATCTCTTCATACACTGATTCCACTCACAAGAATTGCCAACTTGACGCATCTGATGAAAGGACTATAAACTCAGAAAGAATTTTATGTCCAAATTAGGCTCTCCAGTCCAGTTTAAGAATGGAACGAATCTAATCGATGCAAGTTTATTTTCTCTTGACCCGAGACCCAGTGCTACAGCGTAAAAGGATTTTAAATGACGTTAAATTGTGATTTCGAGAGAAGAGATAAAATGTTCTGTAAAAGCTCTTTGATTCGGTTACAGAGCGAGTGTGTGAAGTTGAGCGCTTCATAAGATTGTGTGGCACAGCGTCTCGAGACGTCTCCATACCTAAAACGATAGACAGGTAATGAAATCTGCCCACTCCAGAGCTCATCACATTGTCATGGGCAGAGCTAGGAGTGGGGGTTACAAGATACATCCATATTTTTAGTAAAGTCCAGAGTGTTCTTCATTACCTTGTGCTTTTTATGCCTTTTTTTGTCCCTTTTTGAGTCCCATAGTATTTATTTTCGCTATTATGGCAGTAAATGGGAAATGAGATCTGTTTGGTTACAGACACCTCTTCCAAATATCTTCCTTTGTGTTCAGCAGAACAAAGAAATGTATACAGGTTCGAAACAACTGTAAATGATTACAGAATTTTCATTTTTGGGTGAACTACTCCTTTAACTTATTTCTGAAACTGGAGAAAAGGAACATGAGACTCACATGACTAATTTCCCAGATATATTTTACACTTAAGCATAATAATCTCATTTATGTCTAAAAGAAACAAACCATATGTCAAAAAAAAAAATTCTGCTTCTCCTTCCTGCGGGTTCACTCGTCGTGGTTCATCACCCTCTCAGCTTTGAGATACTCTCAAAGCTGATAGTCTCCTGTTTGACCTCAGCATGAGATGAAAAGATGATGATGACTATGATGATCATAACAGCATCATCAACGCCTTATGTTCTTTTCAAACGACCAATGTTCTGCTTCATCCTGGTGTCAAATTCTGATAAAAATTCACCCCACTGAGTGTCAACCTCCTCCTCTGTGTGGCGTTTTTCGCTACAGAGGAGGATTACAAAACCATAACCTTTAAGAGCCCAAAAGAGCCTATTTGGGTGATAGATTTGAGTTATTATTATAGTCTGGAGAGGATGATAACCTGGAAACGTATCCCGGGAGAGGCAATAAACAAGCCCAGACATTTGTTGATGGTCATTTCTGATAGCTGCTGTTCTGAGCCCAGTTTTGTGGCTGCTTGTGAAGTGACAGATGTTATGTCAGGGTAGAAGACGCTGATCCAAGGTCGGGGAAAAGCGAGTGGTGTAACTAATATCCTATTTTTAAAAGCAGAGACAGCCAAATGACAGCCTGTATTATGACGTGCAGTTATGATTACGTTACAGATGTATCGTTTTTACTCGTGTAATATCGACGAATAAAGACTTTTATAAAACTGTTTTCAAATGATCAAAGTTTAAAGCACTTTGGTTTACTTCGTTTGCAAAAAGTCCTTACTAACAGAAAATAAACTGAACTCACTGCTCTGCAATATGGATTTGGTTTGGTTATGTCGAGGGAAACACAACACCACGGCGGGCCTGCACAAGAATAAAAGACATGTTTTACCTTTCTGTCATTAATAGTTTGTTAAGAAATCTGTCTTGGTAAGCATCGACAGTTTGTCCTTTTCTCTTGATATTTACGTAAGCTCCGTGACAATACAGTGTTACGATATTGGCGTGTTTTCAAAAGTGAAAAAAATTCCCTGTGACATTTGGTTAACTCGCAAACTTGAAGGTAACGTTTATGCCCAAATGGCAGCACACGTCGATATTCGGCCTTAAAGGGCACTGCTTCAAGAGTCAATAAAAACGAATGTTATGAACTAAAAGGGGGTGAAGTTCAGGCCGCGCTGGAGTCGCGTGGAGGAAGTAATTTAACAATTTATGACCACGTGATCCAGCGCGTTCTTACGCGTTTTTATTTTTTGTACGAACGGTTTATTTCGGAGTTCCTAGGATTCATACCGATGTAAACCCACCAACGGTAAATATTCCGTACTTTAGAATATATTAAATGCTCAGAGTCAGTTGGGATTGTTATTAGACATCGATAGGCCAATAGAGCTTGTTAATCGACGTCACGCCGCGTTGAAGGTTGCGCCCTCTTGAGAGGGTGGCTGCTTGTGCGTTCAATGCAGTGTTTTGTTTTTCTTTTTGGTAAGGAAATATAACTATGGTAGGTCGGTCTTTCCGTATTAAAATTACAATAGCATTACGCAGAGTCGTTCAGTAAAAGCCCATGGTTCTTTCGATTTCTCCATATATCAAACAAAACAAGTAACGGTAGCCTATATATCAAAACAATAATAGCAGCGGAGTATGATCCTCCCAAGCTTCACATTCTCTATATGTCAATCAACACACTGCAGTTATGGATGACGTCAGGTTTTTTTCTGACTAATCTCATCTAATTGTTGTACATTTTGCCTCATGTACATGTTTCCCGATATGTTTTACAGTACTAATTTAAGGAAATTCAAATAGGCTTTTTCAGTTTCATTGCCTTTCAATGTATTTTAATAACAGTGCATCGACCTGTGGCTAACTGGGACACTCTCCTTACAAAGTCTAGTCAGAAGGTGTATAAATATTCACTTACAGGCTCACAAATACATTAATATTTGCAGTCAATCTGAAGAAACAATGTTGATTGAAGAAAATTTCACAAAGCCAACACATGGTTCCAGACACCTAAATAGTCCAGACTTCTGATAGCACAAAGTCTTATCAGCTGTGAAGTTTCTCCCGGTCTGACAGTCTATCACACTGGCAGTGAAGCTAAAAGACTTCTTCACATCCTCAGGTGAGTGGGTGTCTTATATTCTTCTACCTGCAGTGAGAAGTTCTATCATACTGGTAATTAACTCTCTGAGGGGGGAAGAGTCCATACCCTCCAGCTCTCCATATGTCCTGAAATAAAATGATGGCACAAAGTGACTACGATAGCTACGGTCTTATCTCCGCAGGTATGTTCTTCAAAACACCTCACAACCCACGAGCTTCATCATTAGCTAACGGACTGTCTCCATCATCCTGTGATGAGTTTCAATGAGAGGAGACACTGCTGGAAATTTATCGTGCAGCCAAATAGTGAAACTGTCATGGTCAAACAAGGAATGACCCAATTGCGGGGTTGAATCTTTTATTAAGGTGAAACAGTCAAGAATGTCTGTAAACTCCCGAATCCGATCGCCTCCGTCCGCGACGGCAGAAATAAGGAAAGCCAGGCGTCGTTGGTAATGGAAGTTCCCCTCACCAGAGAAGGCAGGCAGCCGCGAACAGAGAGGAATATCTCCACAATAACTGGATCGTGACACCCGAGGATTACCAACACGGAAGAGGAATGACAGGTATTGCTTTTCCAGAATCGAGATGAGTTGCTATGTGAGAATCCTGAGAAACTGGTGAATAATGAACGTGCCTAGACAGACTAGACAAGATACAAAATAGCTTCATTAAGTGAGCCGCAGCAACACTTAGGGCAGTCTAAGCAGACACAAGGTACGGTCAGACAAAGACGAGAAACACTGAGGGAAATAAATAGGAAGAATGTAATGAGGGGAGATGACTAGCAGGTGCAGGATAATTACGGGGCGAGCTAGATTAGAATATTGTAAACAGGTGTGTGAGTGTGGAGTGGAAAATAACCCGTGTAGGGAGATCCTAGGGAAACACTGGGTGGGGAAAATGACGCAGACACTGATCACGTGGTTAGCGGAAAGCTAACCCCGTACTCAACAATAACAAAGACACCCATGTGCAGAGAAATGCCCCAACCAGACCGAGATCATGACAGTACCCCCCCCCCCCACCAGCGCCCCTAGGCGCTTTAGGGAGGGGGCTCACCTCGTCTCCGGTGGAAGTCCACGATCAACGACCGGTCCAACACATCTCGCGAGGGAACCCACGACCTTTCTTCTGCGCCATAACCTTCCCAGTCCACGAGGTATTGGAAGCCCCTACCTCGGCGGCGGACCTCAAGAAGCTTCCTGACGGTGTACGTGGGGACGCCGTCCACCAACCGAGGAGGAGGGGGGGTGGGTCGGGAACTGGCCGGATTGAGGTGGGAGACAATGACAGGTTTGACCCTGGATACATGAAATACAGGGTGAACTCGACCAAGACTAGGAGGAAGCTTGAGCCGTACGGCTACCGGGTTAACCACCTTGGCGATCCGGAATGGCCCAATGAACCTCGGTGCCAGCTTACGAGAAGGCGTCCGGAGAGGTAGGTCCTTGGTAGAGAGCCATACCCGTTGACCGCACACATAGGCAGGGGGAGAGCTCCGGTGGCGGTCAGCCGCTGACTTGGTCCTCAGGTTGGTTCGGACCAGAACCTCTCTGGCCCTCGTCCAGGTCCGGTGGCATCGCCGGACGAACGCTAGAGCTGAGGGAACCGCAGCATCGAGTTCCTGGGAGGGAAACAGAGGTGGTTGATAACCAAGAGCACACTCGAAAGGGGACATACCTGTGGCTGAGGCGGGAAGGGAGTTGTGGGCGTATTCTACCCAAGAGAGTTGTTGGCTCCAGGAACCGGGGTTGTTAGATGTCAGACAGCGGAGTCTCTGACCGAGATCCTGGTTGGCTCGCTCACATTGTCCATTAGTCTGAGGGTGAAAACCTGAAGACAGACTCGTAGAGGCCCCGATCTGTCGACAGAACTCTTTCCAAAACCGAGAGGTAAACTGTGGACCCCTATCGGACACCACGTCGACCGGTAAACCGTGTAAACGGAAGACGTGATCCACCATCAGTTGAGCCATCTCTCGGGCGGAGGGAAGCTTAGGAAGGGGGATAAAATGGGCCGCCTTAGAGAAACGGTCCACCACTGTAAGGATCACAGTATATCCTCTGGACGGGGGAAGGCCAGTGACAAAGTCCAAGGCTATGTGTGACCATGGCCGGGAGGGAATGGGGAGGGGACGCAGCAGACCTGAGGATGGACGACGGGTGGCTTTGCTTTGAGCACAGATTGGGCAAGCCAACACGAACTGTCTGACATCATTGGTGAACGACGGCCACCAAAACCGCTGGTGTAAAGAGGCCAGGGTCCCCTTGATCCCTGGATGGCCGACCAGCTTAGATGAGTGACACCACTGAAGGACTTCCGAACGTAGCGGAGTGGGCACGAACAACCGACCCACTGGGCACTTCTCTGGCACTTGTGCCCTGCGACCGGCCTCTTCTACTCGCCTTTCGATGTCCCAGGTGAGAGCCCCGACGACCGCCACCCGGGGAAGAATAGAGTCGACGGGAACCTCCCTGCCTGGCTCCTCGAACAGACGGGAGAGAGCGTCAGGCTTGATATTTTTGGAGCCAGGTCGGTACGACAGGGTGAAGTGAAATCTGCCAAAAAATAGTGCCCAGCGGGCCTGCCGTGAATTCAACCGCTTGGCTGAACGGACATACTCCAAATTCTTGTGGTCCGTCCAGACCAAGAAAGGTTGCGTAGCTCCTTCCAGCCAGTGGCGCCACTCCCCCAACGCTAGCCGAACCGCCAGCAACTCTCTATTACCGATATCGTAGTTCCGTTCGGCAGGGCTGAGGCGGTGGGAGAAGAAGGCACAGGGATGCACCTTCTCATCATGACTGGTACGCTGGGACAAGACTGCGCCTACCCCGACGTCGGATGCGTCGACCTCAACAATGAATTGTCGATCCGGGTCTGGAAAACAAAGCACAGGAGCAGAGATAAAACGGGACTTGAGTTTATCAAAGGCTACCTGAGCTAGGGGATTCCAGGCAAACGGGATCTTAGTGGAGGTCAATGCAGTGAGCGGAGCGGCCACTTGACCAAAACCCCGAATGAAACGCCTGTAGAAATTGGCGAATCCAAGGAACCGCTGCAACGCCTTACGAGAGTCGGGAACGGGCCATGTGGCGACAGCCTTGACCTTAGCACCGTCCGGTCCAATGCCCAGAGGAGAAATCACATGGCCAAGGAACGAAACCGTATCGGAGTGGAATTCGCACTTCTCCGTCTTGACAAACAATTGGTTCTCGAGAAGACGCCGGAGAACCTCTCGCACATGCTGGGTGTGTTCCTGGAGAGAGGGGGAAAAAATAAGGATATCGTCCAGGTACACAAATACAAACCGATTAATCATGTCACCCAGCACGTCATTAATGAGGTTCTGGAAGACGGTAGGGGCATTGGTCAACCCAAAAGGAAGAACCAAATACTCGAAGTGTCCCGATGGAGTGTTAAATGCCGTCTTCCACTCGTCCCCCTCACGGATACGAACCAGGTGATACGCGTTGCGGAGGTCTAGTTTAGTAAAGACCCGAGCTCCCTGTAATAGTTCAAAGGCAGACGACATTAATGGTAAGGGGAATTTGTTCTTTACCGTAATCTCGTTCAAACCTCGATAGTCAATACAGGGACGTAGGGAGCCGTCCTTCTTCTGAACGAAGAAGAAACCCGCACCGGCTGGCGAGGAGGAGGGGCGAATGAGCCCGGCATTCAAAGATGCTCGGATGTATTTCTCCATGGCCTCTCTTTCAGGAGCGGACAGGGAAAATAACCGGCCTCTGGGCGGAGAAGTGCCTGGGAGTAAGCTAATGGCGCAGTCGTAGGGTCGGTGTGGAGGAAGAGACATGGCCCGAGACTTGCAGAACACGGTGCGGAGATCATGGTATTCCTCCGGAACCCCGGTGAGGTCGGCGGCATCTACCTGCGACACAGGACAAACAGAAACAGGAGAAGGAGCAGGACCAAGACAGGACACATGACAAGCAGGGCTCCCCGCTAAGATAGAAGTGTTTACCCAATCAATGTGAGGATTATGCTGTGACAACCACGGATGCCCTAATACAAGTGGGGTTGTGGGGGAATCGAGGATGTACAGCTTAATCTTCTCGCAATGATTTCCCGACAGAAAAAGACTTACGTGAGGTGTAGTGTGGGTGACTGTGAAAAGTGGTCCTCCTGTCAGTGTCACGGCAGAAACGGGTGGGTGGAGAGGAATGGATGGAATACCCCACTTTCGAGCGGTAGTCGAATCTAGGAAGTTTCCCTCGGCCCCGGAGTCGATAAGCGCCCTTCCTACGTGGGTGGTGTGTCCGAAGGTGAGGCGATATGGCAGCAGAGTGCGGAGGGAAGGAGAGGATCTTTTGATGACGCCCACCCGGACTCTCCGTTCTACGAGTGGGCGTTGGCTTTTACTGGGCAGTGCGTGGCAATGTGCCCAGTCTTCCCGCAATAGAGACAGAGCCCCTCCACCAGTCTCTGTTGTTTCTGGGCGGGCGAAAGATGGAAACGACCGATCTGCATGGGCTCTGGAACCGTCGGCGAACGTTGTAAAGCGCTGGAATCCCGGCTAGAATCCCGTCCGGCTTCTACATCAGTCTCCTGGTTGGCATCACGGCGTCGCCAGGCGGGTGGTGAAAGGCGTCTTCGGCGACGTGCGTTGATCCGACCTTCGATCTTTAAGCATAGACTGATGAGGTCCTCTAGGTCTCTGGGTGGGTCCAGGGTTGCGATCTCGTCGGCTATGGAATGGTTGAGCCCATCGAGAAAGCGAGCTCGAAGAGCACCCGGGTTCCACTCACATGCCGCCGCCAGGGTCTTGAATTTAATAGCAAAGTCAGTGATGGAGCTCTTTCCCTGGATGATCCGGGAAAGTTGTGCAGCCGCTTCATCGCCACGCGCCGACCTGTCGAATAACCTGGTCATCTCTTCACGGAATTCGATGAAGGAACGACAGCAGGGGTCCTGAGATTCCCAGACAGCCACTCCCCACTGGCGAGCCTTTCCTGTGAGTAAGGTGAGGATATAAGCGATCCGAACCTCCTCAGAATCGTACCGGCGCGGTTGAAGAGCGAAGACCAGGGCGCACTGAGAGAGGAATGCCCGACAGGAATTAGGATCCCCGTCGTAAAGCGGTGGAGTGTTGGCGTGTGGCTCAGGTTCACTCCTGGATGCGTGTGATGACGCGTTTTGACTAACGCCGGCTCGCACGGTGCCATGCAGGAGATCAGCGACTTGGCGGTGTAAAGCTGCCATCTGCACCTGCATGGAATCCATCTCCTGAGTTGCTGCTGTAAGGCGAGAAGCCTGTTGTCCCAGCAGAATTCCCTGCTGTTGTAGCGCAGCTCGCAGATGATCCTGTCCCGCTGGGTCGAGAGATTGGTCTGACCGTTCTGTCATGGTCAAACAAGGAATGACCCAATTGCGGGGTTGAATCTTTTATTAAGGTGAAACAGTCAAGAATGTCTGTAAACTCCCGAATCCGATCGCCTCCGTCCGCGACGGCAGAAATAAGGAAAGCCAGGCGTCGTTGGTAATGGAAGTTCCCCTCACCAGAGAAGGCAGGCAGCCGCGAACAGAGAGGAATATCTCCACAATAACTGGATCGTGACACCCGAGGATTACCAACACGGAAGAGGAATGACAGGTATTGCTTTTCCAGAATCGAGATGAGTTGCTATGTGAGAATCCTGAGAAACTGGTGAATAATGAACGTGCCTAGACAGACTAGACAAGATACAAAATAGCTTCATTAAGTGAGCCGCAGCAACACTTAGGGCAGTCTAAGCAGACACAAGGTACGGTCAGACAAAGACGAGAAACACTGAGGGAAATAAATAGGAAGAATGTAATGAGGGGAGATGACTAGCAGGTGCAGGATAATTACGGGGCGAGCTAGATTAGAATATTGTAAACAGGTGTGTGAGTGTGGAGTGGAAAATAACCCGTGTAGGGAGATCCTAGGGAAACACTGGGTGGGGAAAATGACGCAGACACTGATCACGTGGTTAGCGGAAAGCTAACCCCGTACTCAACAATAACAAAGACACCCATGTGCAGAGAAATGCCCCAACCAGACCGAGATCATGACAGAAACGTTATGTGAAAGGACAGATAAAATGAGAGAGGAGGACGGAAAGATGGATGGCATGACAACTAGGACAAAAGAGACAAGTGTGAATTATTGAGGGTGGCGCTAAATCAACAACCCACGCTAAGAAAAGTAAAGCCACTTTCGTCAGTGCAACCCGGTGATTTTTTTTTTTTTTTTTGCTGATGGATTTTGGTCTAATGCACAGCAGTGTAGAGATCAAAGAATATCTTCCCATTTCAGTGTAATTCTCTGTATCTTTTTACACCTGATGTTAAGATCCATCTGGTGGATCCTGTTACAAGAGGTCAGGCGGGACAGCATTTACATTTATGCATTTGGCAGGCGCTTCTATCTAAAGTGCATTTGTTTTGATCAGTTTGTCTGTTCCCAGAGACTCAAAGACCTTTGCTAATTCAAGGCTCTACAAGTTAAGTTTATACCTCGCGTATAAAGAATGCCCTAAGCACCTCACAAGGACATCCTAGCAACATATAGTAAAAGCCAAGGCATTTCAAACGAGTCTCTTATATACACATTCATCTTGTCCTGTATAAATATGCTTTTCACAGAATTTTCAGACTGCTCACACATAAAGATGTTTGCTGTAGCATGTCGCAGTGTGCCTTCAATCGACAGTCACCTCATTTCTGTATTTGGGTAATTGACAGATATACTGTACATGTGTCTTGTATGGTGTGACGGCACAAATTTAGAAAACACGAACAATGACGATAGATCTCTCTTATGCTATTTTATATTGTAATAATAAATATTTATAATATAAAATAAAATAATATAACAGTTTGTCACACCATAGGACACATGTACGGTATATTTGTCAACTACCCATTTCCAGAACAATATAATAATAATAATTAGAGCAAATAAGTTAATTTTATATCAATATTTTTTCATTGGTTATTCACCCCACCGGTCCCTTGTCGTGCAGACACGGTGTTAACTCCGACAGCTCTGGCAGACACCCCCAGGAATCTCATGAATAAACAGCTAGGTATTAATTCATTTATGCCGCATATATTCTAATCGTCGCTATGCAAATGAGGCAGATGTGTGTGAAAGGCAAAATCATGAATGGGGAAACGAAGGTTGGATGGGGGAGATTAAAGGAAACATGAGAAGAGCATCTATCAGGTCTGTTCTGTATGTAATGCATAGTCCTCTCCATCCCCAGCTATCTGATCTCCTTATATGCTCAGTCAGGCCTCAAGGAAAAAGTGTCATTGTATTAGGAAACTGAATTTAATTCAAAGTCCAGGGACGAGCCTGATAAGAACGTGATGTGTCACCGTGATTACACTTTTCCTTATCTGTATTTGCCAATATACTTGTTGGGAATAACTAGCCCTTCATGGACACCTAATGTCCCACTCTAGACATAAGCACTGTATTCATCCCCCCGTCCTCCGTTTACGGTACCTGACATGGCAGCTGAATTTTAAATGCCATAAGATGGATGTCTTGTTATAGCAGGATTAGACCGCACACTCCTTGTTTTATTGCAGCCTCTTCTTTTTGTAATATCCGTGTAATGGCTTTTTCAAACTGCGGGGCCACGATTTCAGCCATCGCTATTTTCTCATCTCGATTCGGTTCGGCTCCTGCAGCTCAGCTTCTTCTTTCCGTTCAATTCCATCCAATCTCAGTGTAATAAAATTCCTGTGCGCTGCCGGAGAGGCGTTAGACACAGACTGTGTTGTTTCTTATCCCTGTTCATGTAGGATGTAAAACATACAAATGACCTTCTTACAGGATGTTTATAAACAGGTGAGACTCGTGGATTAAGGTGAAGTTCAAGTGTTTTGCAATGCATGACTTTACAGAGTCTGAATTCAGTAATACATGTGACATGAATACATTTACTTGTATATTGCATTACACATGCAGAGAGGAAAATCTTGTTTTTCAGAGGATTCTTTTAGGAATCATTTTTTAGGTTTTGTATTGATAAAACTTCACATTGATTTTGATTTTAGCTGAAAATTATTGTCATGTGATTGGTTGCTGCTCCATAGGTGTCATATGGTGCACTTGAAAAACATTTGCTGGCCAAAAGACTGAAGAAAATGACAGACACCTTTTTCACCTATTCCGACTTTGCAGGACTGATTATAGAGGTGAGAATATTTTTATTAATGAAAATAAGACTTTTTAGATGGTCCTCACCAATTAAGGTGTGAGAGGGGTAGGGGATACAGATGTCCTTTGGTTCTCCTATGGTAAATAAACTCTTTTCACTAGATGTTTTAACCAAACTCTAAAACAAACCTGTGTGTGTGAGAGATAGAGAGAGAGTGTGTATGTGTGTGTAAAAGAGAACGAAAGAGATTAAATGATTGAGGTGATATGTTCTGCCACTCTGTGTAAAGAGCTTACAGCTTCACCTACTGTGATGTTTTCAATTTCCAGAGCTTACTGACCCAATGAGGTCACACTGATGACACGTCTGGGGTGATGACCCATTAAACTCTATCTTTCTTACCTTGTGACCGGGGTGGCAGAAATATACTGGTAAAATAACAGGTTTTCCCAATGTTATTAATTTAACATTGTGACCCTGGACAACAAAACCAGTCTCAACATTTTTAGCAATCGCCAAAAACACATTGTGAGGGGAAAAATTACAGATTTTTCCTTTTGCCTAAAATCATTAGGATATTAAGTAAAGATCATGTTCTATGAAGACATTTCCTACCGTAAATGTATACAAACTTTATTTTTGTGAGTGGACGGCCTGCTACAGTGCCTCAGATTAACAACTTCAAAGGTGATTTTCTCAATATTTAGCTTTTTGGCACCCTCAGATTCCAGTTTTGAAAACAGTTGTTGTTCCGCCAGATAGTGTCCTATCCAAACAGACCATATATCAATAGAAAGCTTATTTCTTTAGCGTTCAGACGATGTAAAAATCTCAATTTCAAAAAATTGACTCTTAAGACTGGTTTTCTCATCCAGGGTCACATTGTAGTATTTTCTGTAAAAAATTCTGTAAAATTAAGATAAAAAAATAGGTTTAAATAGGTGTTTGTAAACAGGTGTTTGTAAACGGGTCAAATTCCCTACATTTTATAATTTTGTATTGTTTTTTTTCTTTTTGCAGCTTGACAACCCCTTCCCATACACTTTCATTTGGAGAGAGCTTAGACTCGGTATGAGGGTGAGTAATTCATGACAGAATCTCTTTAAATGTTTTGCAGCATGCACATGATCTAAAGACAAAACTGGTTTCCCCTAAAATGGACAAAATAAAACGGAGGTCATCATTCATAGTGTCACACAACACAGGCTTAAATTCTCAGAGGTGACAATGTGAATCATGCACGCCCCTTGTGTACACTGCTCTGTAGCTCTTGTGTACACGGGCTCGACTTTACTCGCACACCTGCAAACATCCCGGAGATGAAAGCACAGCGGAAAAAGCCTGACAAAAGAGAGAGAAACAGAGGATAAATAAGCCAGCTACACTTTCAAACCGTGCAAAGCAAAAATGACTTAGACGGTGGAAAACCCTGTTGCCCATGTTAGACAAATACAGCAAGTTCCATGGGTGGCCTTCAGATAACATGGGACTCTTTCATGTGTGTTTACAGTAGACGTTATAAATTTTGTCCTGCCAAACAGACTCTTCAGCTTTAGGTTGAGTGTTGAGGTCATACTGGACATCAAAGCCCTAAAAGTAGTGAGAGAAGACTGATGTGTGCACTTGGGCTTTTCAAGTTTGAGTTAATGTGTCCTGAGGACTGACTGCTATTGTTGCCTGTTGTTATGTGTTATTTCAGCACAGTTAGCAACCTACATTTCATACTTATGTTTATCAAAGAGATACTCCGGGAAAAATAACAAAATTCTAATTAAAGGAACCGCCTCACCAATGTTACAGTACAATACATGAACAAGAAATTACCCGGGTCTTTCTATTATCTGCAGTAGCGTTGGCAATTTAAAATGACAGGCAAACAGAATTAGTCAAATCTAGCTTGTGGATTCACTTCTCATTCCCATAAGAGTGTTTATGGTTCCGTCCACAGCAAGTAAAACAGATAATGATCCATGCTGCCAATAGAAAACCCTGCTTTATGTATGACCAAAACATTTAAATAGGAGTGCAGGCTTGTAAGTAAATTAAACAAGTGGGTTAACTTGTGTTGAACGAATCTCCCATAATTTAATTTACTTAATATTCGCAGCCAGCATGTATTTATTTCATGCCTACTGGCTGCGATATTTCCTGCGCCGACTGTGATTTGTGTAACTGGTGAAATGTGATCAGAGGAGCTCTCTGGAAGCTCTTCATAATAAGAGGCATCCCAGGCTGTTCCTCGATGATGTGAAGGGCCGTCTCCGGTACACACGCCAGCTTCCCCCGGAATGATCCACACTCATGGGTATTAAATCATCCAGCTACTCCTCTCATAGCAACAGCACAACCTCAAATACCCCAGCAGTCCACTCATGATGATGAAAAGAAGACACTCAATTCAACACTCACTTGATATGTAGTCTTTTAAGATTATAAGAACGTTATGGCAGATCTGTCTTGTCTCCTTGCCAATCTATTGTATAATACATTTGAAAGTGTTCAAAATCTAATTTAAACCAACCAATTTTAAAACAAGCGAAAATGTGCTGATCTCAATATTAATTTGCCGTACGTTTGAGTAATGAACCATATGACATTGTGATGTTTTTATGAAGTCTCGTACATGAATCACTGCTATCACCGGCTGCCCTTCCTTGACTAATATAGGTCACTAATTAAATTTGATCCCTTTAGTTCTGTGCAAATGAAAACGCTCTTTTTTAATGGAGCCCATTATTTTACGGCAATATATGCTGATTTGCACGACCAAATCCTGTTTTTTCATTCATTGTTTCTTTTGAAGATTGATTTATATGATTATGAGTTAAAGGGCAGTTCTTTAGAAAAAAAGGGCCTGTAGATAATGAGAAGCAGATCTCATTGTGTTTCGCTCAGAAGTTATAATCTAGACACGATACTATTCACAAGGGATTTGACAGGCATTCAGAACGACATCATACTTTTATGTTACCCATAGGTTCTAATGTTTCTATGGAATAGGATCATTAACAAATGGAAAATCGTTGTATCCGGGTCGAAGTTTAAATTGAATTTTAAAGGGGTCATATGGCAAAATATGTGTTTTTCTGTGTATTTGGTGTGTTATAAGTTGCCTATGCATGTTTTAGATGAAAATTCTGTCTTTTTTTACACGCCCTCCAGTCATTTCAATCCTGCATGACTTTCTTTCTTCTACAGAACACAAAAAAAGATATTTTGAAAAATGTCCAATGATCCCCATTGACTTGCATTGATTTTGTGTCCATACAATAGAAGTTTTTGGTGACCAACATCTTTCAAAATATCTTCTTTTGTGTTTTGCAGACGAAAGAGAATGACAACAGGGTGAGTATATGTTGACAGAATGTTCATATTGAAGGTGAACTATTCCTTCAACTTCCAAACTATCTTCTTTACATGAAAAGTAATTTATGACATCAATGCAAAGAAAGCCATGTCTTAAAAACACAGTCTCTCTCTCTCACTCTCCTACTTTCTGTGTGTATGTTTGTGTCTCATGCAAACCTTAAGGCACACTCATTTCCTGCCTGTATGTTATCTCTTAATTGCTTTTACTTTCTCAGAGTGCATCTCTGAAGTGTTTTACTCGTCATGTCAGGACGGTTGATATTCACTCCGTGCATCTCCATCCACCAGCCTTTGCTCTGTCTTCTATTTTCAATTTTCATTAATCTTCATGTTTCTTCCTCCTCATCCATAGCATATAAATGAATGGTAAAATCCATTACAGGAAAGCATTATTGCACTCTTAAATAAGAAAAACGAGCAGGAAATAGAGCACATAGACGGTTTAATTAATTCGTGGCTCTCAATATTGTCAGTTCTTTTCAAAAAACTTTAATTCATTTTCGACTGAAATTGATTAAACTTCTTAACTTTTTGTGGAAGCTCAGAATTTGACAGTTTCTGAAACTTAGCCTATATTTGCTGTTGGTGGGAAGTATATTGTTGCCATTGTTGCTTTATACTACGAGGCATGTCACAAAACATTACTATGTGTTAAAAGAACAATGACAGGACATTGAGTTTATATTTATTTTACAATCAATACTTTATGATAGGCCTACTTGGCTTAAAAAAAAAATCTCAACACAAAAAGGTTCCTCCAGCCCTGTTATGTAAGTGAATAAGGGGACATCTGAAAAGGCCTCCACCTTATCATGTTCTTATTATATACATTGGTCTCTCTTTAGTGGACACCATCAGAGAACGGTCCACTCCTGTATTATCAATTTGCTCATCTAGTCTGGTGCTGCCGAGGTCATTCTGCGCCGTTTGATGTGGGTCAGACACTGATGGAGTTCTTGCATGAAAATCTCTGATTATTGTGACACTGCCATTGAGATTTGTAGACATTCAAACGTCCGCTCGAGAGCAGGAAGGAGGGCATGAGGACGAGCGAGAAAGAGATAGAGAGAGAGAAGCCCCTAGGTCTAAGCCTATATCATGCACCAGTCAAATTCTTATCATCCTCACTGCCTTTGATGTGGGTGAAGGTCATCTTTGAAAGCTTGCCAGGTACTTCACAACAGTTTAACCCAAGGTTAACCAGCAAACTAGCTTCCTCGTACCTGAAGCCAAGCGCTGAAACAGCCATCAGAGTAAAACGAAAAATAAGACCACTGTTTTGGCAAATTCTATATATGCACAAAATGTACTGCAGTGGTATCAGATGGTCATACTGTGGTACTGAAATGTATGTATAATGGCGTTTAGTACTCTAAGGTACTTCCAAGAAAAACACGATACTCTTATGTTGTGTAAGGATGGTTTCTTTCCCATTGGCACCAGAAAGCACCACAACTGAATCAATCCGTCTATTTATATGGCACCACAATTCCTTATCCTCCTATTTAATGGACTGCCCAAATTAAATTCTTTCATATGTGGTACATCTAGGCATGAGACTTTACATTTTCCTTGTTACACTAATTCTTGGGACTTTTATCAAAATGGATGCGATTAAAACGCTATTTATAAAACCTGTGTTGCTCTCTTAAGGTTAACAATATACATTTTTTATTATATTCATAAAACAGTAAAAGCACTGTTTCAAACAGATTAAAAGCAAAATAACTGTATAGAACAGTAATAAAGAAACTGAATATATTCCAGATAATATCATATAACATAATATTTGAAAATATCCTATAGTGACCGTAATTTGCAAAATGGAGTCCATGCTTTTATTATGCTTTAGTTATACTCATTTCCATTATCCTGTTGCTGGGGGCATTTACATTCAGACCCTAATACAAAGCACACATACAGTGTTGTTAAATTGAAAATAAATGTCTGTGCTTAATAAAGTGCTTTGGATTATTAGCTGTATTTTTCATGTCCGTGATTTTTAATTCTGTTTTGCAAGATTGAGTAATAATTTGTAAATCTGTAAATTGTGAAGACTCAGCTGGTATCTGGATAGTACATTTACACACAGTTTTTTGACCATCAAAGAATGAATATAAAACTGGATATACAATATCATGGTTGAGATTGGGTATTACCAGCAACTGAGGAATTTGGCAAATTCTTGCTGTTTTTGTGAACCGTTTGTTGGTAGTTTGTTTGAGCTTTGAACTCATTTACCTAATCTTCTTCCATGTTTGATAATGTGTAAAAATAAGCACAGAAGAATATACTTTCAATTACACACATTCATAAACATTTTTTTTAAAGGTTTTATCAAATCATGTTGTTACCATGATGGGGGCATGAAAAGGAAATCATGTCCCTTTGTTCTGAAGTAAAACCTTCCAGAAGAAAACCATTAAGATGATTCATTACATCTCAACCAAGAGCGATGATGATGAAAACAGATAATATATCTCGCACATCAGACAGTAAATTGGCCCTTTTACGTATAGAGCACATTGCTCATTAGCGTTCTATAGCTGTGATCTTCATTTGAGACCTGATATAGCTTCCATTATTATTCTCTTTGAATCTTTTCTGTATCACTGCACTTAAATATTTAAATTCAATATTCTCTTAATGAAGGGAAACACATATATTTGCATATGCAGCACTGGGGGTTTAAATGGGTCATCAATGTGACACATTTTTTGTTCTGTGCATACAACAAGTGCCTTTAACATGCATTTTCTTTTAGATGTTTTGTTGTTGTGCTTGGTTTGCTTCAGTTTATTAATAGGCCAGTTCTGGTCCTTGATTCTGATTGGCTGAGCCGAGTTATAAGCTGTTATAAAATACCCTGATTTATAACGGCTGACCGCATTACATAGCCTAAATATAATTTATTTACTTTATTTTATGAAACGTTGCTACACGTATTGATAAACCATTTTATAAAACTAATATGCCCCGCGTAGCAGTGAGTAACAGTGCAGTTAAGAACACCTAAAGGGTTTTAGGCACTCCAACGCCCTTAGCTGTTTAAAAGGACTGTAACCCAGTGCTTCGCAGGGCTTCTTGCTTAAGTAACTGTCCGTAGATTATTAAAAGAGTTTAAAGAGAAATTTTGGGTTAAGTGGTTCTTTGGAAATTATTTATTTATAAGTAATAAGTCAAATAAATGTATTTAAAAATATATATTTTGGAAAAAATCAATGTAGTGTAACAGACATGCAATACGCCATTTGTCATAGGACAAGAAAACCTCAACAGGACATTTGCAGTGAGAAGCCCCATACACCCTTGTCCTTGAGCCATTTTTAAAACTTATGTATTTTGACATTTTAGTATGATTTTTTTTCTATGTTTTAATCCTGGATATTCACATATTTTAACTTTGACTAATTGTTATGTTAATGACCTTAAGATCACAAAACACATTTCACAATTCTGTCACAAATATCACTATGCATATTCTTACTGATAAGATATCGGTATGCTGCATCTATTTATATTGGTTAATTCCTTATCAGTTTCTGGGCAACAAAAGCAGCAGTGTTTTCATTTGTTTGCACATACTGGTATAAAACAAGATAGGTTTCTGTGTTTTTTACCGGACATAAATAATCAAGTAGTGCCAACTGGGACGTAGCCTTATCAAACATGTCCGTATTTACTCCATATTAACTTATTTGGTTATCACTGTTTTTGAATGTAATAGTTTGACATGCTGTGATACATCATGTCTGATAACATTACAAACTAAATTCTGTCCGTCACAATAGCAATAACTGCTAAAAATTCTGTTAATTCTGGTCACTTAAATAACAGTTTCTCAAACAGATGCAAGTATTCCCCAGGGGTTGTATTTGGAACGATTTCAATTTTGCAGTTTAAAGTTGTTGATTTAGAGTTTTTCTGCTGGATATCTGTGTAAATAGTGCAAACCAGTCTGAATTAATTGTGTTTTCTCCATGTTGTTTTCAAATTTACATTGTTTGTAAGTTGCATATCTATGCTGAAAGCCATAGTCAGTTGTTATTGATCCTAAGCACTATTTTATGCTAATAGCAGGGTTTTATGCATCCAGATGGTCTCAGATATATTACAATAACATCTTCCGCGAACTTGTGCGCACATAAAAGTAGATAAAAGTGATGCCCTCTGTTCTGAAATGAATCATTATTGCAAATGATACTCTCAGCTTAATCAACCGATTCAGAATAAATAAGTGTTTGTGGAATTTCAACTCGCAGCTCTCGTTTCAAGTGCAACCGCCTCCCTCATTTGACTGTACAATGCTGCTCTCTTCCACACCAGTGAAATCACATGAATATTTCTCCCTTTAACTTCTTTTTCATCCCTCTCTTTCTTTCTGTGTCTATCTGTCTCTCAACCTGATTGAGAATACTGTTTTAAAGCTGTGAATTGATTTTTTGGAGCGCGTGTTGATAAACTGGATTAGAGTTTGAGAAGAGTTAGCTGTAACTTGACAGGATTAACATATTTTAAATCGATATTTTTTACTCAAAAAGTGTGGTATTTGGAATTTGACCATGGAATCGATGAAGGCCGGGCAATAGATTACCGCAGGATGCCGTATTTTTTTATGCAAACCCCAGGAGCGGTTCCATCGGCCAATGGGTTTTTGGTCAATTGCGTGAAATAAGGACTGTGGTTAACAAAACCTTAATATTTTCATCTTTTAATCATAAAAACATACCCTTTTTATACAGCTCAAGCTTTTTTTAAAGCTTTATTGTGTTTTAAAAACAGCGTTAGGTTACAAGTTGCTAAAACTGACTACATTGGTGACATTAGACGTCATCGTGCATATGGTATATAACTAACAAATAATACAACATGGGCATAATCCACAGAGAACTTACTAGGAAATATGTTTTTAATAACGTTTGAAAGAATGGCTTGGTGTTGGTGACATTGATATTGAGTGTCCATGGCGTAGTCTGTTTATAGCCTCATGTTTGTTTTTCACTTCTGTGTGTAGTTATGCTTCAAAAATAATAAATGTTGTGTTCACTTGTAAGGATTATCTTGATTGTTAAAAAAAATTTTTTACGATCTTCAGAGTCTATGGGAACAAACCTTAGGCTTTTGGTCGAGAGAACCAGTGCGACTTAAACTTCCAGGGTTGGCCTACAAAAATACGTCAACCATACACCTTTTTCACAGGCCTGTGATGACGCGTTCAAAGATCATCAGCGTCAATTTTCAAAAAAATGTATGTAACACTTTACTTTATATTACATTACATTTGCATCAAGTTACACAAAAAATTGTCAAGGCTAATGCAGAGCTGTTTCTTATAAAGCGTCTATAGAAGTCACATTAAAGTTGACATCGTTCTCTCTTTTGATTGCCGTCATCAGACTCTATTATTTTATTTTTTTGTGAAAGTATGGAAAAAAAACTTTCGTTGAGTTTTTCTTTTGCTATATAAGCAAATGAGAATGCAAAAAATATATTTTTGGTATTCTCCCTTTCACCGCTATAGAAGTTTACCCCAAAGTTCTCTCATTGGGTAATTGAATATCTTCTGAAGCAAAAAAATTTGAAAGGAAATTATTACAAGATTGAGATTATTTAGCAAACTTGAAACATAAACATATTTGAGCACTAAATTCAAATCTGGTGGGACGTTGATAACCTGAGAGTAAATTCATCGAATTTTCATTTTGGGGTGAACTAATCCATATATCTACTGTAGTCTTTTTAAAAAGAACTGGGAGTAAAATCCATACACTCAAACACAAATCAAACATATAGATGGAAGGCAGAGGAAATGCAAAAAAATGTACAATGAGGTCACACAGCAGTGGAAAGCAGATAATTTACTCACACACAGATTTATCTATAAAATCCACACATTCACATATGCAAAACTGGCAGGGACATGTACAATAGAACAATGCAATTCAAATCGCTTACACAAAAACTTTTTCTTTATAGTAGCCTTTCTATAGGGACACATGCACACAATAGACTGCATTTATTATAGATGAATATTTTCTGTACAGCACAACAGCGAGGATATAAAAGATAAAAAGACTTCTCTGTGGAATGCCTATGGGTTTATTGAAAGCAGCATGCGGTTTACGGCAAGAATCTGTTTTAAAGAAAGTTTGCTTGGTAAAGATAAAGCTTTACACAATGATTTGTAGTTTCAGATTTTTTGGCCTCAAAAGGTCTTTTGGACCATATTTTAACAATCACACTTGAGTATTTTCTTTAAAGGGGTCATTTGAGGCGGCTAAAACGAATATTATGGTTTGTTTAAGTTGTAAAACAATGTGTATACACAATTTAAGGATAAAAAACGCAGTATTTTACACATACCGTTCATGTTTGTATCTCCTTTTTGCTCCGCCTCTCTGAAACGCGCCGATATTTTACAAAGCTCATCGCTCTGCAAAGCGAGGTGTGATTTGATTGGCCAGTTCACTAGTGCGTAGTGATTGGTCGAATACTGCACGGAAATGTAACGCCTCTTAACATATTCGGAACATCTGGCAGCGACGGTAAAATGAGATTTACAAGACCGCCCACCTTACTTGCGTTTAGTTTTGTGCGGTCTTATTCAAATCGTGTTATGAACTGACGTAGATTCGCCGGTCGAGCATTCGCTTCTAGCTAAAATACATCTTTTGTTCCGACGCTTACATTTTTGCAATTTTACGTGTCTTATACATGCATGGGCAACTTATAACACGCCAAAGGCAAAGAAAAACACGTATTTCCGGCAAATCACCCCTTTAACTGTAATCCACTCGGTCTGCATTTTTTATTTTAATTCAAAGTCATAGGAGCCAAAACAGGACTCATATTAGAGAGCGAAGGCAGAATTTTTTTAATCTTTATCAGATGGGATAACTATATTGGTGCTTCGATTCCATCCACGAAATGCACGTCCCGAAAACAGCCCCATTAGATTAAAATCTTGCAAAACAAGGTGATAAATGTGTCATGTTTTGACACTCAAGATGTAAATGGGCAGTTATAGAAAATGATTTTTCAAAATGGCTCTCTTACTTCCATCCTTTAGTGGAGATTGTTGTCGAGCAATTTCAGTCCACTGAGAGGTGTTTCATGTCATTTGTTTGATGTTCCGTTGAGAAGGACGAAGGGCCTGTTAATGTGACAGCTGTGTGTTTGTGTGCGAGTACAAAAGAGAAAAGTAAAGCCTCATTAGAGCTGTCCACAGCCTTTTGAAAGGAATGGAATAAAACTGAAAGCGAGTGAGAATTTTTTTTAGAGAAGGGGCGGAGAAGAGGCAGAGGGTTTTTAATCCTTCAGCACCACTGTTGGTTCTTGAGATGTAACTCTACGACATGTGATGTTGCAGGATGATGGACACCTCCTTTTCTCTCAGACATGTTTACTGTTTAGACCTAGTATCTGGAGCCTAGTGTCAAAAACAAAACATTGTTTTTCAGCAATTTAGTTTGACACCCCTGTCGTGAAACTACTGTGATATCGGCCATAGACATTCAAAGGATTTTACACTAGATGAATATGTCAATATATTGCAAAAGATTGAGCAAATTATACATTCAATATGTTAGCTATCATGTATATAAATAGCACAGCTTGGAATCATAGTATCCAGTGAGATCTCCTTATGCAATTCTTCATGATAGATGGAGGCTAAGGGAGAAATGAAATGAAGGAGGTATGAAACACCACAAGCCGCAGATAAAGTGATAAATGACAAATTGAACTCTAAATGATGTGTGGGGGAGTGGCCTGACGTTGATAGATGGATTGGTTGAGCTTGTGATTGATGGATGCGGCGATTGGTGGCAAGTGTTGAAGGTGGGCTGTACGTCACACTGGAGCACTTAGTGGTGTCATATCTCAGATTTATATTGTCAGAGATGAATCTGGTGTTCTGGGAGATGAACACATCTGATGAGAGACATTTCACTGGATTTTTAAACTGGAGTCTGAATAGGGCAAGAACAACGATATTGTTATTTCTAGACTTGGTCTTTTAAAAATCTAGTTTAGGTTCCAAACTTTGTGTGGATGCAAAAATGTATTCATTGCAAAAAAATTGCTTCTCTTTATTGTCTTGGTTGTTTCTCCGAGCCAGCAGTGAGACTAAATGTAAAGCAAAGACGTTTAAGTCCTGCATTTCAGATGTTTTGCTAGCCTAAAAATCTCTCAAATGTCTCCATTTCAAAGTTTCAGAAGAGATCATGCTGAGATTCGCCAAATGGGCTATTAAAAGTCATTGTTAAAGACTTCAATACGAACTGAAACATTACACAGCAATTGTGTCCGAAACTAGATCTTAAAAATGTTCTTTAGTGTAAACCTTTTAGTCTTAATATTTCAAAAATTGTCTCATTTGTAATTTTCTATTCGTACCGAGCAGTTGTAGGAAAAAGATATGATGCGGTCAGACTTGACTTTTCGCATGCTCAAACTCCGGTCGGACCGCGGCATGAGGCTGATACTTTAAACCAGGGGTATTCAAATAAAGTTCCAAGAATGTTCCTAATATTTTCTTCCAAATGGAGGTCCGGACAATATGTTTTTTGAAAATAAATAAATATTAATTAAATTTAGCAAAGTTGGATATACTGTATATTAAAAGATAGATATGCCATTTATATTTTATATTTATATCCGCAGTAAGTATGAAGGCTTGAAATTAATCTTTGATGGTTCTTATCAAATAATCAATTGGAAACTTTAGCCTGGGTTTTCAAAGGGTTACAAATGTTTACATGCTGATCGATAATGTTAATGCTAAATGTAGATTAAAACTAGTGGTGGGCATAGATTAATTTTTTTAATCTAGATTAATCTAGATTAATTCCAAAATTAATCTAGATTAAAATGGCTCATTTGAATTCTGCCGAAGGCATTCAGAATATGTGTGCTACCCAAATAATGACTAAAAGTAAGTCTTTGAGAACGGGTTTCTCAAGCCAGGTGGCGCATTAGACCAGGGGCTCATCTCCTGTTTCCAAAATGCATCACAAACTGCTTGAGAAAGCTGTTCTAATTAGTGATGAAAATTAAATTATGTTCAATAAGATGAACTTGTGTTTACTTCTGCATTAGCTAAGGGATGATTTGCGTTTAGGTGGTACTTGAGACTGGAAGAGCTCCTACAGTACATTTACATTTAGTCATTTAGCAGACGCTTTTATCCAAAGCGATTTACAAAGAGTGAGGGAGCAACAAGCGATATGTCATACAGGAGCCATAATACATTAGATCTCAATACAAAGTTACTTGTTTCAACTAAAGCTAGACCACTACCTGTTGAGAGAAAGTGTTTTTTTAAACCAATTCCGCATTGCACAAGGTGCAAACAACCTTAGTCTTGTCGATGTTTCTATTGGGAAGCTTCTTAAAAATTAATATTCCCTGAAGCAAACCCGGCGGCTTCATAGCTGCATCCATGTTAGCACGTCACATTTGATGCGGTAATTTCACAGTAACGTTATGTTGTGTTCAGACCAAACGCGAATGGCGCCTCAAGCGCGAGTGATTTATATGTTAATGAAAAGAGCCAATAGACCTACTTGCTGCGCGAATCGCGCGAATGAAGCCCTGGTTATGAGATGATGAGGCGGCTTCTGCTTCCGCGAATGACGCGAATCACGCGAGTTAAAAAATCTCGTTCTCGCCCCGTACAGTGCAGTTAAGATGGTATACATCTGCGCTAAAATATCAAGGTGAAAGTCATCATAGCTTGCGTAGTATAGACCCAGCTGCCAACCCAACTTTGAGAATAGATTAACGGCGTTTTTTTAACGCGCGATAATAGTCTCACTGCGTTAACGGCGTTAACGGCGTTAACGGCCCACCACTAATTAAAACATTATGGTTAATAACATATCACTGGTTGAAAGGTTTGAGACATATAGCAAACAGTAATTAGATGGATAGAAATGCTTAAATTTGCTGCATTTAGTTAACTATTGTGTGTACATTTAGCTTCTCTGCGTGTCTGTAGAATTTGTATTCTAATTTTTATAGAAGCAGCGCGTGTGGAGCGGAAAGGGTTAAAATGAAGCCTGTTTGGCGCTAGATAAAGATATTAGAGGATATAGCGAATTATCAATTACATAAATGTTTCTGAGAGCGCGTGTGATGCAGCTCAATTTAGGCTAAACAACTTTAATAGTCAAAGGTTTTAAATGGTTTATTAGGCCATGTTGCCTTGATGCCCGATGACTCCTGAGATAGGCGCAGACTCCCCGTGACCCGAGGTAGTTCGGATAAGCGGTAGAAAATGGAATGGAATGGAATGGAATTAGGCCATGTCTCGGGGTTGGGACGGAACGAAGCAAAGGTCCGCCAATTGACGATGACTGCTTTAAACGAATGAAGAATTTTAAACCCTACGTCTTATTTATATGTTTAAATAGGGAAAATTATGAACAAACGTTTTTATTGAGAATAATACAAAAATAAAGTTTGGTATGCCATGTTTTAGCTTGCTTTATTATGCCATCCAAAAATAGAGGAAATATCTCGCTTTGCTGCTTTGTGCAGGTCTGAGACTCCAACAGTGGTCATACCTGCAGTAAGACCAATCACTGTCCCTTCATCTTACTTACTCTCTGCATGCTTTGATAGAGATTACAGACATTATCTCTTTAATAGATGCCTTTATTTCCGTCTTGTCCGGAGAGCGCCAAGCTATATTCTAACCAAATCACACTTATTGCCAAGCTTAAACGCTCTGCACAAATTGGACAAAAATATGTACTGATTGTACTCGCTTCATAGTGAGAGGTCAAGCAGACCTTATTAAACCAGTACAGCATTGTTTTTTAACACAACAGTTTGTAGAGTATCAAGCTAAGAAAATTTGTCTTAAATTGGGTTCATTCAAAAATGAAAATACTGTCATAATTTACTCACCCTTTTGTCATTTTAAACATGAATGACTTTCTTTCTTCAGCAGAACACAAAAGAAGATATTTTAAAGAATGTTGTTAACCGGCAGCCATTCATTTGCATTGGTTTTCTGTCCATACAATAGAAGTGAATGGTTGCCAGCGCTGTTCAGTTACAAGCTTTCTTCAAATTATCTTCTTTTGTGTTCTGCGAAAGAAAAAAAGTCAAACACGTTTGATAGACAAGAGGGTGAATAGATGAGGACAGAATTTTCATTTTTGGGCACTATCTCTTTAAGAAGAATATTTTTTTGGTTGCATGGTCCTTTAATTTTATTCAAATTAAAGATTCTGTAATGATAAATATTAACAGATTCATTTTGCAAAACTATGCTAATCTATTGATTAAAATCTAAATGTTAAAATAATCAGAAACAGATCTCAGAAAAAAGCAGACTTTATTTTGGACTACAAAAACAATCAACTGACAATCCTTTATATGCATATTCTGAGGTAGCAGTTGGTTGTTAGCCGTTAGCGCAACTGACTAACGTTAGCTACATGACACATTTGCAGTCACCCAAAACACAATGCATGGACATGAATGTGTTTAGTAACCAACGCAAATCATTTTCTGTAACGTTAGTTATATTTTTGGAAACACACTCGCGACCAGGTGTTGTGCTTTGTGTATAGGGTACAATCAATAATTTACACTCAACTCGCTATGGGATTAGTGCCTAGCACAGTAACTATAGATACCGGTAACATTAGTCTACTATACTGTAAAAAAAATCCTGTAAAATTTACAGTAAACTACTGGCAGCAGGGTTGCCAGCCAGTTACTGTAAATTGTACAGCCACAATACTCTTATTTAATTTACAGCCATTTACTGTAATTGCAGAATACTGGAAAAACTGTAATTTTGAATATCAACAGTATAATGCTGTATTTTTTACAGCAAATTGCTTGATTTTAATTTACTTTATTTAGAAGAAATACATAAATCACTGTATATCCAGTACGTTTTGCATACTGGATATACAGTGTTTAATTTTTCTTAATTGATACAAAAAAACATTACAGACGAATTGTGTACGTTGTTGTACATGAAATAATTTTATTCAGTTACAACTTCATAGTATCCAACATGGCTCTTTAAACATTCATGTTTAAACAACACGTTAACCAACATTACCATCATGAAACAACTTGCAAAACAAGGCCCAAGTGAGTCTTGTAAAACGGTCCACATCTTGATCCATCAGAGCACAACAAGTAGCTGGAACTATGGAAACGAAACAAGAGAATAATGTTAGATATTCAATTTATAGTCAGAGAAAAACAGAGGACAACATCTACAGTCAGAGAATAATAAAATGATGTAATTCAATGATGAGATCTGTGTGTGTGTGTGTGTGTGTGTGTGTTTGCTTCTTACTTTTCATCGATTTCACTGAAAATTCATCATTGTGTTTAGAAGAGCGGCAACATGTGGGTTCACTGCAACCTGTTTCTTCTGTATCCTGGCATTTTAGATGACGCTTCTTCTTGTTACACTCTCTGGATTAATATCTACAAAGAGTCAGGAAAAACTAAATGTTATATTAAATGTACAAAATATATTATATTAAAACACATGAATTAAATCATCAGCTTGCTAGTGTTAAATAGGGGAGACTTCTAAATAATTTGCCCTAAAAAAATCCATCTCTCGTTGAGAAATATTGTTTAAAAGGTCTTAATAGTTATATAACATTAACATATCTATAAAATGCAGGAAAGGAAGTTGTTCAACTAATACCTTTCAGTGGACTCCAAGATACACGCTGCCCCATCCTGGTACTCAAAATTGAATATGTAACATGCTATGAACAGAGTGGCAAGGCCAGACATGAAATTGTGCTGAGCACCATCACACACAACCTAACCTTCAGTAGTCAGCATCCAGTGGACTGCATGGCAAAGTGTGTCCTAAAACATACAATTAAATGTGACAATAGTAATAGTTAATAGTGACTATACACTTTTATCTCTAAGAATTTTACATTTAAACTACATTTTAGTTAAATTGATTCTACAAACAAACTCTAAGCAAATTACACAGAGTAACTTACACTTAAAACCGTACTTAAACAAAAATGTAATCCAACTAACGTTAGGGATGTCAAGGTGAAGAGATTGTCACACTGGTATTTGTAACACGGTCCTATCTGGGAGACAGTTCTTCTCTAACGATGAGGGTGTCGGTAACGTCTTTTGGTTACGTACATGAATCACTTTAACTGGCTATCCTCCATAAACATCGACTTACCGGAAGCTTTGGTGACTCGTTTTAATTAGGTCTCTCGATTTAACGGATAACTGCATTTGCAAATTTGAATTATACCACAAAATAATCACGACCAAGTGTGGTATCCCAACTGTCGAAGCACGTAACTTTTACCGAGTCTACGGCGGGCACGATGTTCAACATTAAAAAAACAACCGTCAACTTACTAATACAATGAACTGTAGCTTCTCACATACCGCCTTCGCTCTTGGTGTGAACAAAAACTCTAAATAACATGAACAACTTCTGTCCTCAGGTGCTAAAGCGACGGAGAATGTTTGAAATCTTATCGCGACGGCGCTGCTGAAACCACACAAGACTCCTTCGGTCCCCGCGGATGGAGGTTGAATCCGGGGTTACCAATATGAAACGTGAATGTAGAAACCTCTATATAACGTTACCAGTATGATAGTTACCAAATATGGAAAAAAATACTTAATAAGTCACTTACCACAGGTGTGAATCACTCATTTTGCGCACTACCCCAATCTCGACTGTTGAAGGTCATCCCGCCATTGTAGATTTGAAATTTACAGCAATATTCTGTACATTTGAGTTAATCCGTCATGTGACCCCAGAATGCATTGCACTTAACAGCAATATTATGTATTATTTAAAAAACAGTCAGCTTCTGTAAAATAACGCTGTAGTTTTTACAGCAATTCGTTACAGTGTAGCACAAACTAAGTAATCAGCTACTTTTGACCCCAAATCATTTATTGTGGTTTGCATCATTTACAAGCATAACACTAAATTTGTGTTGAGGCACGATCATACGTAAGCTATTGAGACCCGGCAATATTACATTATCTCTAGTCTACCTTACGGTTATAAATTGTTAACCAGTAACGTTAGTGTGCCAATAAACAACCTGAGCACAGCCAAATTACTTACTAGCTCAAAAGTACAGGACAGTAAGAAAAAAATCTGTTGCCTCTTGCAGCTCGCGTCGCTGAGTGTAAATCTGTCAGATATTGATTTGTGTCCGATCACTCTCTCTCTTTTCCTCTTTGTTTTATTTGCTGGCTCTGCCATGTTGATGGTTTGGAGACATTCGTTGAACTAGATCGTTTTGTCTTATTGTTAGCTGTTGGCTAACTTCTCGCAGGCTACGAGTAAAATATGACGTATGCCGTAAAGCAGGGGATAAGTGGGGCTTGTACCGGCCCGAACACCAACGGTACAAGTGCAATTTCAGCCGATAGGTGGTTGCTTAGGTAGCAACAGCAGTAAAATTCGTCCAGTTAAAAGTTGTCCTACCACTAAAATTTATTTAGAGACATTAATTTAAGGTCGAAAAGTTGCTCATTGTTGCTTTAAGGTTAAAACGCTCTATTTTCCACAAACCGTGTATGTTTTTATCTCTTCTTTGCCCCGCCTCTCTGAAACGTGCAGATTATTTACAAAGCTCATCACTCTGAAAAGCGAGGTGTGCTATGATTGGCCAGGTAACCAGTGTGTAGTGATTGGTCGAATACTGCAAGCGTGTGACGGATATGTAACGCCTCTTACCATATTTGGAACATCATGTTCCAAAGCAATTGTTCTGGCAGGTACGTCCACCTTACTTAAGTTAACAGTACATTTGGGCAGTCTTGGTCAACCACGAACTGAAGTAGATATGTGGGGTGTGGTTACACAAGGCATTTCAGGCAGGTCTGGGTGAGCATTCGCTTTTAGATAGGATGCATCTTTTGTTCAGACACATTCATTTTTGCAGTTTTACGTGGGAAACTTATAACACACCAAAGACACTGAAAAACTGCATTATTATGGTAACTTGATTAACAAATAATTATCAAATGTAATTTGAGAGAACTGCATTCATTGTGTGACAAATGAGTTGCCAAAGTATCTTTAAACTGAAGTGTCAGATGGATTAAATGGAACGTTGAGACATTTAAAAGAATTCAATAAACATCCTTAAACATTTCATTCTTTGGTTAACACCAGATGGTGAACAAATGTGGCCAGTAAACAGACTATCAGATAAACATTTTGAGTCATTATTTGCTGCCATGTCAAAAGTAAAAGATTCAAATTTAAAGTATTTAAAAGTAAGCGCCCGCCAGATAATATACTGAACATAGGTGGTGCTACAATATATACTTTGTCAGGACTGAACTAAAGGTTTAAAATGTCTTTAGTGGTTGTCAGCCAGTAATCCATTAACATAATGACGGTATTGAGCTACAGCACAAATATACCCATTGTAAAACCAAACTGTGCTTATATCAGCTGTCAGTCAATCTCAACACAAACACACACACATACACCTACTCACTCTCCACAAGAGATAAGCCGAAGGAAATGTTATTATGACTATGGAATTGGATCGTAGGGAAAATCCACTTCACCTACAAGTCTTTTTCACACCTTTGCGCTACTGTGTACACAGCTGAAATGCCAGCAACACCATGAGTATATTTACCAGGGTATTTAAGTATAATGTGTGATCTCTTTGTGTTATGTAACAAGCAGACAAAAAACAGCAAATCTGCATCTGTTGTTTAACACGGTATTAAAGAATATCTGTTTGAATTATTTGCACTGTACGCATTTATTTGATTTAAGATGGAGAGTGGGCTTTATATAGAATGTTTGAAGAAGAGTGCATGTGTCTGCTTGTCAAGTGACTGTTTACATATACACTATATGGAGAAAAGAATTGGGACACTCCCTTCTAATAAACTTTTTTAACTATTTCAGTAATTCCAATCAGAACCACGATTTATGCTATATCATACAAGACCATACTAAAGAATTTTGTTTCCATCTTTGTTACAATAGTTTTGGAAGTGCCTTTTTTTTGTTTGTGAATGACTGAAGCCCATGTGCACAAGTCATATTGATGGGTTTGGGTGTTTGGCTCAAAGGTGTTCAGCTGGTTTCAGATCTGGACTTTATACAGACCAGTCAAGTTCTTCCAGACTAGACTGAATAAATCAATAATATGAATATATTTTTGAAACCTGCCCAAGCCTACATATAACATTATAAGGGCTGCTCCAACAAAATGAGCAGCCAGACAATTGATATAGAAGTTGCTAAGAGACCAACTCCAACACTAATAGAGTTGCAAAGCTATTTGGCTCAAATGGCAAAAGCAGTCCAGACATCAGAAATCTTTGCAATCCTTTACAGATTTGCCTCTGGGATAGTGGCTATAAAAAAATCTTGCCTACGGTTTGGAAGTCATGTGTCAAAAGTCGAAAACTTTGGGAAAAGGTGTTGTGATGTGATGGGCAAAACTTGCAGCTTCGGTCTGAAAGCACACCAAACACTGCCCAGAGCCCGTAATTCCCGTCCTTTTTCATAGGTGCTGAATAGCACCATTATGCTTTGGCATTTCTTTTCAAAAACGGGAAATAGAAATCTTATTGGCGTGGATGGAGCCCTTTACGAGTAAATCCTTGAAGATAACATGTTTCAATCAATCAGGTTGAAATGAAATTCTTCTCTCACTCCATTCATTCTAGACATGTTTTGTTTTGTTATGGAGGTAAAATGCTATTTCATCACGTTACAATTCTGAGATTAAACTGCAGCAAAATATAAAGAACGGCAGGAGGTTGAATAGCTGCTTTCAAAAGGCACTGAACAGCGTATTTACACCATAACTCTGATTATGAGACTAAGCTGCGGTGATTTTCAGAGTTTGAAAACACATTTATTCACACACACCTCATTGTTTGGTAAGAAACACTCATTGTTCTGCCACAGAGAGATGGCTTTGTCACCTAAATGGAGCTTTTCTGCCGGAGCTCTGAGGGGACTGACAGGATAATTGTTTTACAAAACAGCTTAAATACCAAATGATCCAATGGTCTTATGTTGGCAGTCTTGCAAACATCAACACTGTTTTATTTAAGTGCTGGTGGAAAAATGTCTTGTCTCTGCAAATCTCAATGATTTACCACAATGGTTAAATCACTATAGATGGTTTCAGCAGACGCACGCCCATGGCCCGAAGTTAATCTCGGTCAGTGTTTGTTTATTGGTCTATATGGTATAACAATTTATAATAATATTTAATTTATCTCAATATTTTATGTTTAAATTGATTGTAATAAAATAATGTAATCTACAGGGACACTGTTATTATTGATTCTTTGCAGAGGCCTATAGGAAGTCAACTTTGGGCCACATAACGTTTGTATATGTTGTTGCCACTGAAACGTCTATTATTATATAACTTTACTGGACCTGAAAAAAATTATTGTGAAACAGAAATTAATTTGTGAGCATTTATTCATCATTCATCACCAAATCAATAAGTTAAAATCTTTTATTTAGCAAATACATAAGGGGACAGTTTTGAACACTGATTTTTCTTTCCTTATGCCGATTTGCAAGACTTCATTTGATAAAAAGTTAATAATAATAATAATAATGATTTATCATGTGAGCTGTTGGTTACAGATTGGCAAGAAATGTCAGTTTGATGAAATCTAACGTAAAGATAAATACAGAAAGTAACCTGTTATTTTTTGTTTCAAACAGAGATGGCGACAGAGATGGAAAGTTACAGATTGCAGTGGAAATAATGTTTTCAATCTGTCCTCCAGCATATCTTTACAAATCTCTCCGCCATTGTATAAGGTAGAGTCACAGGTTGTAATGCTGCTACATGGTGGCGACTTTACAACAAAAGCTATAAAAAACATCTTTCTTTTAAATGGCTACAATTATTGTGTATGTTATAAAATGATATACTATAGAAAATCCATTTACTAAATACTAACTTGACTGATTCATTTAAAATGTTTAGTCACATTTTTAAAACAGATTTTAAATACAACCATATTTTGCCATAAATTGCCTATTTTCTTTTATATTTTGTTAGCTTGTTAATCATATATGAAGATGTTGTAGGATTTACGTAACAGAAGACATGATTTACATGCAAAAAACAGATTCAGATGGATTGCCACCCCCTACCTGAGACACACTGACATCACTCACACCTCCAACAGAGTTCTTCCACCCCGAACCTCCCCGCTGATCATGTGACATACCACCTGTTGGCATGCTGAGCAAATAACCAGTGTGACAATGTGTTAAAGTCTCTATAGGTGTTATACTGTAAATTTAATCCAAACCACTTTAGTTCAGCTATATCTGTTTGTTGTGGTGCATAATGGCATTTCTTTAATCAAGTGATGTAACCAAATGTTTGATAGGGTTAAGAGATTAATTCAGGTGAAAGGTAGCGTAACTAGCCTCATTTCACGGCGTTATTCATCTCTGTCGTGTGTAAACAGCTACTCAGTTTTTAAGCGTCCTGAAGATCCGTATTTAATGTCACTAGTAATTTTTCAAAGGCATCCGGTGACTGTTTCTCTTCAGGAGTGATAAACCGTGTTGCAGGTTTTTCATTAAAGATTAAGTGATTCATTAAGGACAACGCTGGAGCTTGCAATTAAAATAGGCTTTAAAAATCTAACAGTAAAGTACATTCATTACTGGAAGGAACACACACGCAAACGTTTGTTTTAATCATGGCACACCTGACACTTTGTATTATTTCAAGAGCTAATGATATTTTATATCCCTGTCCCTAACCCTCACACAAAGCTTTTTGCATTTCGGATTTCATTAATAATGTTGGATATTAGAATTTTGTTTATAAAGCTGTTTTCGTCCTGGAGACTGTTGGCTGATTCCTATGGTGCTGGGGATTTTACACTTCTCTTAATGTAATCGCACGATGAACAAGAAAAGATTTTTGGAGCCCCAGGTGTTGCTCACATATTGCATCATAGACTAGGACCTATGGCATCTAGATTTTTAAAAGCCAGTACGACGTATTTCTGAAGGTCCGCACTAGTGAGTTGTTTCAATGCACTGAAACAACATCAAAAATATCTTTATTTTGTCAGATTTAGTTTGAAATGACATCACACCCAGTTTAGCTTGATTAGTGCAAGTCTAGTTTATGGACTGAAATTATGTCATCATTTACTCAACCTCAAGTTGTTCCGACAATGTATACATTTCTTTGTTCTGTTGAACAGAAGATGTTGTGAAGAATGTAGAACGCAAACAGGTCTGGGGGACTATCATTGTCATTTTTCCTACTATGGTAGTCAGTGGTGGCCAAGAACTTTTTGGTTACCAGCATTCTTCCAAATTTCTCTGTGTTCATCAGAACAAAGTAATTCATACAGATTTGCAACAACTTGAGGGTGAGTAAATGTTGACAGAATTTTTATTTTTGGGTGGGCTGTTCCTCTAAACCCACCCGATGATAAGTACGAAAAGTAATCTGCAATTGTATGTTTTAGTCAGAGATGGCGATATAGAGGCAAAAGTTACAGATTGCAGATTTCAGATCTATTGAAATATCAAAATAATACACATTTTCAAGAGGTCTGTTATTTAGAAATGTTCAAATACACATCTAAGTGTGAATTGAAACCCATAGTATACTGCATACCATTCAGCATTGCGTTAATTTGATTACCATTGGCATTCCTTCAATAATTTACGCTTAAACAAAAACAATCGAAACATTTAATGAGAAACCAGAGCTTGAAGAAAGTTTTTTTCAGAAACAGCCCAAAACAAATTGATTTATTAATGAAATCCAATTTAATCTTGATTTTTATTTTATAGGATTAACAAAGTAATGAGAGTACCTTTTTCTAGTACCCCCTGCAGCCTACTTAAAGTACCCCCCAGGGTAAGCACAGCCCCTGGGCAGAAACACTGGTTTAAAGCATGTGTATGCGAAAAGCTATTTTAAACTGTAATTGCAGCGAAACACAAAGTGTTGCAAATGTTTTCAAGGGTCTCTTCGTGAACTCTTGACCCTCTCACCCTGTGTTGTTTGCCGTCCTGTGGTCAGCTGTGAGATGAGGTAAGGTCACAACAGCGGTCAGTGAACTAGGGCAGGAAGTGAGGTCAAATTGTGCCTGTTCATGCATAAATCTTGACCATTTTCACGAAGCTGAGTGTGTTGTGCAGAGAAGTGGAGAATGTCCTTTCGAAAAGACTTATTAATGTATTTCAGTTATCACATCAGCGCCCAAACCGAACAATGACACAAACACCTGATAATATGCAGCTGGGAGGAAATGGCATTTAAATTTAGAAACAGCAACATTCTACCACCCAAAAATTAGAAACAGCTGGATATCAGATATTAATGGAAACACCCTTAAAAAGGGGTTTAAAATGTGCCATTTTTAATGTTTACAATAATTTTCTTGTATGAGAGCCATTGTGTTTTTGCTTTATTTTATAAACTTCAGGAATAGAAACTTTCTTCCTGTTTGATTTAATAAGTCGTGTTTGCTGTGTTAAAACATGCAACATACTGGATGAAAAGGATATTAATATATGCATATTAATATTTTTTTTTCTCTTACATTCCTCTTTTCTAACAACATTATTTACTCCCATCTTTGCTCAGGATTCTCTGTTATCATCAGAACATCTGCTTATACTTTCTAAAGTTCCTTATGTTTTTTACATGCTGTATATACAACCTTTTGTCTTTAATATACTACATCTATATTAATCCAAATACATTTGAAAATGTTCGTTTTCCTTAAAAAAATGTTTGTTTTCCTCCGTTTTTCTTTCTGTGCCAGAGTTTGCGTAGTAGTGAGAACAAAGCGGATCGCGTTATCAAGGTCTCGCCCATATTCGCTGATGACTCAATCGTAAACGAAGAAATCATGTTACCACACCCCTTTTTATAACATCTTATAACATAATAACACCAAACTTTTATAAAAAGCAAACACTTAGACATACATCAATGTAGTATAGTATAATAACAGAAAACATCTTTGGAAAAAAATACTTGAATTGTAATTGGTTTCTAATAGTTTGGCTCCTGTCCCATTTGGTCAGGTGGAGTGGGTGGGGTTTATGACCTGTACTGCAGGCAGCCACTAGGGGACGATCAAAGAGACCACAGCTTCACTTTTTAGGACGTGTGAGGCACCCCTGATCCACACTAAAAAGTATGAAAGTGCTTACATTAGTTTCCTATAAATGAGTAAAATGCTTGTCATATGTCATTTCTATCAGGCATGTATTTGATCTACGCTTCTTTCAAACCGTTGCAGCGATGTTGCAGATGAAAGGCACAGAGATTTCTGAATTGACAGACAATGAGGTGTGATACAAGAAGTTGCAAAAGCGAGTAAAAATGTCTTCGCGTTCCCAGGCTGAACAACAACTGCGAGTGAACATCTTGCTACAAAAAATCCTGTGAAAATGTGTCAATTATGTAAAATAAAACTAAAGAAGTTTTTGTAGACAATAAAAAAACCCAATCTAAAGTATGTATGAAATGCTGTTTTTGAGGCTTTGATTATGTTTTTGGGGTGTTTAATAATGGATGTTCATGTTTCTCATTTAAAAAAAACTCTTTATATTTTACATAATTTAAGTCTATTGGTCACCGCTGTCTCTCTTCTCACTAAACGACTGGATTTCTTCCGGTCTACAAAAAGTCTCTCCTTACGAAATGCTCTGATTGGTAAAGTCTGTCGTGATTGGTTCCCCGCTTAGAGTGTGCGAAGATGTCCCACCCTCTCCAAGTTCAGCCTCTTAGTGCACGTGTATTCATAAACTTTGGCTTTGAGCAATAAACCGTAACAATGGCGTCAACTTCACTTTATCCGTTTAAAACATGCGGATCGGTCAAAGTGTAACGGAGGTCTGCTAGTGCATGTGCAAACGTCAATCTTTGTTAGAGAAGAGCAAATTTTTTCCTATGGTGAGAGAAACTACACCGGACAGAAAAGCGTCATACCGGTTGTATTAATTAACACTAATAACAGAAGCGTTAGTTTTGGCTTTTTATATTGGGCCAGAGTTGAATAATAAAACAAGCAGATTGACCAGGAGACATTTGCAAGCAGGACTTCAGAGGACGTTTCATAGAAGTGTTTTTAGTGTTTTGTATTACACAGAACAGCTTTAACAGCCGATGGTGTTTAGCGGAATTCCCTGCTGTAGGACTGTGAGGAAAGTGAAAGTAGTTAAGGGCATAGCTCAGTCAAATGTTTGCAATCTTTGATAACCGAACACTAACTCCTCCTCTGCGGAGGTTATTAAATGCCCTCGGAATAGTGACATCATGTACCCAGGAAGTAGAGGGCTGTAGTCTGATCCAGCCGTTCTCTGTAGTCCTTGAAAGGCGGAATTGTTAAAGACTATATCTCGTTTGGCATTGAACTTTGAGCTTTATCATTTTGCATTTATTATTTATGTTCTAACAGCAACATTACACACTAACAAAAGGTTGAAAAATGGGATCGCAGAGAACGTGCTCTTTAAATTGCAGAGCAAGCAAATCTACTGCATCACATAAAGCATTTCCTAAAGCCTCCGTTTCATAGCCCACACTGCAATATGAAACTGCGTCATATTTTGGGGAATTTATGCCTTTCATGATATAGAGTACAGTGGAGAGTAGACAGAAAGGCATTAGTAGGAGACAGGGGAGCAAGGCCAGCAAAAGACCGCAGAGAACAGGAAAAGAACGCAGGTCGCCGTGATCACACGGGTGCAATGTGTGGACTAACCACAAGGCTGTCAACGACCGAATCTGCGTCGTAAAATTGATCCACTTTGAAGAGTGTCAGTGTGGAGTGATTAGCATTGTTTACGTTTTCCACAATGGTCTTCAGTATATTATACTTAAAAAAAAAACATGCAAATTCACATAAACCATTGAACAGTTTTTTACACACTGTCTCCATGCAATAACCTGAATCTTGTTCATTCACGACCTACCGTCCCCCCGCAAAGTATTTAAATATATGTATAAAATTTTTTTTAGCTCAAACATGCAACCTCTATATGTAAATTGGACTCATTATAGATTGAGTTTTCTTACAACACTTTATTTGCCAGGTGCAATTAACATTGTGATATTACCGCCCACTGAAAGCTTGGGGTAAACAGACTTTCATGACAAAGAGACGATTGTGTACATTTAGCATTTAGTGCATGGCAGTAGTAATCTATTAGATGATGTGAACGAGTATTATAATTAGACATTTATCAAGACACGCCGTGTAAGCGAGTCGATAGGTGTTTAGATCACAGTGGCAGAGCGATGCCAACTCAGTCCTGCAAGATCCGAAATCATGTTCAAAAGTTTTTCTTATGTTTCCAGATTTATAAAACTTTAGCAATTAAGGTGATGAAACAATGTGAAGGGTGCAAAAAACCTTTTAGCTGAAAAAATTCATTCATAGTGAATTCACCCCCTCTGTATTCTGGACAGTAGTCAGGCTCATAGCTCAGTCCACCACATGCAATGTTTTTCTTATCAGTCTAGGGAGGTTGTGTGAGCACTCGGGCATGTTGTAGCTATGTGTTAGTCCTCATCCCCTGGACATTTGTTGTTGAATTGTCTTCACCCAGCATGCAATGAAAAAAATCAAGCCCTGTATCTCCATCCCCCTACCTATCGTTTGACTGGTAAATGCTCAGGGCACTTGAGGATGACCTTCTGACCCAGCACCCCAATGCTTCAGCCAATCAGAGCGCAGATTACAGTCTTATCTGTAATTGGATAAAGGTGCTACCAATACTGGCAAGATTTCTTCATGAGAAAAGACGACAACATTTTCGTCTTTATTTTAGCATACGATTGCAATGTTTTGATTAGATTAGCCCTGTGTGATATTTTTATCTAGATTTCATGGAAGAGAATCCAAATTGCAGCGCATTGCACCTGCACCCCATGTAACACGCTGAGGATATAAAATAAAACCCCAAAATTATATAATACATACCACTAACCAAATGCTCCAATTGTGTGAATGTAAATCAGTTATGCACCTAAATTCAGCTGTTGGCCCCAATAAACTTGTGTAACCATAGTAACACTCTATAGTGTATTGAATGATGCTCCATTGTTGTTCTGCAGTACCATAAAGCCTTTTATGCTGGGGTTTGAAATATCCTTATCATCCTGGCATTCCCTTTTCATCCATGTTGGCTCTTTTCTACTACCTGTGACATCATTCTTTTAGCTTTGTTTTGATTGTGACAAATACCTGCCCATAACAGAATGCAATTCTTTATGACGGACTTTATTCAGAAAGTATTTTTAGTTCAGTTTTATAGTGCTTTCTCAAGTGTACATTCTTTCATAGCGCCTAACAATTTTATTCAACTACACTCTTAAAACTGCTTCACCAAAAGGTTCTTTGTGATGAAAAAAGCGAAATAAGACCAGATGTTAGCTACATTCATTTTTCATCATGGATTCCTCAAATTCATCGATTCAACAAAATTCTTCTGTCCAAACTTCTAAGAAAATGGTGAGTTCACCCAAAAATTTTAATTCTCTCTAGTTGTTCCAAAACTGCATACATTTCTATGTTTGGTTGAATGCAAAGGAAGATAGTTGGAAGAATGTTGGCAACTGACAATTCTGGGACAACACTGACTACCATAGTTATAGTACCATGGTGGTCAAATGTGCCCCAGAACTGATTTCTTTCCCAAATTCCTCAAAATGTCTTCTTTCATGTTGAATTGAACAAAAAATTACAATAATTATTCCTATGGTAGACATTCTTCCAAATATCTTTCCTTGTGTTTCTTTGAATGTATACAGATTTGGAACAACCTGTGAGAGAGTAAATTAGGATGGAAATTGTATTTTTAGGTTAACTATCCCTTTAATTGGACAATAAACTACTTAGGATTACAAACTAATGTTTAAAAATACAGATTTTGTTTTTCAGTCATAGTCTTAAACTATAACACAATATAAATCGAAGTGTTAAAAACATTTTCTTTTTAGAGGAACTTCCTACTCAATATATTTTTCTGCTGTAGATCATTTCAGCACCAACTGGAATTGCAAGATTAATGACTATAATGCATAATGACATTTTTGTTTGTTTTGCTGTTTCCAAAGCCTAAAGCCGTCCCAGAAATAAGCATGATTTTTCTGATCAAGCATCTGAACTATTTCAGTGAAATCTTTTAAATCTGCTTTAAAAGATGTTTTGTTTTGAAAAATCCCAGATATGCATTTTGGAGAAAATCATTGCACTGTCGTGGCACTAGTGGATTGTGGGTTCATGTGAAGGGACTTGATTGAACACTGTACTGGTTGGATTTTAATGCTGAAAACAGAACTGTTCCTTAGAGACAGCCTATGAGATTACTACCCTGCAACTGTGGAGCTATCAAATCACCTACACACACAAACACACACACACACACACAGCAGCAGCATTTATGACAGTTACTTCTGACCTCTGTGCCGTCTTCTCTCTGCCCGAGGTGACGGAAGTGTCACACTTATTTACCCAGAGACAGATCACTTACTCTCATTGATGAAGCATTCAGTGTGTGTGTGTTGTGTGTGTTTGTGTATGGGCTCCAGAGAGACTTTTAAAGGAAGAGAGAGGAAGACAAACCGGGTGGTCTGGCACATCAATCTGACAGCATCACATTTAACCTCCTCTACATTTAAACACAGACTAACAAATGAGAGCCATGACGGTTGCATCTTGCTTCGGCTCTCACTCTGTTTCTTTTTCTAAATCTCCCTCTCTCTCTTTCTCTCTCTCTCTTAATCTCTCTCTCTCCTCAGAATTTGATCAAATGGTCTGGTGTCTCTAGACATCCCATGCTGATTCAGTTGCATGGAGGACAAAGTGGCTCAGACTCAGAATACAAAATATTTACAAAGGAGGAAGGTCAGGTCAAGTGCGGATTCAAAAGCGAATCTGTCCTGCTAAACAATGGAAACAGATATTTGACCCAAAAATGAAAATGTTAATTCACCCTCATGCCATTCTAAGCATGTATGACTTTCTTTCTGAAGATAACAAAAAAATATATTTTGAAGAATGTCGATAACCAAGCAACATTGTCATTTAATTGTATGGACGTTTCTCAAAATATCTCCTTTTTTTTATTCATTTATGCAGAGGTAATACTCACATACAGGTTTTGAAACATGTAAGAGTGATTTTTCATTAATTTAAATTTAAATCCCAATTTAAATCTAGATTAAAAACACATTATTTCAGCCAAGCATTCACTTAATGCATAATATGCAAAATAAATAAAAAATTTATGAACAGAAGCTACGTCAGGCCCAGATGAACGTCAAATGCCATCCTCCTGCATGAGCCTGTGAACTGACTGTCCATCCCAGCTCCAGTTCAGGAAATTCCATCAACAACCAAGAGCAAAGTGACCATTTGACCATCCCAGCTCAGGCAATTCCATCCTGAACCCACCCAAAAATAAAATTATTACTTTGTTTTTGCGTTTTTCTCCTGTAAAGCTGCTTTGGAACAATGCACATTGTGGAAAGGGCTATAGAAATAAAATTGTATTGAATTATTTTCGTGTGAATGTGTAAAATAAAAAGTGTAATATCAGTTGTGTCACAAAATTGTAAAAGTGTATCATTTCAAACAGGTTTCCTGATTGTTAAAATATTAAAATTAATACAAATAGTGTACTAGACTGTCAAAAAATTGCAACTTTGTATGATTTTAGTTGATTAATAATTTAATGTTAGAGGCGTTGGAGATGAGCCGGGTAACTTTCTATCTTTCTGCTTATTTTACCTTAAAGGTTTAAAAAGTGATTAGATTAGATGTGTCAGTAATGCTTCTCGCCCATTGGTTGCTTGTCAACTTGAAACATTATAGTCATAAGTATTGATCCCTAATCTTTAGATAAACAAATCTTTCATTTAAATTAAAAAGGTGCATGTGGCAGACAGAGAGTACAAGGCAGTTTTAGACTTACACCGCACACTTCCTCCATTAACTCGGCACTGGTTAATACCAGGCAAAGTCAGTGCATACGTCTCTCTGACAGTGTAATTGTTTGGAGGCGCTAGCGGCCAATTTCAATTGAGTGCAAACAAGAGTAATCTGTGATGGTGGACAGTAAAGAAAGGTGTGTATTGAAGTGTATTGACGAGTTGTGGAGAGAGAGAGAGGTTTTAATTTCAGATTGTTATCAGTTTTGTTGGAACCGCGATCATAATTGCCTGTTTTCTCCAAAGCACAGAAGACAAAGTGGTCGAAACGTTTAGGAGCAGTAATCTCGATTGACCTTGCCCTTTAAATGGATGACCGGCAACCGCGGCAAATGAAGTTGTTTGTTGGCGCAGGGCCGGCGACGACTGCTCCGTTTGGAACAAAGCTTCATATCTATGTTTGATTTATTCGCCCCTTCGTTCGTGTCCACGAGGTCAGGAGCAATTATTAAAGAGAGGAGAACGGAGAAGTTTAATCATCTCCTGTCCCCAATATGTTCCACACAATGTTTGTCAGTGATCGACTCATTTTGACCCGTGGGTAAACTGATACGGCGGCAGGAAAACATCCATTTACTGTCTGGTGCTCTATCTTTAGCACAGTGAAATCTCTGTTAAAAATTTGATGTCCAGGCAGCACAAAGTATACTTAGGTTTCATGGCAAAGTTTTAATCAACGTTTTTATTCATATTTTTCAGTATTGCTTTTTTACATTAAAGTTGCAATCCATAACTTTTGCCTCTATATAGCCACCCCTGTTGAACCAAAAATAATAGATAGTAACAAGATGCACCACTGCCGTCACTATGGGGAGGGAATGCAATGATCAATATGGCTGCGCCAGTGAAAGACCCAATCCTCATTTGATAAAAATGGTTCTTTTGGGCGGGGCTTTACCCAGAGTCTATTGAGGCGATTGCCAACATGTCCGCATACCCAGTAGCAATTTTTTGGGCAATTAAACCTTAGGAAGCAAAAGTTTTAGCAATGCATGTCTTCCCCAATTCAAGTAAATAGGACTGTGGTCTTGCTATGACTGAAAACTGCCCAGTGACGTTGCAAATAGTGCCGCAGAATGGCACACATTTTGTAAAAATACTTTTTGAGGTCAAATGAACTCAGACTGACTTTAATATTAACTTAATATTTAAGCTTTAATATTGATGCTTTAAGTTATTATAAGGTTCATTTATATGCTTTGATACATGCAGCACTGCCTCAAAATTTAGCAGCTGTTATAGCAGACAACATAATAACCACTTTATTGATTAAAAGTAAAAAGGTGCTTAAAACGGCAGACATTTTGTTGAATTCTGTTTTGATATAAGTGGTTCGTAATTTTTTTGGATGAAGGAGAGTCTTTTGATGGTATATGTAAGAATTCTATTCTATTTCTAACATCCCTGCATGGCATCATGGGGAAAAGGCTCTTTACCCAATACTGATCTCAGACACACACCAGCAGTCCGAGTGACAGGAACACGGAGAAGAGGAGAGCAGAGAGACTACTGACCTGCAGTCCGAGGTCACTGAATCCTATTACTATCACACAGAGCTTCTGCCAGTATCGGAGCAATACTGCAGTAAAAGCACGTCGCTCAAATCCACAAAGTATTGAGTCGCCTACGCACAGTGCTAACAAAAGCATGTGTATGTGTGCTGTTTAAAGGTGGAGTGGTTGATTTTGGAAAGGTGTTAATTTTAACCTGCTGGCACAAAAATTATATTTCCCACCCGCTTTTCGATTCGCCGTCCAAAGCCACGCCTCCTCCAAACACAGGAATGTATTTCGTAAATCCACGTATTACAAACTAAATCCATAATATTAATCTCAAAGCATGTACATACCTGTCCAAAAGAAAGAGAACAACCATGGTATCGTCTTTCGCACCCTTTTCCTGCCGGAGCCTGAACCGATGTTTATTCAAATTTTTCCTCTTTCATGATCCAGACTTTTTTTCGTCACTGCTTTTTTAAAAACTAACTTGGCTGAAAATGTAACATGACCAGTCACAGCGTTCAGCTAGAACGTTTTGATTGGGCGAATGTTCTTTTGTCCTACACTTTTCACAGACGATATATAATTATAAGAATATAATTTGACCATTACATTTCTTGATTGCTATCAGGATGTAAAGAGATTTTAAACCAGCATTACAAAAATAAATTCTGGACAGGATCACCTATTCTGCCTTTAACTGCTCTTTTGTAATGGTTCAGCTAGAAATAAAGATGCCGTCATCATTACTTTACCCTGAACATGCCCATTGTTACCATCTGAAACTGTAAAATTACATTTGCTCATCCTGTATATTATATATCAAATATCTTCTGTCTGGATAGAGTCAAGAATAGATTTATTTGTGAGCGGAGGATCATAAGGCTGCATCATAAGAAAAACATCTCTCCTTTAAAGTGTTTAAAAGTTATTGACTACATAAAAATACAACTATAACCTGCCTCCTGTCAACCGCGCTAATAAGTAGGAAGAAAGGTTCCTGTAAAGAGTGACAGGACCCATGATTACCGGGGTATACTTTAAATCCAGAAAACAGTAACATCAGCAGAGATTCTGCTGAGACACCGTATCTCCCTTTGTCTGCTTTGCTGGGCTATTTACAACTGCACTGTTACTTTTTACTTTCTCGCTTTCTTTTGTAAATAAATACGGTGCTCTTTGCTTCTTTGGTCTGGGTTTTATGTCCCTCCGTTGATATTCCCTTTCTGTTATTTGGAAGTTACACCTGATTTTATTTTATTACGAAGTTACACCTGAGAGAAGAGGGCAGAGTGGAGATTCATCATTGTTATCTGCTGTTGCCTTGTGGCGAAAACAGACAGAAAAACTGATGTTTTCTCAGGAAGACTAAAGAATATATGCATCATGAGTCTCAGAGCATCTTAATGTGCATCTTAATGTGTAAAGCTGTATAGCGAGCACTCCTAAGAGAAGGATTCATTTCCTCCCAAAGCCGGAGATTTGATGCAAATGTTATGCAAAGGTGAGGATGTGAAAGTAAAAAGCCTGCATTTGCTAAACTGTGATAGTTACAGGTAAGAAATCATGTGAATTTGCCTTTTTTAGTTTATGACATGCTGCAAGCTATGTTTTGAAATAGCACGCACAAAACTATACACTAAATACTCTTATCTTCACAAACAGGGAAGTTTCAAGCTGCATCTGTTTAGGCTTTTTTTCTATTATTACAAAAGCTCGTCTACACTTCTCTGCTATTTAAAGTCATAAATACTTCACATGCATCACCTTCATCTCTCAATTACCATAATGGTTGTAGTTGTTTTGCTGTTTTTCGACCATCGGTAAAGCTTGAAGGAATTTTGTGTTTTACGGACATGTTTGAACTCAATCCTGTGCAAGATCATGGGTTTGAACTTCTGTTTGTTTAAAGTGAAGGTGAGGCTACACCGGGCTACACAGTTTATGTACATTTGACATTTGGTCTTTAAAAAAATGGGCTTATGAAACTTAATTGAAATGTAAAGCTAACACTGTTGTAACCATACAAAATGCATCTAGTTTACATCAATTTAAAATGTGTCTTTTCATACTAAACTAAAAACCATTTTACACCAATAGCCAGTAAGACAATATGTGAAGTGCACAGGATGAGCAGGATTTTGGACGAATGAGATTTCACTGTGGGCGGGACTATTCAGAGCAAATGTTGTTTTATTGTTGATTTGGGTGAACTGCATTAAATAAAGACCCAATGAAGTGCCCTGAAATGCACAACTTTGTTCGATGTATTGATTTTTTTCAATCAAACCCAAAAATAAAAATTCACCTTCTTGTCACTTTAACCTGTATGACTTTTTTCCACAGAGCACAAAAGAAGATATTTTGCAGAATGTTGTTAACTGGCAACCATTCACTTTCATTGGTTTTGTGTCCATACAATAGAAGTGAATGGGTGCCAGCTCTGTTGGGTTATTAACATTCTTCAAAATATCTTCTTTTCTGTTCTGCAGAAGAAAGAAAGTCATACAGGTTTGAAGTGACAATAGGGCGAGTAAATGATGAAACACATTTTCATTTTTGGGTGAACTGTCCCTTTAAGGTCCCATTGACTTCTATTGTATGAACACAAAACCACTGAGACATTACTCAAAATATCTTCTTTTGTGTGCCACAGACACAGCTTTTGACATGAGAGTGATTAAATGTTGACAATATTTTAATGTTAATGGTACTGGCTGTATAGGCGAAATACTGTGGCATACTTTTATCTTCTAAATGTCAATTTAGTCTATGTTTTGAAGCACACTTTAAAGTGTATAGCTTTCCCTATAGATATCCTATGGCTAACATTCTCATACTTAATAAAAAAATGATTTGACTTTAAAGTTAATTTTTATTTGGTCTCACCCTGTGACATAGCCGTGCATGAAGATACCAAGAATAGAAGATTCATCATGACAGTTATATTGATTCTCATTTTTAATATCAACGCATCCTTTTGAACTCATCCTCCTGTGACTTTTGTGTGCAGTCTGAATGACCTTTTAAAATGGGTAAGCGCCGTTATATCAGGAAGCAGACTGCGGTTTGTTACGTCTTTGTGATGGAGCGGTATTGACTGAACTCATTTGACAAGGGCACGGTTCTGTGAGACTGGGCACACTCTAAAACTACTGAAGAGGATATGGTAAGGTATTTCAATTTAGTTCTATCATTCCCTCTCTTTCTTGCACTCACACATTTTCTCAGTCACTCTTTTCGTATTGGTGCCTTGCAACCAATTTGCAGACAATCATTTGACACACTTGCTGCTGCTTTCTGTCGGCAGCTTCTAAAGTAAAAAATGCTCAAAAATGTTGTTTTTGTTGAAGGATACATGTCAACTTCTCATGCTGTCATAGTAAATCGTTGAATCGTCACGCTGCAGGACTTCTTGACACCAAAAAAAACACAAAGCGATTGAAATGTAAAAGTAATGCTGATTGATGACAGCATCTCAAACATATATACATGGTTTGAGGTTTAAAAGAAATGGTCATCCTCTATCTTGCTATTCTTGAGCCTTGCTCACAGCTCAGTGTCAAAAATAACAGACCTCCCAACGCTCTGTGTTTGTCCTTTATTCAAGCAAATAGCTTTTCTCTTAAGCTGTCAGTCAAACTGTCATGATGATCCTGAGAGGACACAACATATAAGTGTATCAGAATAGACACAGATATAGAAAGAGAGAAAAATACAGATAAATAGACAGACATGCCTTTTCTGTTTGGGTATTTTTTTCTTCCTTTATGCCTCGAGACAGGTTGATATAATCTCATACAATATTAGTTCTGTTTGAAATAAAAACCTGGTCTACACATGTTTGCTCTTGTTTTTATTCATTTGGTTCTCGTTTGTGCGTTCAGTAGTTCAAACTGATCGATATAATCTATTTAAATGATTTGTAATGGTTTAACGCGATGGTAAACTTCCATATAGACGTGTATAGACCTTACATAATGAAGCACTATGTATTTATTACCTTAGAATGAGCTGTTTCTATCTACGTACACAGTGAGTCCCCTTGCATGGAATTCGCCATGTTGTTTTTACAGTATCCCTAAATGGACAAAACATTTTCATAATACATAATACGAAAATGCAACGACGTGTTTGTCCGATGTCAGCTGCCTTAGTGCTTCGAAAGGGAGGGATGCCACTAAAATCTCCACAATGCTCCTTTAACATACCATCTCAATTAAAAAAAGATTAACAAAATAATAAATAGTTCATTTTTAATAGATAACGATTTTATATACGTTCCAACAGTCATATTCTAGAAAAACAGCTATACGTCCTATTGTTATAGGGATGATTTTTATTGTGATCAGGGCTATTCATTTTGTTCATATACAGAGCCAATAATCATTTCTTCCTTCAACAAAATCCCAGTTACTTGTTGATAGCGTAAAATAAATGGTGTTTATATATGCCTTAAACCTAAAACCTAAAGAATTTTTTGAAAAAGAAATGATCTAAAGTAACTCCCACATGCCGCTGACACAAACACACATTGAAATAATCATTGAGTGACGCTAAGTGTGTGCGTCAGAAGGACAGAAGCTGAGTTCTGTTGAAGGACTTAAGGCCCATGTGGACACTGTTAGAATAGCTGAGAAGCATTTTGTCTAAATAGATAAAGACTTTGGTCTCTTAAGTGTCCCTGTGCTTGTGCCCCTGAAGGCTGGAGGAAAGATTGCAGAGTGAAGAAGAAAAGCAATAGTAAGAAAGAGGGAGACAAGCACACAGAGAGTGTGAAAAAGAGAGATTCAGACTAATAAAATGAGAATTTTAAAGAGTTCATAACTCTGATTTTAAGGTCCTACTTAGGTTTATGGACTGTCCAACAACATGTTTATGTACATAGAAGGTGTTAAAACACTTTTATTTCGGAATAACAGGGAGTTGTTCTTACCTTACTTCTTTACTGACTCTCAAATGATTTGTTTCGTGATTCCCCCTCCTTTCCGCTGGTTTAGTCTGATGAGATTGGTCAGATGGTCTTGTCTACTGTGATTGGTCTACCGTGAATGTGGCTCACGAGCTAAAGTGTTTGGGGGAGAAAAGTGACGTTTTTGTGGGCAATCCTAACAAATTGTAGGTGGAGACTATATATAATGACGTAAACCTGCGGCGATTTGCAATCGAACTAGTGACGACTCGTTTGCGTGATTCAGAGTCGAAATTAACCTCGAAATTAAGTCCAGGCCAATAACTTTGTTATTCATTCACCTTCGGATTTGCAACTTGGCAGACTGCTTACTTTCAAACACGGCAACATTACCCAATGCATGAAATGTTCAAGTTCTCATGTACTCTTTAACACGTGTCTAAATACAATTTTACTGGTGGCTTCTTTTGTAACAATCTGAATGAAAAGGACGATCCTCTATCGGCTGTCACAACAGTACAATTAGTTCAGCAGAATTCAAAAGAGATGATTGTCAAGGTGTATATTCATGAGACTCTCAACTCAATGTCAAACACTGTGAAAAGTTTCTTCATGTTGCTCCTCCTCAGGGATGTTGAGTCATCTTTCACTTGCCTTTGATCTTAGTGACAGCACATCCACGCAGCTCAATTACTAACAAGATTTTATGATTCGAAATTGCACATTTCAAAACGGCGTTTGTTCCTTTTTCAGGTATCTGTTCTGATTTATATTTTTTTGGATCAATACATGCATGATGGATACCAACAACTGCAGCTATTAGCAATTGTGTAGTTGTTGCTTCAATTTAAAATCTGAGACATTCATTGAGCTCAAAATTCGAGTAAACTGTGTCCTTTATACAGTGTATATTGATAATTCACTTACAATTCTCAGCTACCACATTTTCCCCTCAAAATCTGTTTGATTTTCTTTTCTCTGTAACCTACTATCGACTAAAATGTCTAAAAAGCAGCTATTTTCACACAATGTAATTTGATGACCAGGGGCTCTAAAACAAATATTTGAGTGTTGGAATATTCAGTGCACAAATTGTCCTTTCACTTAAGGTGAAGTTTTTTATTAAAATTTGATATAGATCATTTGCGCTTTGTGCTGAGTCTTTTGATTGATTGAAGGGCTCATATTCTTTTCAAAGGAGAGAGAGGGCAAGTGAGAGAAAGCGAAAGAATGAGTAGACTCTTAAGGGTTGTATGCAACAGACTATAGTTAGGATGCAAATATCTGGAATGTACTGTACTAACTCTGTGAACATGTCTTAGTAATGTTCTACATTACCATAGATTGGATTGGAACGTTTCAGATTTTATTGTTGTCTAATTAGTGTTGAGTAGAATAGCGTGTAGACGTGTTGAGTGTGGAGCTTTTTTCAGTCAAAAGGTGGTTTCACTTTTCAGAGGTGGAGGATTAGAAACATGTAGCCCAGGGCATTCTGTAAACCTGATAAATCTCATAGAATATATGATCTTCTTACAAAGGGAAAGGTGCAAACTTGTGTTTTATTTTATGTTTGTGTGTGCTTGTGTGTGCACATGCGTATATCCGTACAATTTTCTGGACAAAATGTATTGGGAAAAAGTACAATCTTAAAAAATAAATTCAAATGAGGAAAACTTATAGTACACAAATATTAAAAAAATATATGCTTCTAATATGCCTTGTACAAACTTTTCTTGTTTTGATTTGTTTATAAAATTGTTGCTATTTCATGTAGGATCATGCATTACCGAAAGAGCCATCACATCACCTTCAGTGCACAAGACTGAAATGAAACGCAAATGGTACAACAGTCATTTGCAATATTTATGCCACAGTGCATGCTGGGAATTGAATATCCCATTTGCATGTGCACAAAAAGGGTTTCCAAGACAAATTTGAAATGTGACAAAATGTTTAAAATGGCTATTTTAATGAATTAAAGGGATAGTTCACCCAAAAATTTAATTCTGTCATCATTTACTTACCTTTGTGTTGTAACAAATCTGTATACATTTATTTGTTCTTATGAACACAAAGAAAGATATTTGGAAGAATGCTTATAACCAAACAGTTCTTCGACCCGTTGACTATAGCAGGAACAATTATTTCTTAATTATTTTGTTCTGTTGCATACAAAAGAAGATATGTTGAAGAATGTAGGACAGCAACAGTTCTGGGGCACTTTTGATTATACCACTGTCATTTTACTTACAATTGTAGTCATTCGGGTCCAAATATCTTTCTCTGTGTTCAACTAAACAAAAACATTTATACTGGTTTGTAACAACTAGAGATCGAGAAAATCATGACAGAATTCATTTTTGGGTGAACTATCCCTTAGACGAAGCAGCATGTTTTTAGTGAAAGTAGCTAACATTGCTCCATGTTTAATAAATCAGCACATTTTTATCATAAAAACAATAACCGTAGCTCAAATTAACTACAACGACTTGGAGAAACACCTTGAATGATTACCATGTGTTTTATAAATGTGGTGTTCATACAGAAATGCTTTAGTGAAACTCGACTCAGATGGGTATGCACAAAAATCCCGAAGGGTCACAAGGACGATACGATCAATCATCAGGTCAATCCCACAAAGGTCTCAGACTGGGCATGTTTTTCTCTGAAGCTGATCCATTTCCTATTTTAAAAAATAAAGGTTCCGAGATCCTTCCATGAAAGGAACACATGAGAAAGCCGCTTGTTGGAGAATGCATCAGAGAAAACAACAGCTACTCTCACAGATAATTCTCAGCATAGTTGAGGAAGAACGACACTGGTGGTTTACAAAGAATCTCCACATGGTTTTAATGTGAGTGTGCGGAAGTGCCTCAAGACTGTACTAATCCAAGCATACAGATGTAGAAAATGCGCCTTTTGTGTGTAAACCAACACAATTTCCATGAGATTTTGACTAAGGGGCAGTGATGGGGAATTGAGAAACTCAAGTCTGTCAAAATGAGACTGTGACTCAGACACCCTTCAGAGAATTTTCTGTTCAAATATTCATATCTCTAAATGTTAATGTATAATACTGTAGATGAGATTTTTGGTGAGCATCTTTGCATGAATTTGGTGTCGCCACATTTCCCTCTGGTGTAAGAATGTGTTTTTTATTTTCAGTAATCCATTTTATATAATAATTGCAGTGCGACAACTTGATGCTATGTCAAATTTAATTGCAGATCATTGAGACCGTAGGCTATACACAGTTGCCTGGAAAATATATGACATGGATTTTTTTTAGAACAAACCAGGCTTTTGAGATCCTATTTGTCATTCGTGATATAAACAGCATGTCAGCAATAACAATATCTCTAAAACTAGCAATGGAATAAATAATGTGGCATAATTACAGTCATCATTAGAATGTGTCAGGGAATAAGTGAAATATGTAACATGCAAGGAAAATCATTTTATGATGAACAAAAAATTCCTCACTTGATTTTGCTCCTAGATGAAGTTTGTGTTACAGGGTTGACGTCAGTCTTGGAGAACAAGACTCTCTCAAGATGTTTTGAATCAAGTAACAAACATAAGATTAACAATCTCTGTTCGTCTGTCGCTTAACTGCTAGGATCATCCTTGTTTTATAAACCTAATCGCATACTTTGGACATCTGGGAACTGTCCAACAATACAATGCTGGATTAGACATTCGCTTACTGTACATTCAAGGACACTGTTTTCTGTCCCGCTTTAATATTTGTGCATTTATATATTGTTCCTATTCTATATGTGTAGTCTTTTTCAACAAGGCGCTTGTGCCCAATACGACCCCCAACTACACAGAAGCAAATTATGTTCTGGACCAGAAAAATTGGCTCCAGTGGAGTCTTAAACCTGAACCAGGAGGCACTAACATGAGTGGCTGGGGGGAGAAATAATGTTATAGCCGTATCAATTTCCACAACAAGTCAGTCTGGCTAGATGTAATACAATTGTTGTTCTTATTTTAATTAGCACTTTCAGGTAATAGACACTGCACTTCTATTTTTGTTGAATTTTATTAGTTATATATTTAAAAAACTTGGCAGACTTTGGATGTTGAATAATTTCTAGATCTTCTTAAAACTTGCAAGAACCAAAAATGAGCAGACTTACACTAGTTTTCTTATTTTCTTCTCTTTTCTAGTCTGGAGAAATGCTGCCTGTGATGACCTGTAAACTGTCATACTACATGTAAGATCTTGTAATCAAGTTTAGGGTTTTTTACAATTTGCATGTAGTTTCAAAGCAGCTGTACAGAAAACATGTTAAACAAGCATACAATAAATATACACTCTAAAAGAAAATGGAGGGTTATTTTTAACCCAGTGTTGCAGAAACCAAGCTTTAATTTGACCCAACGATGGAAAAACTCAGCATAAGTTAATTTATAACCTAAAGTTTGGGTTCATTCCTTTTTGCCACAACATTGGGTTGAAAATAACACAGAAGAATATCCTCAGTGTAGATAATTGTTTTAAAATAATCCAAACAAAAATACTATGTTTTAGTACTGTATATGAAAATGAACTGTCTAGAACATAACATTTTTTAAATGATTATGTACCGTTTGATGGCAATACGGCAAATAAAAATGTACTGCAAATCATCATCATCATAAAAGAAGATAACATGTTAATTTTTAGTTTGCAATTTTTGGCATGTATTAGTGGGGTGTTTCTCCTCTCTGATAAATGGTAATTGTGCTAAAACTTTCAGCCTGAAGGATTTATGGAGATAATCTAACTCAGAGAGGAAAAACGAGGATGTTGTTACAGCCAAGTTCCTCGCAAGCTGCCACATTATTCTAAATATTACACTACCAAGTACATGCCTCTTATTTTCTATTTGTTCTTTGTTTTATGTGCTCATGTTTTTGTTAAGGACATGCTTATCATATGACATGATCCGCAAAGTTTGCCACTAACTTGTATACAGTATGCACGTATTACCACCCAATGAGGGTAACAGTTCTTGTCTTTGATATTTTTAAGGGTCATACTATGTTTTCAGGAGAGCAATGGAAATCTATGCCTGCAGACGTGCTGCTCTCTGTTAAGCCAGCACTCCTCAAACTCCAGTATAGCATTGGAATGTTTTGGCTCTGGCAGGATCAAAAGCACCGGCCGTCTCCCTCACGTCACCTGACCGGAATCCAATTAAACCTTTATGGGGGGATCAGAGTGAGCCAGTGGTCTTTGTGAGTGTTCAGAGAGTTGCAGTTGTAGCGGTAGTGGCAGGGGTGACTGAATGACCCTGCCTCTCGATAAACTGACTGAGAAGAGGAAGGCACACACACAAGGGACAAAGGTTTTCAGTCTAAACTCTATGAACATCAGGTGGTCTTAATGAAGAAGTATGCCACAGTCCAAGGCATCTTAAGCAAACTTTCACAACTACTAAACCGAATACATTTTTTATATAATAGGCAGTATGTTCCATTTTATTGACCCTAATGTGATGGATCGACACAGACAGCTGGGATCTTGAGTTACAAAGTTCCATTACGCAAATAATTCAATAAACGGCGATCAATGTCAGCGCGAAACGACGAAGTGTGCGATAGAGGTGAGCCGAGATCACTGAATCAAATGATCGACTCCCCCGAGAGAGCGAGCGGTGACGTCACAACGGCGGATAGCCAGCCAGGCATCCCGGAGGATCCGCGCACCTCCTCCACAGCCTGAGCGCACGAGCTTCGAGCGAGTATTGTGTGTGGATAGTTTGCTCGCGTGGCCGCACGGAATGCAGCTCACGAGGATCTCACATCTGTAAGGAAATGTAGGATTTACCGCAACGCGATCCGGATTTATTAGCAGTTTTTATTGAATCTTAATGCGAAGAAATGCTCACATACTCTTTTTGCCAAAGCGTCCTGGAAATCATCTAGACGCAACTTTGGAGCGGCGGCTTTCGCCTGCTGAATCTGGTGAGCTACTTTTACATTACCTTTACAACTTTGACAAATAGGTTTCAATACAAAATGTAACAAAGTAACAGTCAAAACACTTCCTATTATAAACATAAATAGTACTGCTTTTAGTTCAACCACGACCCGCATCAATTTGTAACTTAAACAGCAGTAAATATCAATGTGTTCATTATTGGTGTTATTTGTATATATTTTGTCTGTAGTAATAATAATGAATGTTCATTCAGATGCAACGGGTACACGCAACTCGATGTAAGGTTTATAAAGTGAGTTTCACAGATATAGCGCGCACAGCCTCGTGCATCGCTCGCGCACAGCAGTGAGACAGCGCCATCATTCGCGAGCAACAGTGTGCGAGGCGCTCAAGATCTGCGCTTTTTAGTTTTTCGCAAAGGGATTTCTTTCTAAAACTCCCCAGTTTCCCCGTGTTGTTGCACTTGACAAGTTTTGTTACTTAAATACACCTCGACGTCTAAATACCGTAGTTAATAGGTAAGATACCTCTGTGCTTTTATAGTGTCTAAGAATCCAAACGCTGACTGCCGTGATCAGGATGTGATTTATCCAGCCTGTTCCAAAAACGCGTGATGCAGCATATTTCTTCATCAAAGACAGAAGATTGGCACATAAAATGAAACATCAGAGACTCCGTCTGTCCCACAGCGAGGGGAGAGCGACGGCCGTTTCATCTTCATGCCAATAGGAAGTAGATCCGCGGTGCGCAGCGCAGGGAACGCGGAACGATACTGAAGGGCTTTTTGTTATGTGGTTGAGAGAGATCTGGAGAGTTGTGTGAGTTGGAGTGAGCGGCTGAGACTATCGGTACCATGCAGATATTCGGAACTCATAAACTTCATGAAAAGCCACCAAATAAAGGACGTTAGTGTTGTAACAGGTAAATGTGATTGAGGAATGCTTACGCTTTCCCGACGTATCTTTTTTATTATTGCGTAGTGCTCGCGTTTTGTGCTTTTGTCAGAAATGCCTAAAAGTTTCGCTCGGGTCTCTTCGCTAAGTTACCGTTGACTCTCCGTAGTCGAAATAGAGCTGTTTTGTTTACTGTATATAGACGAAGCAGTGAGGATACACTGTGTGTGTTAGTTGCGTTTGAATTATTTAAGAGTCCAGAGTGGTCAGCTAAATGTTTTCAAACGGAACTTCAAACATCTGGCTGGCTCATAAATGCACCAGTGTGGCGACGTGAAATGAATAGGGACTGACGGGACTGGGGGATGGGGATGCACTCTAACAACAGAGCAGAAGCTCATCTTTTGTTTCTTTATATTTCTTGCGTTTCAAAAGCTAATTTGACGCATTTTGAAGATAGGTTATTGTGTTATGTAATACACCTGAGCAATATTAATTAGTCCGCCGACATTAAAGGTGTTCTGGAGGTCTTCATGTTACAGAGAAACTTCATTCAGATGTCTGTATTATTTTGAGCTGAACGTCACTGTAACGTTATGAGGCTTTGAACACCCGCGGGCACGAATAGTTGCGTTGACACGTTAGAAAAGCTTTGCGATTATATTTATTCGCTGCGTGTGAAGTCATCTGCTCCGCTATAGATTTCTGTTTACATAAGATACATTATGTTTAAATTTCAGCTTTCATCGGATCGGGTTGGATTTAAACACGCTGGCCGAATTTATATTATCTTTCAGCAAATCGCTTTATGCGAATACATGATAGATACGGACGCTGAAAGTTTTCCACAGATTTGTTTAATATGGTTAGACATGCAAATGGTATTTTCAGAAATAAGACCAAACAATCTTACTATACTGCTTACTTGAATTTTGAAGTTCTTTAACAATAATAACGAATAAGTTTGGATGTGTTTAATATTATACAAATTATGACTATACAGTTCAAAGTTGATCTTGTGTCAGTGGTTATGTTCTGAGATACTGTGCGGATCAATGTGGTGGGTATGATCTGTAGAACAAAACTAGTAGGTTAGTTTTTAAAATGAAGGATTAGATCTTTAATAAGAACATTTGCATTTAACAGTTTTTCAGATGCATTAAAAAATGTGGTTATGTTTGTATTATATTTCGTGTTTTTATTGACATAATGTTGAATACATCTTTTTACACAATGCTGTTTATAGGTAAATAAGATATGAGAAAAGAGCATTTTGAGAATAATACAATTTATTCAAGGAACAGTGGAATGTGGCTGTGTGTATAAACCAGAGGCACTTCCATCACAACCATTCATCATTTGGCGTATTTGCTGTCATGGTGTCTATGGTGGAAGGGGAAATATATACAAAAAGGGAGAGCCTGCTTCATTGGAGAGTGATGCCGTAGTCATATCTGTTCATGGTGTCATGATGTGCCATAAACATATAAATAAATAAAAAATGTTTCAGTTGCTTATGTATTCTTTGTAAACCACATCTGCTGCAACCCATTATTAACCTATTAACAATAAGGAAATAATTGTTTCGCTTTTTTTAAGCTCAATCTCATAAATGTGCTAAAAAATAAATGAATTGATCAGAAAATGTAGGCAACTTTTGAACGCGGGTTATTGAGCCAAGAATCCTCTCTAGGCATTATGGACGAACTGAAATGTGCTTGATGTTAGCTCTGCGATATATGACAAGTTCGCCAAACATTAAATTGATTTTGAGGTGGAATTGTTTAATGTCTTTGATTTAACCGCATTCACAGGTTCTTCCTGCTGATCATACGTCATAAAACTGCCAACAAGTACCAAAGTGTCACCGTTTTAATTACGTATAGACCGCAATGCCTCAGAAAATCCGATCTGCCTGTTTACATGACAGTCACATATCTGATTTATATCTGATTTATTTCCCCATATGAATGAGGCCTGAAACTGATCTCGAAATATCCGAATGCATGCGTTTTTTTCCTGTTTACACTATGGTGGGTCATATCCGATCTGAGTCACAAAAATCGGAATTGGGTCACATTTAACTGGCTGTGTAAACGGGGCCTAAAGGAGCTGTATTATCACTTAACTTTGTTTCTCTGTTCCCCACAGTTTCAGTGAAGAGTGCTCTGCAAACATGCAGAACCACGTGACTTCACTGCTGGTGGCTCTGCTGCTCCTGTGCAGCTGCACCAGGAACCAAAGCCTCGACACCGCTTCCATCCCCCAGTTTACCCAGTCTGTTTACAACGCTACCATTTATGAGAACTCTGCTGCTAAGACCTATGTGGAAAATCTTGTGAAAATGGGAATCTACATTACAGACCCCACTTGGGAGATACGGTACAAAATTGTGTCGGGAGACAACGAGAACCTGTTCAAAGCTGAAGAGTACCTGTTGGGAGACTTTAGCTTTTTGCGAATAAGGACCAAAGGAGGTAGCAGTGCCATTCTTAATCGGGAGGTTAAAGACAACTACATTCTCACAGTCAAAGCCATGGAAAAGAACTCAAACGCTGAGGCTCGGACAAGAGTCAGGATTCAGGTACTTGACACAAATGACCTGAGGCCACTGTTCTCCCCGACCTCTTACAGTATATCATTACCAGAAAACACAGCTATTCGCGCCAGTGTAGCCAAGGTAATGGCAACGGATGCAGACATTGGTACGAACGGAGAGTACTACTACAGCTTTAGAGAGTGGACAGACATGTTTTCGGTCCACCCCACTAGTGGTGTGGTTACGCTCACCGGGAAGCTGGACTTCTCTGAGACAAAGCAGTATGACTTGGAGATTTTAGCTGTGGATCGTGGCATGAAGCTGTATGGCAGTAGTGGGTTTAGCAGTATGGCTAAGTTAACAGTACGGGTAGAGCAGGCCAACGAGTACGCACCGGTCATCACTGCTGTAACGCTAGCACCATCAGACACTGACAAAGACCCTACTTATGCTATTGTCACTGTTGAAGACAACGACCAAGGAGCTAATGGTGAGATAGCGTCCCTCAGCGTTGTCGCGGGTGACCCTCTTCAGCAATTTAAAGCCATGAGAACGAGTCCAGGCAGCAAGGAATACAAAATCAAAGCAGTCAAGCAAGTAGACTGGGATAGTCAGCCCTTTGGATACAACTTAACACTGCAAGCCAAAGACAAAGGAAACCCGCCACAGTTTTCATCAGCGAAGGTTATCCATGTCACATCCCCCCACTTTAAAGTAGGGCCTCCTAAATTCACCGAAGCTGAATACAGAGTCAACGTGAGTGAATTTGCTCCGCTGCACACACCTGTTGTACTGGTAACAGCTGTGCCAAAGTATCCTCAACTTAAGTATGCATTTAAACACAAATTGGCAAAAAATCATTTTGCCATTAATGCTGATTCAGGCTTGATTACAACAGCTGGGCCCCTTCATGCGGACTCCATGGCCAGATACGAATTAGAAGTTGTGACCAGTGACAGAAAAGCAGCCGCTAAAATCTTCATTGATGTGATTGATGTGAACAACAATGCCCCAGAATTTAAACAAACGTCTCACAGATCCAGCGTTGATGAAAATATGCCAATAGGTACTAGCGTGCTAACAGTGAAAGCCACTGATCTAGACAGTGGGGAGAACGGATATGTAACGTACAGCATTGCCAATGCGAATCCCCAGCCATTTGTGATAGACTACTTCTCTGGCGTCGTCAGTACTTCAGAGGTTTTGGATTATGAACTGATGGCAAGAATTTATACCTTGAAAGTTCGAGCATCCGACTGGGGCACTCCTTTTCGCCGGGAAGTTGAAACTCAGGTTACAGTCATGCTTAACAACCTAAATGACAACAAGCCACTTTTTGAGAATGTGGACTGTGATGTAACGGTGCCAAGAGACCATGGCGTTGGAGAACAGATCGCAACCGTATCTGCTATCGATTCAGATGAGTTGCAGCTGGTGCGGTACATAATAAAAGCTGGAAATGACTTGAATGTTTTCGATCTGAATCCAAACTCAGGCGTACTGTCTTTGAAGCAGCCTTTGAGTGAAGGTGAGGCATCAAAAGTGTCCCTTCACAGCTTGCAGATAATAGCCAGTGATGGAGAACACGAAACCCAACCTATGTTTTTAAATGTTACGGTTGTCACAGCACGTAAACCAGTCCAAGTAAAATGCATCGACACCGGAGTAGCGAGCATGTTGGCTGAAAAGCTCCTTCAGGGTAGCAAGCTCCACAGCCAAACTGAACCCGAAGACAACTTCCAAGACATTCCCCTGGTGAACCGTTTTGCGCCCCAGTTTGCAGACACTTTTCCCAGTGTGATTGAGGTCAAGGAAGACTTGCCGGTTGGAGCCAGGATTGTCCATCTTAGCGCCTCAGATTCTGACAGCGGTTTTAATGGGAAAGTGGTTTACGTTATATCTGGGGGCGATTCTGGTAGTCGATTTGTTGTTGACATGAACAGTGGGTGGCTCAAAGTGTTTACTCCCCTTGATAGAGAAACAACCGACCACTATACATTGAACATCACTGCATATGACCTTGGGATACCTCAAAAGTCCTCTTCACGCTTACTGGATGTAAAGATTTTGGATGCTAATGATAACAGCCCACAGTTTTTACAAGATGCATATTCAGTGGAAATAAGCGAGAGCACGGCTGTTGGCACAGAGATCATTCAGGTTGAAGCAAAAGATAAAGATCTTGGGGATAATGGTGTGGTTAGGTACTCCATATTAGCAGACACTGATCAATTTGCTATTGATGCGGAGACTGGTGTTGTGACAGTGAAGAAGCCTTTAGATCGTGAGGTACAACCCAGTTTTGTGCTGAAGATAGCAGCTCGTGATCAGGCCTCTGCTGAGCCGCAGCTTATTTCAACTGTGCTACTTAAAGTCACACTGGAGGATGTGAACGACAACCCTCCAAAATTCATTCCCCCAAACTATCAGGTTAAAGTACGAGAGGATCTACCCATTGGTACAGTCATCTTGTGGCTGGAGGCTCACGACCCAGATGTTGGACCTTCTAGCCAAGTCCGATACAGCCTTGTAGACAACGGGGATGGGAAATTTGAAGTGGACAAATTAAGCGGTGCTGTACGAATTGTGCAGAGTTTGGATTACGAGAAAAAGCAGGTGTACAGTCTCACCGCACGAGCAAAGGACAAAGGAAAACCGATATCTTTGTCTTCAAGCTGCCATATTGAATTGCAAGTTGTGGATGTGAATGAGAATCTCTACAGACCATTGTTCCCATCATTCGTGGATAAGGGATTTATTAAAGAAGATGTGCCCGTTGGAACATCGGTGATGAAAATCTTGGCTCAGGATGAGGATAAAGGTAGAGATGGAGAAATCCGCTATTCCATTCGGGATGGGTCCGGTCTTGGGATCTTCGCTATCGACGAAGAAACTGGTAAGTTATCCTCCTTTTCTTTTATCTGGTAAGTGCAGAGGCGTGTGCGGGGGATGTTTTGTCGGGTCATGAATTATTCAACTAACAAAATCCCTGTGCATGAAAATGGCCAGTGATAGGGGTGCAAATGTGAAAGGACTTGCTGTATCAGTGACATTTTTGCGTATAGAAGGGGATTATTTTGTGTGACATCAGTTGGATACTTGCGCTGGTTGGTGGTAGCAGTTGGATGGCTTTGAGAGAGCTAATGAAGAGCATCCTGATTCTTTTCATATTTCTGCCGGAGGATAGAAAATTGATGTTAGGAACAGATGGAGCAGCTGTCTCTTAGACCTACTATAGACATTCCAAACTAGTTGCCGTGGTATTAAGAGGATTGCCTGCCCCCCACCATATTTTTCCACTTGATTTTCACTGTCTATTTTCTGTTTAAATAAGAAAATCAAACATTGACTATTTATCATTTTATAGATTATTTTCCTATGTAGGCCATAAGGTACTTAACACATATTAATGCGTTCTTAAAACCGTTAAGAGTTAGAGCTGGTTGCTTTTTGAACTAAAACATTTCTGTGGCAAAAGTCAACATCTGGCCCCATTATCTTTATACAAAGAATGTATTAATATCTCACTCAGCTGCCCGTTCAGAGCACCTGTGCCAAGAGTTAAAATAAGCAGTCTGGAATTCCAACGGTCTTTTCACACAAACCGGTATTGGCCACCCAGTGATGCAAATGCCTAATATATACATGTACTGCAACACTGAAAATGAAGTCTGAAGTTGTGTTTTTCTCAGATTTATGTATTTTATACTGAACTGAATGGTTAACGTACAGTTTGGCCGATGAAAGAGCATACATAAAGTATGTTTTTCTGCATTCATCCGATTAAACTCTTTTTTTGAACTTAAATCGAGAAAGAAATGTTATTACTAATTTGATTGTAAAATTTCCAGCCAAATATATCAAATGAAGTAAATTAGCAATGTCTCCAATTGATTGCTTTTGGGAAATCTAGCTTTCCTTGGTTGTAAATTTAGGATGACAGGATGTACTGGCATAGGGTTGTACGGCAACAAGACCATCTGTCAGCCATTGTGACTGCCCAGTTTTATACTTACAGTGGAGTACAGTGTTTATTTTAATGCTTGTAAGTTGATTTAAAAAATCTATAATATATATACTGTTTAAAAGTTTTAAGAGGGGAAGTTGTCAAGACTTTTGAATTTCTTTGTTACTTGGTACAGAAGACATGCTTCATGTATTCAAGGTAGTTTTAATGTCATTTATATTATTTACCACAACTTAATTATGACCTGCTCCCTGGCTTTCAGACCCTCAAATTGATCAAGCTAACTGTAGGTCATGCCATTGTCTTTTTCTGAGTCCCATTGTTAAGGATCACAGGCAGGACTGGTGCCAATGCAAATATGCCTGAGGTTAGAGGCGAGCAGCTCTCCTGGGAATGGAAAGATTAGAACAGGGTCTGAACTGGAGGGCTTGGTAGGAGGTGTTTAGGTTGAAGGTCACTACATGTGGGTTGAAGATCACATTTCATGTAGGAATCAATCTTAAATCCAAGGCTGAATCTCATTTGCTGTTTTTTTAAAGAGGGGGTCACCACCGCCAATGTTTTACAAGAATGACTGAGGCACATATGGACTAATCTGGCTGTGTGTTGGACAACGTTTTCCATGTCTTTGTGTTAACCCGTTTTATTCTCTGATTGGAGACCCTCAAGGGCTGGTTATACTCGACACAAGTGCAAGTGTCAAATATGACGTCATCGCGGTGTTCGCGAAGTTCGCTTTGGGTGAGCGCGAGCTCATTTCGCGTGGCGGTGTGCACAACATTTTTTGTGACTCGAGCGAACAGTTCGCGCGGCGCCGCAGTCAACATGAAAGCTTTAAACAGATTTTGGCTGAACAGGTACACATGTACAGACATCTTTTATGATCAATGTGTCTGTTTTATATTGTATTCAGAATAAAACAATATTTATCAACATTGCTCTTTTGAATTTTTCTTATATCTTCTCATTTTATATAACATAAAGACATCCAATGGGTTAATTTATGGCAATGTACATTTAGCAGTCCCTAACCAACAATATGTAGAAATGTGTCTGCATTATGCACAGAAATAAAAGAGTGAACAAAAAGTTTGATGTAAAAATGTATTAAATCAATAAACAATCGTTTGAAATGCATTTCCCCGTCCATCACACGCATCTGCTTCACAAGAGCGATGTATTCTACATCTCCACGTTTGTGGCATGCAGTGGGCGAACATTCCATCTCCTTTTTCCTCCTTTTTTTTGATAGTAGCAACAACACAAAATCTCCTACGATTCTTGTCGAGCAGCTGCTCGCAAGACGCCATTCTGAATGATCAGACGTAATTCCGGTAAAATTCCTACTTTTCTTCTACTTCCTGCAGATTTACAGGACGATTTCGTTTGTGCACCCCCTGTCGTTTCAAATAATATCTCAACGGCAAACACGTCAAGTAAAAACGTCTCGTCCGTTTGGGGAGTGGCGCGCGCCGTCAGCGGAGGCTCGTGAAGCGGAGCCAGGCTCGTGTATAAACTGGCCTTTAGGGGTCGGGGTTTTGGAATGTGCAAATTAAATTCTCTCCCTTTTTCATACCCACTCTTATTTTGTATGACTGAATCCTACATGTTTGACTGCAGTTGTTTTGCCCGGTAGGAATGTGAAGCTTTTTTTAATGCATGTCAACTACTCCCATAGATGGATATTTTTAGTTGAGTGAAGCCAAAGCTGCCCTCAAAACCCTCAGTTTTGAGAAACAATGTTGATTTGATATGTTTTGGGCTTCACTTTGTCAGTAATAGTTTCATTCATTCTCTTACCATTCAGTAAGATTAGTTTTGCCTTAAACCTAAATTGGGTTTGTCATTTTTATGGGCTGCCTTTCTGCTTTGCTTTAGTAACCAATAGCTAGTGGAATGTGTGTGTAGAGTTGAACCTATAGCAACAATGTTTACATCTGAAGCTCTCACAAACATGGCAAGAGCTTGGAGCTATGTTGAGCCCTGGTGAGATGTTAGTGTTTAAAGCAGGCTAATTCTGTGACTGGTGTGTGTATGTTTGTTTGAAAACACAAGGCATTGAGGTATGCTGCTAAACTGATAGATGTCATCAGAGCTACGCAAAGAATCTTATGCCTTTATATAATAAGCCCCCGATGGTTAAAATGGAACGAGTGGAAAACAAAACTTAGACTACAGGTCAAATATGAAGCTAACAGCATTTATATATTTATAAAATGAAAAGCTAAATAAAAAGTGTGAGAACTAGATGCTGGCCAAAGTTGTAAGGTTACTAATTTTGATATAGATGCAGTTTCTAAATAGCTCATTAGAAGTGATTCAGTAACATTTTTTCGTATTATGAAAAAATCCAATGACGCTAATGACATATTTACTGTTCATTTTAGTCATAACACCTCCTCTTTTACTTAACATTACTTACATAAGGTATAAAATACCAACGTAATATTAAATGATTAACAGTAATTTATTTATTACCATAACTTGTTCTGAGCGGTTGTTCTTTGTAAATTCAGATTCATTCGTTATAAATATATTAGGTAATAGTAATTTCAACAACTTGAAACATGAAAATAGATTTCACTGCTACTTATGTTAATAAATTTGGCCTTAACATAAGACTGGCACCTTTTGCATACCTTAAAGCCTGAATTTTCCTTAGATGTGCAAATAGGCTAATCGCCTTCAAGTGACAGCCTGTTAATAGTTACAGAGGCTTTTTTGTTTGTCTTAAAACGCGCTGTGATTCCTTACCTTAGTTGAAATAAATAGGCCTACCTTATTTATTGATGCAAATGCAATGCAAAGCCAAACAAGACAGTAACTGACCGTATATATATACTGCGCTGATCAACAGGAAATATTATCCTCATATGACGATCACTTATAAGGGAAACAAACAAGCAAGTTGCGAGGCCCGTTGACTTAATTTATTATCAATATTTTAACAATTAAGACAGTCAGAGAAGAGCAGCGAGTTTTTATGTATTTGTCTGTTTTCCCGTTTTTTCAACATGAAAAACCCTATATACAGTAGTGGTCGACCGATTATCGAATTGGCCGATTATCGGCGTTGATATTAAGGATTTAGCCGATAATCGATATCGATCATTTTCAAAGCCGATTTGCCGATAAAGTCATTTAATTTTGAAATGCGCTTTTTGGCTCTGACGCAGCCAAGGATTTAGTGAGAGTAGTCGGAACACGTCACTCTAGGGGTTTGCCTAGAGTAATGCCCGCCCACTGCCCCTCTGATTTCTTGGGACTAAGTCACGAGTCCGGCCAATCAACGCGAGAAGCTGCGGAACATAAAGTGTTTTTCACTCTCACACCGAAAGCGCTGCTTCGGGTTCATGCTCTATGAGGTAAAGCAGCATCAGACCTTGAAATAAATCACAATCCACTACACTGAAGATGCAAAACACTTCAATATAATAAGTGCCTGAATTTCGGAGCAGCTTTGCGGGTTTCCTGCAGGTTCCGCGGGATTTACACATTATTATCATGTAGATATAATTCACATCCTCAGTATAACAATGATTTGCTCTGCAAGCGAGCAGCACACTGCACACGCGTTTCTTGTAATTGATCGAGCTGGCGTTTTGCACGTCACTTAAAATGACGCCTTTTCCAAAATACAAGACATTTTATAGCATAAAAGATTTGAATCGTCGATCGTCGGTCTTCAGTCAGAGCGCTCTCATGCACGCGAGCACACACACACACATAGACTCCGCAATCTCAAGCTGCTCGCGACAAATGTTAGATCGAGTTATATTTCGCAACTTATTTATACACATAAATGTTCAGAGACACACATGGCTGTGATTAAATTCCCGTCTTGCCGACAATTCAATCAAGGAATAGGCTTATGTACTAAAGTGTGCCTAAAATATGCTTTTAATGTTATATAGCTTCATGAAAATATTGCGGTCTTTTCAACAACATACACAGTAAAGCTATGAAGGCAATTCAATTATTTACACTTATTATATAATTCAAATTGTGCTAGTTAATCCAATGATTAGCTAAATGATTAATTGAATAGTATTGTATGCAATGTTAAAGTCATCAGAACATATTTTTTTCCATAAATAAATATAATTTGTTACATTCAATCATTTTTTCATTTGTTGCTTGTTGTTTTTTACTGTGTTGCTTGTGGTTTACAAAATGTTCACAGAATTCTGATGGGTGCTCCCTTCTTTCTTTTGTTAGTATTAACAAAGTATTAATATGTGTTATGATTAAGATTTCTCAGTCAGAATTAAACATGTTTCAAATGTTTCAGAGCATGTATTCTTAATTTCTATATAAATTTACGTTTTTACACCATATATATATCGGTTCAAAATATCGGTTATCAGTCTAATTTGCATGGAAATAATCGGTATCGGTACCGGCCTGAAAAACGCATATCGGTCGACCTCTAATATACAGGATATAATAGTAATGCCTTATGAATATTTAATTATAAGCTTTGGTGTGAAATTGTGACTTAATAAAAACTAAATAAATACCGTCATTATTAACTTAATTTAAATAAACAAATATTTGAATATTCGTTTTTTATGAGCTCAAATATTTGAAAATGAAATTACTGAAAAATTCCCATCCCTAGTAAAGATTATTCAGTACATTACATGATATAGTAATTTAATTGCTTTAAAAACTACAGCTCATAATTTAATAAATGTGTAGATGTGAAATGTGAAATCCAGATGTGTAGAACTTATAAATGTGCATGCACATGAATAAAAAAAAGATTTATACAAGGCTATAAAGTGTTAACGCAATATAGTGAAATAATAATCGCATTTTCTCAAAAATATCATGATTTTGGGTCGAGCATTTGTTGTCTGTTCCACATTTTAGCCTTCTTTACTTATTTTGGAACTCCGGTCAACACAACCCTATAAATTTGTGTAATTTGCATCAACATTGCAATTCAATTTTCCGCTAGTGTGTGCACACGATGACTAATTCACATTTCATTACAACCACATATATAGCAATTTGTAATTTCTCATAAACAGTGGTTCCAAGTTTTGTGGCCGTAAAATAATTATGTGTCCCAAAGCATCTTTCAATTTTGGGAAAACCAGAAAGTTGGATTAAGTGGTCAAGAAATACTGATTCTAAAGCCCCTTAAGCTTTCATCGAAATACAGAAGTATCTGCTCGAGCCAGACACTCTAAGGTCAACGGGCGCCCCATAGCACTGAGCGCGCAACCATGTCTGATCCCTCTCCCTGACATCCACAGCTCAAAAATATCTTGTTTGTTTCACGAGCCAGCGTAAAAAGCCAGCTGCCTTTTAGCGCTATTCCCTGTTTGATTGATGAGTATAGAATGCAGACTGACTTGTGATATAAGAACACTTTTGGGAAAACATTTACAACTTCTGGTTGGGATTTTTCACAGATAGATTACTCATCGACTGAGGCCAAAAATATATTTCCTTCATTCAAGCCTATGCTCTTAAAGCATTTAATTTATGTACTTAGTCCTTCAGTTCTGTTAACATCTTTCACTCATTTAAGGCTCTGTACACTGCCAGGTCATGTTAGAATTTGGTTGAAGGCTCACAACCGCTCTGTCGTTTCAATGTGTTACATAAAGCATTTTGGGCATTTTTATGGTACCCAATGTAGCATTCTGGAAAAAGAAAAACGCTCCCTTCGCTCAGTAGCAGCTAACACAATGAATGAAATGTACTTTTTGTGAAAAGCTATCAGAGGACCTCTTTTTCGGAAATGAATTAGTTTGATGTACAAAGTGTCTAGAAGTAAAGTGTGCATGTACTGTTCTCTGTGAACTCTAAATGTATCCCCCATATGCCCTTCCTGTGGAGAGAGAGGTTGGTTGATTCTTTCTGATGCCAGATAACAGAGGAATGTGCTGGCGGCTTTGTCTTCTCATGTTTGGCTACCTCTCCGTTGGCCCGGGAGAAGGGAAAGGGGGTCATTAGAAAGAAAACGGGCAAGGAAAGAGTTTCATTTCGAGGTGAGGTGCCAGACGGATTTCGCAGTGGCCTTCTCATTTTCTCTCTTACATTTCTCACCATGTGTCAAAATATTGAGCATCTCCTTGGCCCATCTTGCCGTCTCTCGCTATTGGTGATATTAGTTTAGATCTCTCAAGGGTGTTACCACTTCTTTTCCAATATTTTTCCAGAGGGTGCATGACTGACTGACTGACGGACTGTGTAGTCTTTGCTTGAGTCTTGTTGCTGGGGTAACAGGGTTTTGGAATGCAGAGGGATCAGGAGTTGATTGTAGGGTGCTAAATGAAAAGCACACTTTCAAGTCTCATTTTTGGGAACTCGTGCTGATGTAAATGTGTGTTGTTTTAGTATTGCCTTAATAGAAGTCAGCGAGGTTGAGCAAAAGACCAACCATGACTAAACAAATCAGAAACTGAATGTTTCTGCTTTTAGAAATGCACACTGAAACAAATGACTTGCGAATTAACTCCAACATGTGGCTCAGTATTTCACATTTCATCAGATTTCGTGTGCCACGAACCGCCTTCCAGCATTGCCAGTTCGCATTACAGTGGCCAATATCACCATGCTCACTGTTCCCCTGTGATGTCACACACTGTTATAGCAGAATTGAAGGCGAATGACAGCAGATGTAAACACGGGGCTGGTGAAAGCGGAGCGCGAAAGCAGAAACGCTAACCACCGACGCGAGACAAACAGCGTGATGCATCTGCTCTCAAACTGTATCTGACTGTGCGTCAAAGTTAACTGGCATTTTAGCATAGCACATCTTGGGACTGAATGTCAAACCCACGCCTTTTCCACTCAGAGGTTAGGGATGAGAAATGAAAATGAATGCTTTTTATTTCAATGTTGGGCTCCTGCGTTGGGCAGAGAATAGCAAGAGCTTGCAACGAAGCCAAGAGAAATCATTGGACCTCGGAGAACCTGCAGTGTTATCATTAGAAACCTGCCCTGCACCTAGTTGGAACGTGTACCTTATAGACTAGTCTGTTTGATTTGATAGCTTTTTTTGGCAACGTAAACTACCGTAGTGTGCGCAACAAATCGTTGCATCACGGAACGTTAGGTTCGCTATGATACTATAATGTTGTTATTTGTTTTGGTCTATCGGTGTGCAACATTTTCCTTAAATATAAATTCACATTTGTAATAGGATATAAAGATGTAATTAGGAGCTCAGTTAAGAGTAAAACATCTGGGGTTTGAACCAAATGACTTTTTTTTATTGCCTCGCCAGCCTCCTCCTCGCCACATTTAAACGCCTTTGATCCTCGCCACATAGAAACACTCCAAGGAGCGTGAGTTTATAAATAGAAAAGTGAGAGGAAAAATGAAGTGAGGCTTTCAAAATGTCAAGGCGGTACCCCGTTTGAAACACAGTTCATAGCCTTATCAACCTTCCCAAAAGAGGAGAGAAATGCTCTCTGGCATACACCGGCACGCTAATACTCCATCCCTGTGATAATGCCAGCACCGACAATGTCATTGGGCAGCTATTTCATGCTTCAGAAAAATTTTGTTCTATCACAGCAGAAGGCCCTTATCAAGAGGTGCTCGTGATCCGAGTCAGTTCGGGCGGGGGGGGGATGGGGGGGAGAACGACCTAAAATACTAAATGTGATATTTAAGCAAACAGACCCGCTGACCGCCAGACTACAAGGCCTCTGAGATAACATGAGGTGTTTGGAAGAGTAAGGTCTGTTTGGACAAGTGACAATAGAAGCTCTCATCTGGAATTAATAGGGTAAAGCAGGCAGGAAAGCAGGCTTTCCGTCGGCTGTGTTCCAATTGTATCACTCCCTTTCATTCATTGATCAATTTTCTCGTGCGCCTCACAAATACAGACTTCCAAATTGTCTGTTTTTGGCTCCGTGCTCTAAGGCAGCATGTTATGTCAAATTCGCTCATTTGATTCATTTGTTAAAAGTTCTTTCCTCAAGCTTTCCTGTTGGAGCATGGATGTGCTTTATATCTTAATGGTTGTGTTTGTAAACGCATTTCCGCTTAGTATTTGCTTTTAGGATGAGATTAGTGGGATATGTCATGCAGGACAGTGTGCCTGTATTAAGTCTGTCAAATCATTCTGTTCCTCTTCAGTACGGTTTTCCCCTCCAGCTAAATGGTACTTGAAGTTTCTGTAGCCCTAGTTGCTTTGTTTGCTCGGACGATATAGTGAAAACGCAATGATGCGTAACACGGAAATAAAGCGTTGACTCAAGAGGCTCTGCAAGCCTGTAATCTCTTGTCCAGGATGCCCAGTAGATAAGATGGCTTTTGTGTATCGCAGTGTTTGTTAAAGTCATCAAGCAATCGTTGTTTAATTGCTTCCTTGATTCAGTGATTCAAAGTTGTTTCAGCAGGTATTTGGTTGGAATTGACTCAAGAAAACAACTTTTCCGAAAACGTACAATTAGAGCTTTACTGAAGTTATTGAATTCATACAGTTCTACCAGAAAGACTCAGGAAACATAGAACGATAAATAATATTTATTAAACATAATGTTAAAGATCTTTGGGCATAGGCCCCGTCCAATAAATGAATCATGGCAAAATGATTCCGATGTTCCTGCCTGAAGATAAGGCAGGGGCGGAGCCTACCCCCGGACTGAGGCCGGGCCCCTGACCTGGTGGTGGTGGTGGGGAGGATGGAGGTTTCACTCATGCGTTAGTTTCTGCGAACGAAAGAGAGGGTGAGTACCATCCTTTTATAATACGTGCTGAGGGATGATAGGCTAACCGTAATTGATTATGCTGTGAGGAGTCTTCCTGATAGAACTTGCGCGGAAGCTTACATTTCTCTCATATTAACAGTCAGCGTTTGCTCTCTGAAGTCCAGTACAACATCCCCATTTAAACAAATAGTATTCATGTTTTTTCAAAGTAATAAAAGGTTCATTTGAAGTTCCAATCCCCAAACGGATACGAGGATTCCTCAAGGCTTGTGCTGTACCATCTATGTACTCCTGCATCACTAAACCGAAAGTGAAGTGGGGTAGATCCCTTTATAGCCCCTCTAAAAAACTCTGGGAACCGAGAGCATGATATGATTAAAGTCGGGAGGGGGGGCGGTGGGAGCTTAGCCGAGGGTTCCCTTCTTATACACTTGCTTCTGACATAGGAATCCAAAGTATACCTCCTGCTTTTCTGAGAGTCTTGAGGAAGAGAAAAAAATGGCTGAGAAAGTTTATGTAAGCATGTGCACAGGAGGTCTAAGAAGGCTAAAGAATGCAGGAGCATGAATAGCAGAATTAACAAAGTCTTTACAAAGCGAATCGGCCAAACCAGGGGAATGCACATTCTAAAATGTCCTAACTCATCCTTCTGTTTCTCCCACCTACGGCACATATGTGAAGTCTTGTAGAGTCACTCGCTGAAGGTCAAAGAACTGCTCAGAGTTAGTCAAGCTTCGCTTTGATGATACGTGCAGCAGTTCTGTGGTTGAGGAGTGAGCTTACAGGGGCTAAAGTTGCGTGGTTCACTACACATCCTCCGCCAGAATATTGATAGTTTCTGAAGGCAACTCATCTCTTTATGAAAATGAACGCCGGGGCTAAACAGGATTTTACATTTAATAATCCTCTTTTTGACAACGTTCATAATCTTTCTTGGCTTTCTAATTTGGCAGTTTCCAGCTTTTTGCAGCCTCAAATTGACGCTGTGCCATGCGTTTGTATGTGTAAATAGGAGAGAGAGTGAAAAGAAGTTTATTTGCATATATTACATTTGTCTCTTGTTCTGTTAGGAAGTATGCGCCGTAGTGCATACAGTGGTCAGGACTTTTCTTTCAGATTTTTACTGTAATAGACCATTATTAAGGAGGCAGTGAATGATAGAGAGAAGCTGGGGTGGGATTGGGAAATGACCCGAGCCAAGAACTCGGTCGCCACTGCACAATATGTTGGAGCACATGCCCTACCCACCAGGCCATGACCCTGACAAGATCCTCTTTCTGACCCTCATTATGGCCTAGCCGAGAAACAGAAGAGGAAAGGGAGAATGGAGACTAGGCTATTCCCCAATCCACTTTACATTCTCGTCATTATAGCCCTTGATAGTCTTTGCCAGGACACAAGCTTTAAAGGAATAGCTATACAGAAATAAAAAATCAGCTGTCATTTACTTACCTTTCATGTCTTTCAAAACTCTTTCTTTCTTCCGTTAAACAAAAAAGAGGTATTCATAGCAGAATCTTCATGGTGGTTTTCCTTTACAATTAAAGTGAATGGTGGCCGCTTTTTAAAGGGATTTTTTCTTACCCAAACATAGAAATCCTGTCATCATTTATTCATCCTCATGTCATTCAAAACCGTATATAATCCTTACTTCTGTGGGAGATTGAGAAATGTCTCAGTGGTTTTGTGACATTACAATTGATGTGAAAGGGGACTAGCATTCCTCATATTGTCTTTTTTGTTTTATATAAGGTTTTATGGTGTATTTTTTTCACAGCCTAAAGTTATAGTTTACCCAAAAATGACCATCTATTCACCATCTAATCAATCTAAATGACAAAGAAGAAGATATTTTGAAGAAAGTTGGTAACCAACAGCACTGGTCCCCATTTTCTTCTATTATATGGACACAAAACCAATGCAAACGAAGTGAATGGGGTCACATTCTTGAAAATATCTTCTTCTGTGTTCTTCAGAAGAAAGAAAGTCATACAGGTTTTTGAAATGAGAAAGGAGAGTAAATGTGGGTAAATGATTACAGAATTTTTAATTTTGTTTGAAATATTCCTCTAAGATTTGAAGCAAATATTGATTAATTTGATTTATGGTTGTTTAATATGTTGAACTGTGTTTCCACAACCACACACAGATACATGCAAGGTCAGCCATGTTGAGTCAGTGCGAGCCTTTCTTATTGTCTTAGGGGGTCAGTTAGCTGTGAAAGTTCTCGCTTTAGGGTAAAAAATGCCAACAGACAAAGCAGAGAGAAAGAAAGACTTGCTGTATTTCTGTCATCATATTCTGTAGCCTTAAGGCAGGTTTCACAACTTCCTGAAGTACGGTTTATTCAAAGGTGTGGCAGAATACCTTTGAAACACCTCAGTGTAATGAATGAATCACTCCAATAACAGACTGTTTGCAATTGTTTTTTTTTAATATCCTAAACACTGCTGTGACTCATTTGTAGATAAAGGAATAAAACAGTTTGGGAGAGATTTTTCCAAAGTTCTGTAAACGAGCTTTCTGTGCAATTTATTTGTTTAAGATTATATGAACAATTAGGTCAGAGATTTAGCTCTGTAGAATTCCTGAAGCTTCTTTAAAACAATGAATAAGTCTTGAATGAACAAAAACCTTGTCTCAGTCGGAGCTGGCTGTTAGTGCAAAGGGCTTGTGTTAGTGAATCAAAATCCCGTTGAGAATGTTTATTGTTAGGTAAATGTTCCTGCATGTGAATGTGGTTCTAATCCACTCAACAGGGGGTTTAGAACAAACTGCTTATGAGCAGGTCAGTTGGTAAGTTCATGATGTTGGGTTGAAGATCTTTTTACACAAGGCATAGTTTTGGCATTGAAAAAAGCATGACATGATGGTTAAACTAAACAATGGACTAAAAGTGTACATTTTTAAAGGATAAGAAACATTTCAAATTCAGCTCATTGTGAATAATATATGTGTACAATTTTGGTGAATATTCAGTGCAAATTTTACAGTTAATGGCGTCAGTGTTATTAGCTCGGAGCCTTTTGGCCAGCAGTTCATGCGTTCATGTGGTTGGTGCGAGTTTGAATCAATTTGAAGCCTTCCGTGTCTTGCTATGAAGTGTTTGTTGGCATGTTGATGAAGTCATCACCCTGGTGATTGCCTTAGGAGGTTGGCAGAGGGGTCAATAAAGCTCTTTTGGCTTTGACGGGGGAGCTTTCTTTTGTGCCTATCCCCCGTCATCCAAATGCTCACTCAAGTTTGAAAACCCGTAGTTGGTGAACAAAACTGATTTTTAACACCGTGTCTACACCAGACACGACAATAGACAAAAGGAAACGCATTCGAACCCATTATAATTAAAATTTTGTCCAAACTAGATTTGACGCTGATACAGTCTTAGCCTTTCTCCTACCATCTCACCTTCTTCTCTCCTCCACATCTGTCTTGAAGCTTCTCTGACTCCGGTTGACACATTCTCACACTCTGCTAGCCTCTATCACACACACTCGTTTGTCTTAGTCATTCTGCTTTCTTAGCCCTCTCCTCCCTCACATCATACTGTTTTTTCATCCAGGGCTACAATCTTCATGCTCAGCGTCCAACCATGCGTTGTTCTTCTCTTAATTTTGGATGTTTGAAAAAGCATTTTTTTTAATTGTTCAATGGAACTGATGTTCAAATGCAGAACTTTATTCCGTAATATGTTATCATTAAAAAAGGATTAAAATGACATTTAAATTATTATAATTATTAGAGATACGAGTAATCGGCCAGTAATCTGTATTGGTCGGAAAAAGTAAATCTACACACTATCGACTATCGGCATTATCACCAAATTAATGTTTAAAATTAGCCTTATAGTAATTTTATGAATTATTACCATTAAGAAAGTTAAGAAATATTAATTTAATCTTCAGAATCGGTATTGGCATCGGCAGATATTACTCTAATAATCGTTAATACTCTAATAATAATAATCGTAATCGGTCTCAGTAGAGACATTTAGTATCAGCACATTTCTAGTATTTATAAACCGATTAGTGCAACCCAACTGAATGACTTGGACTCATGATAAGTTACACCCCTTCAGCCAATACTAAGTGTTTGAGATTTATTTCCTGCGTGTAACCACCGTATTCTCGTCGTTTTGTCGACAAGTTTTGCATGGGCACCAATGGTGAACATTGAAAGTTTGCAGTCGTCAGCCATTTTGTGTTCTTTTTAACAATGTTTGCTGCATTTCTCTTGCACATTACTTCATATCCCTGTTGAAAAAGACAGCATATGCAGGGTTAGGTATGTTTTGATAAGGGTTTGACCAGCTTAAACCAGCTATGGACCAGCTATGGACCAGCTAAGGACAAGCTTAAACCAGCACATGACCATTTTAAACCAGCACATCAAAACATACAAAAGCAGACTATATCTAGTTTTTTTCAACAGGGCAGGCATCTACAGTGTCGAGTTTATAACAACCCTGATGTATGGGCCGACCTACACCCCGATAGCCACAGGCAAGATGAAGTGAGCTATCAGTTTCTTTCTACCCACCTCCTATATTAGAGCCTTAAGCTACCCAGCTAACGTCAGGTGTTCCAGATCAATGATGAATGGAAAAACAGGGCAAAGAAAGTAAAAAACACCTTGAGCATGTGAAAAGGAGCTGTTTTCCCTTGTTTGTTTTAAAGGTGTGCAGCTCTTCTTTCTCATTTTAACCCCCTCAAGGTTGCGTCAAAAGTTTGCTGAAGCCAGTTAACAAAACAACGAGCCCGTAGGACACTTGAACTGGAGCTCTGCGCTTTGGAAAAGATCATTCTGAAACAAACATGATATTGTTCTCGCTCCCTTACGTCCTCATGTGACGTGAAACACGATGCGCTTTCTCATATATGGCCGTTATCTGCTTGTACTTTGTAACTAAACAAAAAAGTGCTGAGTTGGCCTACATGATGTTTAAGAATCAGTGAAAGAGACCATATGAGTTTGAAACCTGAACAAGACCAGGTTTTAGGATTTCCTTGCCAGCTGGATATAATCTCAAAGTTTTATGGCTCAAGTTTAATGAGCTTGAGTTTTCAATGACAGGGTCACTGTAAACTTTGGTCAGGGAGTGTCTCTTTACCTCTCTCTCACCATTCATGCACGCCCACCTACGCCCGCTTCAAAAACGATGAGATCACTCAGATACAGATAACCTTATGACAGGGTTTTTTCAGGCAAGCCAAACCTTTATTGCCCTCAGACGGCCCTCCTCTTTATTTGGCAAGACAATACAATAAAGTCTAATGAATCATTGTGCTACATAAATTATGCCACACCTTCATACGCCAGTGCACATGCAGATGTATAGATCAAAGTCCCTACACTCCTTTGCATTCCTCTTGTCTCGCTTTCTTCCCTTCATCTTTACTCAATATCATATGTGACGGATTTGGTTGCTCTTTGTAGGCAGAGCTGATGTTTGCGCTTCGGCGGCCTCCACCTCCTCTTCCAGCCCCCCCTCATTCTTTTATGGCCGTGAAACAGAGAGTTTTGCCCGTCTGAATAGGCGGACTGTTGACACAGCTGAATGCAATGCAGCACACATGGCCCGTGCACCAAACGGCTGTAATGTTTTAAGATTGCAAGGTGGAGAGCTGAACAGGTGACTTACGCTCAGAGCAAGCTGTGTTTAATAAAGGCATTTTACACTAAGAGGTTCAGAAGACGATCTATAAGAGGGATAACGTTCCCTTTAAACCTCTCAGAGCCACTTATCTGCTTCTTAAGCTTCCATAATCATAGGAATAGAATGATGGACATTGGATGTTAAGGATGTAAAATGTTAGAGATGCTATTTACAGGTTTGCTTACAGCTTCACACCTAGAGAAATGAATAGGACGTCTAAACAATACGTGTAAAATTATGTACAGTCATATTGCTGGCCTAGAAAAAAAAAGAGTTGTTTCTTCCCTCACGTTGACACTTTGTTATATCACATGACCTGACAAGCATTTATCTCTTGTTTCAATTGAATTATGGGTGGGAAATGTGAGTCGTATTATCCCAAAAAGATGATATATATACAGTATATGCATTCAATGTATCTTTTGTGTTCCTCAGGTGTGATTCGGACACAAGAGTTGTTGGATCACGAGACCGCACCGCACTACTGGTTGACAGTCTACGCCACTGACCATGGAGTGGTCCCACTCTCTTCCTTCGTTGAGTTGTACATCGAGGTCCAGGATGTCAACGACAACGCTCCTCAGACTTCTGAACCCGTCTATTACCCATCCGTCATGGAGAACTCGGCCAAAGATGTCTCCATCATCCAGATCGAAGCGTTCGACCCGGACACCAGGTCCAGGGAAAAGCTCTCCTTCAAGATCACCAGCGGGAACCCTCAGGGCTTCTTCAGCATCAACCCTAAGACAGGTGAGCACGTCCAAGCTCTCTATTTTCATCTTAAGGGAGACAGGAGTAGAAGCAGCGAGAGACATTCACTGAGTACAGTGATCGATCTGTTTTTTTTGAACGACAGATTCAAAAATATAAATTCAGTCTTCCTCAGTTCAATCAAAACAGCATGTTTAACATCGGCTTCATTTTAGCTCAAAGCCCGTTCACACAGAGGTGTTTTTGATATGAAAAAAACATTTCAAAGCTTCACACTGAGTCTCAAATATCACACAACAGTGGTGAAAAATAACATACTAGAGTGAATTTTGCTTTCGTTCAGGTGCAATGTTTTTCAGAGAATGGCAAAAATTGGGCGTTGGGAGTGAAATTGAATTGTTTGTGAATATTTTGTTCTTTCACATGGTAATTTATTTCAGACGTTGTGTGAGTATTTCTCTAATCTTTACGACGGTCTAGTATTTGTCCGTTTACAGAACATGATATGCGCATTGACACTTAAAGAATGGCACTTAAGAATTATGCTCCAGTCACACTAGACTTTGTTCCATTGACTTCCATTCATACACATGCAAATGCGTAAGACCGGAAACGCAAGCCCATCTAAAGATATTTCTCATTTCACTGCAAAGTTCAGGTTTGGTGAACTCTGACCTGCGAATGGATGACACCAATTGAAGATCATAACATCACAACATGACTAAGAAGATCAAAACATCACAACGTGACTTCTCCGTACAGATATTTAAAAGATGGAGGAATCGCCCTCACCCATTTTTATTGCCCCGTCCTAACAAATTTTGCATGCTCAATGTCTAGTGTGACCATGAGATCACACAAACGGTCAAAAGTTAAGGATCACTTGACAAAAAAAATTCTCATGATCTTAAAAATATTTTAAACTAAATGTGTGTGATACAATGTTTGAACTTACTTTTGTTGAGAAAAATATAATTGTGCCAACATATTAATATCTTTTATTAGAATATATTTATTTATTTAAACATATTTTTTAAATAGACCAAACGTTTAATAGAAAGCAGCCAATAAGTGTGCAGTATTGAAATTCTTTGAATACTGTTTGTCAGGTTGAGACATCAAGGATCTGGATGATAAAATGTTGAGTGTATGATTTAGCATTTTGAATTCTAGGCAAAGGAGACAACTTTTGAAGATGCTTAAAGTTTAGTCAACGTTATTCCCACAGTTACAATTGTGTTATTCTATGTTTTTTAGGGGTTTACTTTTATTTTAAATGTGGAAAAAATAAATAATGAGTAAGTGATGCTAAACTTTTGACCGGTAGTGTCACCAGATCACAATGAATGCTGCGCATGCATGTTAACAAACAACATTTCTGTTAATTATTTATTTCGCTCACACGCTACTCTGTTATTCATTTACCAAAGAAATAGCTGCTTTGTAGAGCATAATGTGTCCCAGAACTCGCATGACACTCATAATGTAAAAGCATTTAGTCCATCAGAGTAGATATCCATTTGGAGAATGGAGATATGTATGCAGTGTATGAATGGTCTTTTGAGATACTCTGAGTGTCGTGCTGAGGTCTCAGACCTGTATTTTTATGTAAATCTGCTGAAGCATAAGGTTCAGTACAATACGCAGCGAATAAGCCTATGCCTCATCTCTGTACTACTGCTTGTTCTTGTTTTCTCACTCCGTCTCGCTCACCCACCGTCGCCCTGCTCTATTTCTCACTCTCTTCATGGATCACTGTGTACGCATATGGGGTTTGCTAAATGGACCCACACTGAATATTTTATACTGCATTGGTTCCCCCCTCGTTCTTCACTCCCCCGTAGAGCAGAACACAGTTTTGCAGCATACCGAAGAAGAACAGGCGTAAAAAAATGGCAGATCCAGAGGTGGGCAGTTGTGGGGAAGTATGAAATGATTCATGTCGGAAGTTTAGGGCTTTTTCGAAACATGTTAGGTCAGATAACCTTGCGCCTGAGATATTGTTGTCTGAACTTGTTTTAGTGCGTTGAACAAATTTTCAAAGAGTATTAGCTAGTGTCTGTACATTCCATCATGAGAATTGTATTGCCTTGGGAAATATTAAAATAGACAAATGTCAGTCGTTGACAAAAGAATAGCATATCCCATATAATTTGGATTGGAAGAATTGAATGAAAAATGTCCGCATTTATTTTTATTAAAGAGATCTTGGCAAATCTGAGCACGAGGCCTGAGATTTCTTTTAAAAATTCCAGAGAAGGCTCGTGTGTTATTACCACTCTCTTTTTTTCCAGAAGAAAAAACAGACTGAATGGAGACGTTCGCCTATGTCTCATTCTTCTCGAGCACGTTGCTGTCTGCAAGGAACAATGAAGATATAATAAATATCTCATTATTGATTTACCATTGGGTACATTCCGCTCAAATGCTCAAGATTTTAATGGATGTAATAAGGACACGCTATGTGAAAGTCCTACTCAGGCTTGTTACACTTGAAAGGAGCTGGTCTGAGAAACTCGCCTCAAAGTTCCATTTCAGTTGAAGGTCTCGGCCAGTCTGTGAAACCTGGTGGCCAGGCTCTCTCACAGCATTTTACACACTTGTGTGGTCTTTTTCCCCCCGTGTAGTCACATACACAAACGTGAAGGTTATTTTTGCTAGGGGTGGCCAGTGAGACTTTTCAGACCAAATAAGGGATTGTCCTCCAGCAGTCTGTGTTCTCTCACTAACTGTTCCACACTTGGATCTGTTCCAGGGAAAGAACGAAAAACTAAAAAGAGAGGAAAATTGAGACAGTCTGACTCTGCTTAGTCGTTGAACATTAACCGTTCTGCGACGGATGTGTGGGTTATTATCCCGTGTTTGTATGTGTAACCATGAGAAACAGATAAGAAGTCATTGCAACACTTAGTTTTAAGTTCCGAGGTTTAAGATTTAAAGTAATCGACAGTTCAAGAGACATTCCTATTTTGTCATCTTTAAGGTGCCTGTCAGAGCTCCAGAGGCGTACCCGATATCGCTGTTATGTCGATGGCACATAGCGCGGGGAAAGCACCCAAACACTTTTTTACTCAGACATAACAACTGAGAATAATCAGGAATGGATCCAGCTCGCTTGATAACATAGACGCGTAGCGTACACAAGTCTGCCAAATTAATTCAGTATCTGCAAGAGATTTGCTCCACTCAGACCTATTTACATCGTGTACCTCATCCACTTCAATTTGCAACATTTACTTAAACAGTTTTTCTTAAAATAATCACGGGTAGTTATTGTACATCAGTTTAATGATTCAAATTCAGCCTCAAGGTTGATTGGTTTGGACCACATTGATTTTCATTTAGAACAGGTTTACACAAGCTTATCATGGACGATGAATGACAAAGATGATGCACACACTCTCTGCTTTTTAAGAAAATAAAGGTGCCACCTCATAAAAAAGATGATGAAAGATTTCACCTTTCACCAAAAGATTGTCAGACTACAGTATTTTTTATTAACCTCCAAAAAAGAAGGCGAGTGATTCTTTATCTTTTACAAGAGGTTAAAATAGCCTGTTTCTAGATTAAAGGTATTTAGGAAAGCTACTGCAGAGATTTATTGAGAGCGAGGGCATGTTTGAGAGAGAGAGAGAGGTGTCGGATGTGTACCTGCATATCAAAGCCTGTTAAACTTTCATCACAAGACACCTCAGAAGTCTAAGTAGCAGTGCTGAGGAAAGAAGCAAATCTCTACACAAGGGTAGAAGCAGCCATTTTGTGAGCATTTGTGTGTGCAAGACAATTTTGTTGCCTTGGTATTGTTAGATTCAAACGAAGCCATCATTCACGATTTTCCTCACAGCTGCTTTATGTGATATGGCTCAAAGCCATAAAGCAATTAACTCATACCACTCACCCTTATCGTAAGTCGCAAAAACACCACAGCTACCTGCATTGTTTCTATTTAAATAAGGTTTCTGTTGGTGCCCGGCCAACAAGTGTACCACAGAGTCCCATTCGTCTCAAATCAAATATCGAGTTTAATTGTTATCACCACTGACCTCTATATTAGTATTTTGTTTCTTTTCCAAAACGTCACGCCTGGTGATAAAGCAGTTAAATATACAGCAGGCTAAACCTCTGTAATTACATGCCTGGAAACAGCGAAACGCTGCGCTGGCGCGTCTACAAAGCTGCTTTCGGAAAAAATAGGACCTGTGGGAAGAATCCAAATAAACTTGTTTGTTGGTTCGTTGGTGGCTCTGGGACGCGCACATCTGCAGCGTCTGAGTTTGATTATTTGTTTGTCGGCGGACATTTTTGTGCGCTCGATCACAAAACCTCCTCGGACAATATTGACTGGATGATTTAGTTGTGAGCGTATGTGTGTGTGTAAGGGCTTGGATGAAAGGTGTTGTTTGTCTTTTGGCAATCGTAATCAGGTTGTTATGCTGCTTTTGAGTTTCATTGAAGGGGACATGTCATGAAAACAGGATTTTCCTCGATCTTTTGAAATAAGAGTTCATTGTATTCACATTGCAAAGCCACTTGCCCAGTCTTTCCAGGCCATTCATAGAAGCAAGCCGCAAATATGGCTCGTTCAGAAATAGGTAGGGATGTATGAATGACCGTGTGAACTTTATGAAGAGGTTGTAATAGAGGTTATTTACAGTGGTGGCCGACAGTGATGTTGAATGGGGCGTATTTCTTATATTTACGTGTTTCTGAATACCATATAGAACCAAATAAATGAACTAAAGCACCAAAATTACATGGATTATATTGCCATTTGCATTCCTCACACTTGAAGAGTTAGCTTGGTCCTCAGTTTGCATCTCATAATTTAACAATTAAAATACAGTTATCCGCAAATCGTAGTTATTTAGTTAATAATGGCAGTGTGGCAGAACAATTACTTTGATTGGAAGTTGAAGCTGAAACGCAACGCAAACGTATCTTGCCACAGAGTGCTGCTTTTAAATATCTATTAAGCTATATAAGCTATCCTACTACTTGCTATCCAGAAAAAATCAAGAATTAGCACTATTGTTGTACTGACACTGACAGGTATTATTTATAACCTCTGATGTGTCAGTAAAAATGACCATTTAAATATTAAGCCATGAATATTATGTTACATATGTATTTGACTATGTATGTTAAATATACTATTGTACAGCAAATAAAGTGGGCATCTTCGTCAACGCAATACTATAGTCTACCGTAATAAAAGCTTAATCAATTACCGGCAGATAAAAATGTACTACCGGCACAAGCCTATTTCTAATGAAGGGGAAAAGAATGCTTCCCGCACGCCGACTCGGCCCCAGGCCCCCGACCCCCAGCTATGACACGACACCGACCAGGTCTATATGTACTACACAGTGTCGAGTTTGGGTTCTATCCTAGAGCCACATTCATTGTCATTGTGAGTCCAGATTTGTTCAGCGAGTGTGACTGAGGATAATGAGCCCATGCTGCAGGTGAACGGATTGTTCCTTTGTGTCAGGTCATGCAAAAGAGTCTGTTCCAACTGACCTCAGTCTTTTCCTTACAGGGCAGTTAAAGTGATGAAGAGAGAGCATGGTTGTGTTCTTGCATAAATAACTGTGTGTGTGTGTGTATATAACATTACACCAGTGTGTGTTCCCGCATAAAGAGGATGCATTTGTTATATACGACAATGCTTTGCTAGTGCGTATATTCACTCTCTGATTCTAGTTTGCAACTTCCTTTTTTCACACCCCCTGTATCTTTGTGGTCTATCCCAGAGGCCTTTGCTCTGCGCGAGCTGTGTGGGCGGACCGCTAGCCTCTCCATCTTCTCCTTTACCCTCATGAAATGCACCCTCTGAATGACTACATCATGCATTTTACCTCGGCCGTGTGTAAAAAAGATCGTTCCTCGCTCTACCTGTCAGTGTAGAGAAATTAACCCACCTGCTAGAAAGCCGCTTTCAGACTGTTTTTTCGAAAGCACCCTGCTGAGTCGGACTTTGAGCGATAAAGAAAAAAGCCTCTGCCAGCGAGCTCGTGTATATGCACACTTGAACGGGAAAGACTTGTTTAAGATATAGAGCAGACACAGATGGGCAGAAAGTGAGAAAGAGAGAAGACAAGGCAGAGATCAAATGTCTGTATTCTTTACAACCTATATTTGCGTTTTGGATTAAAGGAACAGTTCACCCAAAAATGTCACCGTTGATTAACATAGTAAGAAAAAAGGATGTTTACATTTCTTTGTTCTGTTTAATACAAAAGAAGATATTTTGAAGAATGTAGGAAAGTTTTGGGCACGTTTGACCACCATTGTAATTCTTCTATGCTAGTCAATGGTGGCCAAGAACTGTTTGGTTTTATAAAATGGTAATTTCTTGTCCTTGATTCTGATTGGTCGGGCTGAGTATAAAATACACTGATTCATAAATTTACCCTGGCTTATTGCTATAACAGCATTATTATTATATGTTTATCGGAACAAAGAAATGTATACAGATTTGGAACAACTCGAGGATGACGACAACATTTAAAAAAAAAATTGTGAACTGTCCCTTTAAGTAAGATTAAAAGATGCCTTCAGGCTCATGTGAACAAAAGCATAAAAGTAGCTTTTTGCTTTTTTCAGAAGTTAAAGAATCTAGAAAATGATTCTAATTCCTGTGAGCAATGAAACTGCATTTTGCATTGTTTTTTATTTAAAAAGCAACTTGTCTGTCTGACAAAGACAACATCGAGCTGTTTTTCCATTGCATATTTGCGGCAAAGAGTGCAGTCTCTAAGTCTGTGAAACACCTCTCACAAAAACATGACACATCATGTTTGTTCCTTATTTTTATAAGGCATAATGCAGTACCCCTTGTGTTACCACATGAAGTTTCTAACATCTGCCAGTCAAGATGATTTGATTTACTCACATCACTAAAATAACTATTTTTCTCGCAAATTACACAATGCATGTGTTTCTAGTAAAGTTAGCAGCCGCATGAGTCGATTTTACCCACTAAATCACTTTTAACGCATTTGGCGTTCACACAGTGTTCATTTTGCATCTTGGATATGCAGTTAGTCTCCATGGCGTGTATGGGAATTATTGCTCTCGCTGGCGGGCAAATGCGAAAGAATTGTGCTCGGCACAATGCAGGCGGCTCTTGTTCTGTAGGACAAACCGCACACACACACAATCACGTTCTCAAAATCTCAAATCTCCGGTGTAATACATGATATCTGCATTAGCTCTCTCTTTGTCCCTTTCCCACTGTAGTTTTTCGCTTGCGGAGCCGATATTATCAGGAACACAGGCTGCTGGGATAGAAATCAGCTCAGATGATTAGAAGTCTACGAGCCACCTCTGGGCCTTTGAGCTCCGCTCGGCTTGTTTAATTGGAGTGAAAGGAGGATATCACGGCAAGACCTGCTTTCCTCTCCTCTTCCCTCCTTTCCACTTTCCTAGCATTTTTCAGCGTTTTGATAGCAGGAAAACTGGGGGTTTGGCAACAATGCCAGGCACCCTTTTCAAAGGGTTCAACCTTGAAAAGAAATGGATACAGCGTCTAACAACTTCCTGTCGTTTCCTGCCTTTTAGAATCCCACAGTTGGCACAAGTCACAAAAGGTTATTAAGGATGTAAAAGTAAAACGAGGCGCCGGGGCAAAAAACACGACTTGCACCCCCCCTCCGTGTCATTCCTGTGGATAAAGTTGCAGGGTTTCAGAGGCTCGTGAAGCGTAGCCACCAGCGCACCTGTCCTGCTTGTTTACTGCTAACCCACGGATTTCACACGCCGGAAATCTTTGCTGATATTCAATCCGTAACCAGAAGTCCACAAAAGAAAATGACCTCTGATCTCAGATTGTACTATCTGCAGCGTTCACAGAAGCTCTCCGTAGGGTATTTTATTGTTTGTCTGTGTAATATATGCAATGTAATCCACCACAGTGAAAGAAGCTTTTTTAATATATTTCCCTTAAAGGTGACTTGTACCATCTTTTATTTCTGCTGGCAAAATCCAGTTTAATGTGCGAAGCCATTCTTAGGCTCTCAAAGAATGTGCTGCTATTTTAAATCAAACAGCAGGTTTGTTTAAGCAGAAATGTCTTCTGGTTCAACAAATGCTACATGTTCACGACGGGAATATCTGTGTGTCAAAACAAAAACCATGGTTTTGCATTTATTACTTTCGCTTGGTGGCGTGGAAACACGTTTCACTTTTAAAAGACAGGGCGAGTGCTTTTATGTCTTGCGATCTCAAAAACAAAATTAAACATACAGTCATGACCTTGCATGCACATGCTCGTTCACAGGCAGGAATGCAGCGATTTATCACTTTAAATCCAGGTCGTCCTCATGCATGAGTGATCCATGAGCCCTGGAATACTCATATCAGAAAGAATGTTTTGAAAGAGACATTATCTGGCAGGGATTTGTCTCTTTATTCTTGTTCACCGTCTCTTTCTCTCTCTCTCTCTCTCTCTCTCTCTCTCTCTCGGTCTGTCTGTTCCTCACCAACACACTAAATGGAGTTAGTATACAGAATAACGCGGAGGTCTAAAATCACCCTGTTAGTAATCTCTGTCACTCTCAGATAGGAATTTCCTTCCATCAGCTGCCCCATTTCTAGGGGCCTTGGTTGCTAAATGCGGCGACTGAGCCGAAACCGCTGGACCGGGCTGATGGGATTTGTACAGATGATGTCGGCTTTATCCACCAACGAGTGTAAGAGGTCCTAGTGTAAAAGAGCCTGGAGACTATGGCATTTAACTCTGTCCGTAAAAATGGCTCGCATAATTCTTGCTCTCGAATACGCAGAGTGAGTTAAATCAAATTCAATGCAAAGGCAATGTTATTAGTTGTGGTGATGAGTAAAAAATATAAATCGAAATGGTTATACAGCATTTACAGTCTTTTTAGATATAATGTTTGTAATAGGAGCGTTTACTCGTGCAAGAAACAAACAAAGCATTTAAAGGGACAGTTCACCCCAAAATAAAAATGATTTCCTTCGAATTGTTCTAAATCTGTATTAATTTATTTGTTCTAATGAACACAGAGAAATATATTTTGAGGAATGCTTGTAACCAAACAGTTCTTGGCCACCATTGACTAACTAAGTACAATGGTTGTCAAAAGTGCCCCAAAACTGTGCTTTATTCTTTTGAGGGTCAACCGAAGAAAGAAATTTATAAAGAAATTGTCCTACTTTGGTAGTCAATGGTGGCTAAGAACTGTTTGGAAACAAGCTTTCTTCCAAATATCTCTCATATTCATACAGATTTAGAATAACTTGAGGCTGAGTAAATGAAGACAGAATTTTCAAATAGTTGAAAGTTGCTTAGTTGAAGTACCCATTTGTCATGTAAGCTTAACTATCTGTATTTCCATTGGTCGTTACTGGTTTTACGTTTCTGTGAGAATTTGCTCAATGTTTGCAAAAAAATTGCTTGAGAAACAAAGTGACCTAAGATATCAAGGCCTGTGTTGTAAAAAAGTTGTGTTTGTTTTTAAAACCTGCAAAAATAAGCTTACCTCTTAATGAAGAGCTTTATTCAATTTTATTTTGTGTACCCCATTGGAAGATATTCTTTTGTTGGTTGAAGCATAAACTTATTCATTTTTATTTTTTATTTCAGGAATTCAAGAGTCGTATGGTCTTAACATCTTAGGTCATTTTTCTTTGTATAGATAAATGTATCTTAATTTAAGAATTTTTCTATATTTGTACTGCAAAACAAGACAAAAATACAGAGAAATAAATGTATTTTTGCACTGCACATATCGTCTCAAATTACCATCTGTCATCAAAATGATGGACTTCCTCTCGCTTTACCACTGCAAACCTATTTAAACGCCTCTTAACTATTTTTGTTGCTCACAATATTACACGCTAGTCTAAATAGTTGTGAAAAATGTATTTTAGCATTTGAGCTTTTTGAGTTATTTTGTGGAAGTTGAGTGTGGCTGAGTCTGTGCGTGTGCGTATCTCAGATGGGTCTTTGATAAGCTCCATTGAATGTTCTGCAGGAGGTTAATGGCGTAAGGCTAATGTGAGGCTTCTTAGAAGAGACAACCCCAGCAAAGTCCTGATCTTTTCCTCTCTTTCTCTTCGCTCTGAAGAGGCTTCCATTCACAAACACACACACGCACACACACAGTACGGGTGAGTGTGTTAGAATGGGGAGGAGGGTGAGGGTGCATTCGGGAACGCTGCCCGGCTCTACCCACTATAGTGTGCGTCTTTGTATGCATGCTCATTTGTCTATGTAGCCGTGGCACAGGCTGTTTTGTGCTTGTTAGTGGGCCGCGAGAGCTTTTCGCGTATACATTTATCTGTGACTGAGAGCAGTCCAAGCGCGTTCAACATGTGTTGGAGATGTTTAATGAGGAATGTGGCGCCTCGGCCTCACATACGAGGTGTTGCATTCCTGCCTGTTAAATGATACCACTTCTAAAGTCCATCAATGGTCTTCCGTCTGAGCGAGGGAAAGTTCAAGAGAGGCTGAAAGAGAAAATAGCCCTTCTTTTTTCGACAGAGCAGAAGTGTTTTGGAGGAAAGGCCAGAGTGTCATTTACCAAAGAACTCCGTTGCTCTTTTTTTGACTCGTTTCCTCTCATTTCATCTCTTTCTTTTCTCCAGAGGGAACTGGGGCAGTGTGCTGGCACTGTCATCATATGAGAGATTTCACAATGTGTTTACTGTAGGAGTTACAGCGGTTAGCATGGAGGATTTTAGCCGAGGGTCACCAGCGCCAACTCTAAATACCTCAGAATACAGAGTCACGGATCAAATAATGAAATCTTTGGGCAGAATTCATTTGCTTTCTCAGAAACAATGAGGGTAAACATCATCTGAGGGCTCTATTACTAATGAAATGAGGAGGCTGCAAACAGAGCGTGATTCATATCCAGCTGCCAACCTTCAACCCAACGCTGAGTATCCATCATTAATTCTGTCTGTCTGTCTCTCTCTATCTCTCTCTTGCTTTGCTCCATCTCCTCTTGAGTTTCTTGTTTTTCCTCTTTCCCAAAATGGCAGAACTATAATTTTCCCGGTCCACAATGAAGAGACCGCTGCTTTTTGGGCAGGGAAAAATGGATTGTGGGGTTATGAACCATAGGCGTCTTTTCTGCAGCTTGTTCTTGTGTGTCTGTTTAACAGCCGTACACCTCTGCCTCGAAATGAAATATACACATGCGCTCTTGTGGAACAATAGCCAGGTGAAGAATGGGTTCATATCTTGGTTTTGTATTTGTTCCATCGCTACCACAGCAGACGTCATTCTACCACACCCTGCCTCGTATCCCTTATTCTTTTTATACACGCGATTAACTCATCAAATTGTATCACCTCACTTCCTTGTGTCACTTCCTGAGAGATGGTTTAGAATAGGCATCTTCCACTATTAGAACTTTGGATTCTCTAACACTGAAGATTCATATGAAGTAAAAAAAGACCCGTTTTTCATTTCAATCATTAAATGTTAATGATACATGTCTAAATATGCTAAAAGAGCATAAATTTGAATGTCTACCCTCACATACGCTTTATTTCAGTTGTCATGCGCGAATGAAAGGAAGAGACGGTTAGCGGTCCAACACAGATTTGAACAGGAGCGAGAGGCGTGTTGTGGCCGAGCTATTTATGCCTCCTGCATGTGTGCCATTGAGCTTCTGGTTTCGGAAATCCTTTTTTCGGCGCTAATCAGACGCGGTGCGGTCGGCAGGCGGCTCTCGTGTGGCCAGAACTGGCAACGTCCACCACGCTCTCTGCCCCGTCTAATGTACCATTATAGTGACGGAGAAACACAAGTGTGCTTATTATCTGCAATCGAGATGCTCGGCACAGAAAGTGTACTCGTTTACATTGTTGTTCGATGGTTTTCTGCCGTTTTTCCCCATTTTTTTAGCGTTCAATGCTTGAATTCAGTTTCAATTGGATTTGCGTTAACCACAGATCCTATTTTTAATGTAATGTAAAGCCTTTGAGGGAAGTCTTCAAACGCTCACACTCAAATACACATTCACACATATAGTAAACAGAGTGACGGTTTCCACTAAAAGCTTTCAATGGAGTTGAAGTTGTTTGCAGTGATTGTTGTGTGGATGGTTAAGCATGAGGTTTGTGCTTTCAGGCGGTGTGAGTGTGTGTGTGTTTTATGCACAAGTATTTATTCAGCTTTGAAAGAGTCAAGAGACAATAGCAAGGCCTGTTTCTGCTGTTCTGTGTTGCTGAATATGTGGTATTTATTTAGCGCTTATGCGTGTGGGTTTAGTTAACTATGCTTTGGGAGGATGCAAACATTGTCCCCAGAAGTTGGCTTAATCTTTCAAAAAACCCTTTGGGAAGTAAAAATGATTAGTAAGTAAAGAAAATAAGGTTTATTTTAAGAATGCAAGTCTGTTGTTAGTCTTTTGTTATTATTATTAGCTTTAAATAAATGTACCCTCTGGATGACAAGATGCTATAAATGTGTTTCTGTTGCAGTATGTGAATTTGATTTTACTTGGATATCAGGATTCGATTTTTAAGCTGAGCTTTTTTATTTACAGGTCTGGTCACCACCACATCTCGAAAGCTGGACCGAGAACAACAGGATGAACATATTTTGGAGGTAAAACGTCTGAATGCTTTGACCAGTCACACTCATTTATTCAACAAAAAAAGATTTTAAAAGATTTAAAACATGAAAATAAACTTGTTTTTATATTTTTCAAGCACATTCTTGCCCTATTGACATCAAAGTGCATAAATCGAAATTTAACATGTGAAGCATGACACTAGCAAACCCAAGGTCATGGCTTTGAAGACTTTGAAAGCTTTGAAAGCTTGAATGCATTGTACATCAATTTGGATAAATAAAATAAAAAATAAACTTTCAACCTTGAATATTACTTGGGAATTTCCGAAGTCTTAAAAGGGAGAAAATACTTTTAAGCCACAAGCTTGAGTTTGCCACCAAACTAAACTGCAGGCATGAGGGGGGATTTGGATATCCGGTGTGTGTGCATGTTTGGAGGGTAGGTGTGTAGGCATGAGTGTATGTGTGTGTATGGGGGGGATGGTTTGCCTTTGTTCTCACTCAGTGTACCGTCTCGGGATTAGGCAGGCCAGAACAGGAAGCGTCACCTTGCCCTGCCAAAGTTTATACTTGCGGATTTTAATTGAGCTGCAAGCCTGTCTCTCAATAACTCTTGTCTGCCCACCCCTATACTTCTGCCTCCCAAAAACCACAGATTGCTGATATCGCAGCAAGTTATGTGCCCGAGACTTGAGAGACCGACGCTCCTTTAATTATCATTATGGATTGTGCAATTCATGGCCCGTGGCACGTTGTTTAATTTGGCAAATTTGCGCCAACCCCTTCCAGCGCTTTCATGCCATTTCTGCAAAATGGAGCAAATGACAGGAGGGATGCGGACAGGAAATAAAAGCAGGGAGGTTGATACACCCCGAAGCATACGCTCACCCAGTATCCGTCCTCCCGTCTCCTCTGCACGCATCGGTGATGTGAGGAGCTCCACTTGACTTCAAAGCTTAGCTCGCTGACCGACAGACTGTAGGCTTGTAATTACCTAATGCCAACAATTCAGCTAAATATTAGAAGTGCCAGGATCCCCTCAAGGTTAAATCTGTTCTTCTGGTTTTTAATTAAAGAAGCTTTCTGTTTCTCTTGAACTCTCGGAATTGGAGTTTGGTGGTGCGTGTAGATTTATTTATTTAGGTTGGATGCGGTTTATCTTAAACTATAAAGAGCTGTAAGGAATGATTTTTCCAACTGACATTGCCTACTTAACTTTTATATTGCACTTTTAAATGGAAAAGTGAAATTGCATACATTTGTGGCCGGGCCTGATTTTGAAATTCATTATAATTAGCACACATGGGTCTCTATGGGTTTAATAAGAAGAACTATAAACACACAATTAAAGGCATATTTATAAACAGAGGAACGAAATGCATCTGTAGAGAACTGTCTGGAGACTACTAGTCGTGGGTTGGCAGAAAAAGCTGGTGTTAATTAAACCCTGTATAATTAGACTGGTTTAGGGTCATGACCTCCAGACACAAATCAGATGTATTATTTTTGTGGCGTTCACAGGACGTGTGGTTGAATTTAAAAACAGCAGAATGTGGAGTTCTCACAATACACTGGTATTGACAATAGCGTGATATTTGATGTTATTATTAGGGTTGTGTTCGACTACACATATCGTTGGTGTCCTTCCAAAACCTTTGATTGCCAAAATTCTCTGAATTTTAGGAAATGGAAAAAAAACCTTTATTTTTAAAGGATTAAGTTGAAAGTTGACAAGCACTTTAATACTTTTTATGGGTTAGATATTTGCTAAACCCAGTGACATACATATAGGGTGACAAAAAATAAAAAGTCACAAAATATGAAGATACAAGGTGAAGGACGGCAGCGATATGATGATATCATAGATAATCCAGGATCAGTATCTGGTTGTCACTCCAATGTAGAATGTGGTGATATTACACCAGTTTTACCCCCCCCCAAAATAACACAAAATACAAGTTTTTTTATTAAATATACACTCAATATCTTTTGACCGCTATAATAGTGTCATTAGAATCTGATTTTGTGACAGTCCTAGTCTCATAACATAATTTATAAAGTAGAAAATTTGTTGCAAATCTGTTGCTGCGTTTTAAAAATGCAACGTTAATGGAAGAAAATGCAGTGCAGCTGCCTGTCTGACAAATGCGTACATAGACCAATAGTAGTTCAGACTGAAAGCACATGGTGTGTGAACACACCCTCAGGGATACATGTACACTTTGCGTAGCTCTCAATAATTGATTTGAATGGAAGTTGAATGAAAGAAATAGGGCTAAATAAGTACAATCTTTTTGGGCCAGGCACCAACCGATTTATGAAGGGAACAGTGTTCACAGCTGATGATTTTAGATCATTTTCTTCAAATGATAACTGAAAGCACTTAATTTGTACCGAAGGGGCACTTTGATGGCTGTAACTGTGGCGCTTTAAAGTGACCCTCAGAAAGGGTTAATTGGTAGACTGTAAGCGTGCTAAAACCCTCTTCTGAGAGGTTATGATACTAATTTCGTCCCCTTAAAGCTTTGCTATTAAAGATGAAAAAGTTGAAAAAGGCTCAAGCTTACTAACTGACTTGGACAGCTCGGCCACATCCACACAAAACCAGACCTTTCCCTATCCAATCTTTTCTTCCCTTATCACCGCGTTGTCTCAAGAAATATCTGCGCATACATGAAACCGTTAAACCCACTTAAAACGATGTAGTATACACGCCGAATCAGGGTGTGGCGCTGTAATTCTCCCACAGAGATACACTAAAACGGAGAAGAAGTTTTGGAGAATTCACATAAAATTTGCGCGGGGGTGATGACATAATCGGTTTAGAAAATATACGGATCGGATGTAAACACAAAAACGCAAGGGTGCTGTTTTCAGATGGATCCACTCTGGGACCCGGTTTAAAAGAATAAAGGTTTCAGGCTCCGGATACGTGTGAACAGAATGCTGATACGATACAAAATCTTTACTTATATACTTAAATGCATCTTCGTGTGGATGACCTCCTAGTCTTATGGATGAAAGAAGGCAAAAATAGTTAGTAGTGAGTAGATCTATAGTATCTTTTATACCGTCTTTGCTGTCTATACACCTTCTGTAGTGATAGCGTGTTTAATGATTTACCCCTCAGCTTCAGACTGGCGCAGGGAAAAGTAAATAAACAAATGACTGGAACTCCAGTTGCTTTTCACATGCATACCTCTAGATCCCATTTCTCTTGTGCTTTCCTGGATCCGGTGGCCCACTGTGGTAGTCATGACAACCACAGCAATTTAGTTTTTAGCTGCTGTTTAGTCAGGGGTCCAGCAACAGGAAGTTCTTTATTGACACCATCCCCCCAGGGGTCTGGTCTCACCAAGCCTCCCGCCCGGGAGTCTGGATGTCCCATGGGCTGTTCTCTCCTGCTGGGTACAACGCCCCAGGAGACTGCGGAATGAGCTGCTGGTCAGGGGTCCCATTAGGTTAGTTGGGGCAGTCGATGCCTGGGGGAGGGTAGAGGCAGTTTTATGGGGGCAGGGTGAGGCCGTTTATGTGTGTGTGTTAAAGTTTGCAGGAAGAGATCTGGGACATGTCGAGGCATGCACTGCACGTCAGATCATCAAAGTCCTAACTGTCTTTGAACTTTAGAAAGGTAACAGCAAAATATGACCGGGATTCACTTAAGTTGATTTGCAGAGTCAAGTTTGTGCATGGGAATACACCTTGAGCATCTGAGGATGTGAATGTTGCTTTGACTGTTTGCCAGGCATGTTTATGTAGATACTACAGTTCCTCCTAGAATTCCTCTTAGAATGTTGTCAGCGGCACAGAGATGTTGGGTTTGAATCCCAAGGAACACCTTAAGTCCACTGTAAGTTTCTTGGGATAAAAACGCCTGCCATGTTCAGGGGTGGGGGTTTAAACTAAAACCCTTACTCTAGAGAACATACTTCGATACATCACCCAGATTTAGCCAATTTCATGCAAGTGTCAACCTTAAGATGAAAAAATCAAGGTTTTCAAGGTTTTCACAAAACTGATAGGTCAAATGTCAACATTAATAGGTTTAAATAGCTGTGTAAAGTCTCTCTTAAAGTTTTCAAAGCATGGTTTTCCAATCTCATGTTATGAAAATGTCACGTCCATACCAGTATAGCGTCTCACAAAAATGTGCATCCAATTTTTTTGACATCCATAACCTATGCATTTTTCTCTATTTTAAGATATATAACTTGTGCATAGACAGACAATTTTCTGATGTCTTGACTCTATCATCAGGGGTGTATTAAAATATAACCGATGATTTATTGGTAATTAATGCATTCTCTAAGAATTTATGTTTCAAGTTTTGATTGAAAATGTCACATCCATAACACTGGAAATTCCCATTTGCAAGTATATCCTGTACACAAGAATGCGAATTCCTCAAATTGTGCAGCTTGTTCAGACATGTTGTTAACTTGATTTTTCCTAAGATATTGAAAAAAATCTACTTGTGTAATTGATGTTGAACTGGAAATTTTCCCCTCTGAGTTCCCTCCTGACAGTTCTGCCAGGAAGCGCTAAAAAAGCAATGCATCGCAAGCATACATTACAAACAAACAGTCAGCTCAGGAGAATCGGTTGTTGGAGCTGACCAAGATCCTCTTATTTAATTAAATCTGTTTGGCCGGAGCGCTTGGACAGCTTTAAAAACAAATACACATAATGGATTTACTAACTGTTAACACCAAACTCTATGTGTGTGTAACTACTGGAAAGTTTTTACTGAGTGTTGAACAGATGCTTTCAAATGACTGCGCCGGCCTGTTATCCGTCTGCTCCCACTGTAAGATGCAGTAATTTCACATTGAGCGGTGCGCGAGTCTGCCGAGTTCATTGGCGGGAAATAGTGTGTATGTCTGCGTCTCCCCTTGTGTTTGCATTCATCAGCGTATGCACCAGCGTACCATTAAGCCGCCTCAAATGGGCATTTTTCGAGATTAACTGAAGATATCCAGCGGAAATTAATGAGCTGGTAAACGGGTACCAGCTGAGATTGGACACGGTGTTCTGAGCTTGAGTATATGCTCAACAAACCACCAGAGTCTGCTTAATGCCCACGTCTTTCCACGTTTGAAACAGCTCTCATCCCTATTACCGTTCACGGTGTTGACAAAAGTGCTTCGCTGTTAGATCGGCAAACTTTTCGTCTTCGTTTGTCCCAGGAATGCTCTCTGAAGGCAATTTAACTAAAACAGTCCACCCCGTTTGTTAGATTAATGCTCAAAACATTCATTTGCTTTTCAAACGAGATGGTCTGTCTTGAACAACAATGAAATTCATGTTAGTTTGTCAGACGGTTTTGAAGTTAATTGGGTAGTTCTGATTTTTAGGTGCCTTATGATGTGAAAATTATGACGTTTCAAAAGCAAAAGCATTTTTAAAGGGAAAGTTCAAACAAAAATAAAGATTCTGACATCATTTGCTCATCCTCTGCATGACAGAAAAGAAGATATTTTGAAGAATGTTGGTAACGAACCATGGCGGTACCTATGACTGACCGTACAATAGAAGCCAATGGGTGCCGCCGTTGTTCGGTTCTGGTTTTGCTGTCCAGGGTCACACTTAAGGTCCCTGTGAACCGAAATTTTACTTCCGTATTCTGACGAATTTGGGAGTGAAGCAGTTTCGAATGAGCAAAACAGTGGGCGTGGCTTTCGTCTTTGTCTGCGTTTTGATTCGATGTATAAAAACATCTGTTATAGATTTTGAAATGGAAGAGTTGAAGGGCAGGAGTTAAAGGTGCTTTTAATTGGAGATTATGAGGGCACATTTAAAAAGAGAATTACCCACATTGGTATGCTATTTACAATAAACGCTGCAATATGTTTATATATATATATACTGTAATATTTCATGAAAAAACAGGAATTGCAATCTTTTATTTAATGTTTCTTAAAACTACAGCAAATATTTTTATCAATACTTCACAATGTGTTTTTAGGATTTTGTGTTAAGTAAAAAAGAAAAAAGCCCTCGAGGTTGTCTGGGTTGCGTAGTTGTGATACATGCCCTTCATCTAATTATATAAAAAAGAAATGATCTATGAAACGCATAAAAACCCGTTTTCCCCCACAAAAGCTTCTTCTCGCCTTCCGTACGTCTCTGAAAAGATAGCTTGACAGCTAAGCGCATGGGGAATTACTTCAATTTTGTCAGCCAATTGACTTCGATAGGAACACTTGCCCTGGTGTTCCGAGCAGGAGATTTTTCTTTACCTCTGAACGGCGATTGATTGAAGAGCCCTCTATAATGAAGGTTTTCAATCACTTGTGTCAGATATTCGCGAGTTTGTGCTTTTATTGTCCTTTGCACCTCACTCAGTTCCGCTCGTTTTGTGACTCTAATTGAAAATGTTCATTATGACACGAGTTCTCCCGCGTTTCGCGGTTATTCGACATGAAAGGAAAAGAGGAAACGAGAACTGAGCGAACGAAGCTTTCCGCCCCCTCAATTACAGGCTTTTTTTCGCCTCGCGTCTGAAACTTTCTTTCCAAACAGATCAAACTTTGAAGCTGTCGGTGGATATCTGTGTGATGGATGGAAATGTCAGCAATAGAACACTTTTATGCGAAAAAGAGACTATGAAAGTAGACAGAATTAGTCATAATAATGGATTCAGGGTTTGTTCGAATTTTAACCATCTGTTCTTTTTCCCTCTCCGTCGGTTTCTGGCTATGTCCGTTTTTCACAGATCACGGTGTCTGATCAAGGCGTTCCTAACAAGTCCACTACGGCTCGAGTCATCGTCAAAGTCTTGGATGAAAATGACAACAAGCCAGAGTTCATGGAGAAAGTCTACAAGATTAAACTCGCCAAGCGAGAAAAAACTGAGGAGCGTTCACTCAAGAGAGATGCCGTGTACCGTGTCATCGCCTCGGATCGAGATGAAGGACCGAACGCAGAGATCTCCTACAGCATCGAGGAAGGAGATGAAGAGGGCAAGTTTTTCATCGAACCCAAAACTGGCTTGGTTTCTGCTAAGATGCCGTCCAATCCTGAAGTGTATGATATCCTAACGGTAAGGACATGTTAGTTTATTTGCATCATACAATTTGATCCGAATTTCTTTATTCTTCTGTTTTCTGTACCTTTGGTTTGTTGTAAGTTGCCCATGCATGTATTAGAGATGTAAAATTGCAAAAATTAAAGGGTGGAAACAAAATATGCATTGTATCTAAAAGTGAATGCTCACCCAGACCTGGCTAAAACGCCTTGTGTTACCCCATTACAAATATATAAGCTTTTCTAGCAATGTTTGAGAACAGGGCTTAAGTGTAGATTTGGTTTAGAATTGCAAACCTAAGCTTGCAGACCTGACAGACTCTACAATCCTGCTGCAAGTCCATCTGATTGTTAAGTTTTACAAGTGAACTTTCTGCCTACCCATGTGGCTCGAGACATTCCTGCCAGACCCCCCTCTGTGTCATTACCTGGCATCTGTCACGTTGTAAACGTCACAGCGACAGGTGTTCTGACAACGCGCTTACTTTCCCGTGGCTAGTGGTGTTCAGCTAGTTCTATTCTACTGTGTAAAGGACATCTGACAGGAAAGATTTCAGTTGATCTTTTAAAGGTGCAGTGTGTATTTTTAACACAATCGGAAAAATAAGGTGTCCTATCATACTGATTCCCTATAAGTGTGCATTATTTCTTTTTTGTTTTCTCGAAAATGTATTTTTTAAGCCTCTGTGGTAGGGTTTTATTAATTGCATCCAGAATTAAAGTTTGTGTTTACATAATATATGTCTGTGTACTATGCATATTCATTTTGTATTTATAAACGCATACTAATACACATACATGTGTACATATTTAGGAAATATTTACATGTATTTATTTAAATTGACCAGTAATTTAATTTAGATATAAATGTTTATTCATTTTTATATTTTTTCTTAAAAATAAGCATTTATATTTTTATAAATACAAAATTGATACATACAACACAAACTTTTTTTGGATGCAATTAATCGTGGAAAACCCCCCCAATATTTTAGCAATTTTGTGCTTTCGCAGTAATGTCCTAAAAATGAAGAATTTAAATAAAGAATTTAAATTAAGCTTTTGCTAATGCTGCTTTCCTGCTGATAATAATTACAGTAGAAATGCATTTGTATTTTTAATGTATTTTATTTAACAAATATTTACCAGATTAAAGCAGTGGATAATGGCCGACCCCAGAAATCGGCCACCTGCCGTCTACACATCGAATGGATCCCCAAGCCGGAGCCGAGTGCTGCCCCTCTGGCATTTGATGAGCCGTTTTACTCTTTCTCTGTCATGGAGAGCGACCCTGTGACACACATGGTCGGGTTCATCACCATGGAGACCGTAGAAACTCCAGTATGGTTCGAGATAACAGGTACGGTGCTCTTTAGAGAAAGTGGTTCACTGCCGTTTGAATTATTTGATAGTCTTGAAGTGCCTAAGCTTGTATCCTAACAACGAAAATGTGATTACATCTGCTAACAAGTCTCTGTAGAGGAAGTATCTGTGCTTGGTATTACTTCCTTTGCATTTATCTTCTCAATTGAACTGTCATAATACGACTTAACAGTTTGCATCCTGTTCCTGTCCCTTTATCTTTTAACCAATCACTGACGGCTTTTACTTTCTCTCTCTTTTTCTACTTACTTTCTCTCTTTTTTGGAATGTGTCTGCTTCTCTCTTCCCCACTTATTTGTCTCCTTGCTGCTCTTTTTGGCTTTGGAAGAGGACGTAGCGTCTAAAGATCTGTTTTACATCGTTCAGATGGCTTGCGACCTGAACTGCACTGCAGAAGGTATCTGCTGCAGATCTCCTAATACTTCTGCAAGTGGCCATTACGAGATCTGTCAAGTGCTTTTGTGCAAGATTCACTTCGTCTTGTGCCTTTGTGGTGATGTGACTGTTTCCTTTATAACATTGGCCGCACTACATTATCCCAAATCATTGATCTTCTTTCACTAAGCGCTTATGAGCTGGCAATGAAAGAGTGATTGGTTTATTGAATCAAAGATATTTGACTTTACATCCTATGGGGGTGTCCATTGAGCATATACTTGAAAATTTGCCAGCATTTGCACTTAGTGTTTTTCGGAAGCCCAGTGCTGTGAAGGACTTTCATGTATGATGGTTTTATTGCTGTTATATGTTGGTCATGCTGCAAAGTGTTTTTCCTCATTGAAAACCCATTGAACTTTTCTTTAAAGTGGTTGGCCGATATGGGCTTTTATATAGCTATAGTGCAGAAATACATAGAAAAGGATGGCCAATATATTTTAATGTAAAATGAAATGTAATAGATTTGAAAGACTTTTACATTTATTTCTCTACGGAATCTACAATATTGAAAAACAGCCAATAATCTCACAATCGCAAATATATATCAATTGTTGGAAGTGTTAACTTTACAATGTGTCACTTCCAAAATCAACCGAAAGCTTTATTTCAGTCTACCACTTTGACGTAATATAATTCATATTTACATGTTTCGCTGTTTAATGATGTAATCCAGCAACATTTGTGAATACAGAATGTATGTTAGTCAGCCATTATCGTGGCAAGCACCAAGTGTGAATCATTCTCCTCTAAACCACAAACGTGTCACTTTACGCCACCTGTGCCATTTTCTCTCTCTCTCTCTCTCTCTCTCTCTCTCTCTCTCTCTCTCTCTCTCTCTCTCTCTCTCTCTCTCTCTCTCTCTCTCTCTCTCTCTCTCTCTGCCTTTCCTCAACTGCCTAACTTGTGATGATGGCTGTCTAATTTCCTGTCCATTTTGGTCCTGGTGAAAACCTCCTCTCAACAGGTGGTAATTCTGACAGTCGATTTGAGGTGGGGAAGGCGAGCGGGACGGTGATCGTGGCCCGAGCACTGGACGCAGAACAGAAATCCCATTACAACTTGACGGTGAACGCAACAGATGGCAACAGATCTGTCAGCACGCAGGTAATTGAATTGCTAATGAAGTGTTTATGGAAGCGAAGCATTGTTCGCTCACCGTAGAGTCCTGGGCTCCTTTTTTGCGATCGCTGTGAGGGGCATGAAAAGCTCAAAGATGCTTTTCGGGCTTGCTTGTGTCTTTACATGCATGTTGTATGCCGCTGTACATCTCAATCATTGCTGTGTTTCTTGTCTGTACTGACACTAATGTATATGTTGATAATATTATATAAAACACATTTTTTTAACACAGCTGAGGTTTTAGCCAAATATCTTCAAAATAAACGTCTAAATTAGTGTTTATGAGGGCTTGATCGCTTCAAACAAAGGCATTCTGGATGACTACACATGAATCGAAGCGACTGTTTTAATTGCTGTAGGGTTAAAAAACTGAACCATTATTTGTATGCTAATATGACAGGTCAGACTGGAAGGACAAACACAAAGACACATCTTTCAGAGATTCAGATCATGCAGATATTTGAAGGGCCTGGTCATAAACTCTTCAAGGATTCATGGCTGATTCGATTTGAGTCAGATATTGCAGATATTCTTTAATGCGGTATGAAAGTTCCACAGAGGTTCTTCAAATACCTCACGTCACAACATACTGGCAGACATTCCTTGGCCTTGGGTATGGAGAGTTTTTGGCCGGGGTTCCTGGAATCTTCCATTGTCTCATTCCTGGAACGTGCGAGGAGGATGAAGCAGTCTGGCCTTCTGCTCTTTCATTTCGCTCTCTCGACAGTCTTGTTCTCTCTCTCTTTAATTGAATTACGGATTTATTTGTTTGTGCATTTACCGCTCCCTTTTATACCTGTATTGTGAATTTGATTCTTTTTAAACAAATCCATTTAATTTGACCTTCGTGTTTTTCACACCCCATCATTTACGTCGCTTGTAAACTGGTCATGCAATTTAAATGTGAGTAAATCTTTGCATATGCTCCTAAAGAGGTCACTGAAGAGTGGAGCTGTCTGGTAAAGGGCCATGATTGTGCCCTCACTTGCTAAAACAGAGCCTGCATTGTGAACAAGTGCAGAAAACCCTCAAGCCCCCTCCCGGGATATGTTTAGCCAACACTGTCGGAACTCTCTTGTGATCAAGCAAACCGTTGCGGTCAGCGTTACCGCCGCGCACATACGTGTACATTCTTGCATGCAAAAATAACTGCCACGAACACGCCCCCTAAACTCGAGTCCCCCCAATCCATCTTTCTCCGTCTTTCTTTTTGAATACATTTGCAAACACAAAGGCGGTGACATAACTCCGGGTCCCCGCACTCCAGGGCTTCAAAGCGAATCTCGATCTCCACTTCTTAATCTGAAGCCATTGTTGAGCCCCTCAGACCTTTCAGCTTGAATCAGTTACAGTCTCCACATTCCACAAAGCGGTGTCCAGACGGCGCAGCGTCTTGCTTCAGGTCCTTGCATGTATTTTCCTGGGCTTTGGCTCCTTTGTGTTGGGTTTATCAAGTTCTGTATGTATTAGGCTCTGGAGGTTTTGATGGGAAACATTAAAGCTGGCTTTAGGTCAGTAGTTGGATTGCTGGGTGGACCTTCTCTTTTTATTCCTGATATAAAAATCAACACAAACAGTGTGAATTTTTCATAAATATCTGAACATTTCTTCCCAAATTTATTTTATATATTTTATTTGTACTGTAAGTACAGTAATGAGAATTTTTGAGGAAAGTGAATAATTGTCATGACAAGTTAAACAAATCTAAAACTTTTTTTGATTTTGCAGTAAAATATGACCCAGATGTGTCCCAAGGTTTGTAAGGTTTATTCATATAAGTTAAATAAATGTATAAAATAAATAAATGTTTTGGGCATCTGCAGCATGAACAACCATTTAACCAATTTTATAGCATTTAAATTACATTTTTCTAATATTTATATAATTTGTTATCTTATATTCTGTTTTTCATTCATTAATGATTGTCTAATACATTAACTTGAAATATGAATAATAGAGATCAACTTTCCCGTACAATACATTTACTTGATTACGTGATGAAAAACAGATATTAATGGCTAACACAGCGTATACATGACATGCAGACGTCACAAATATGCTAATTCGTTTGTTAAAATCCAGAGGGAAACACTGGAGATTCACCGTTATATCGACCAATAATCAGTATCGTTCATAAAAGCAATATGAAAATAATGGAGATTCACCAATATATCAACCAATAATCCGTATCAGTTGATAAAAGCAATATGAAAATAATAGAGTTAGGGATGTAACAATATTTTTCAATATTGTTTTATCGCAATAGCAGTATTGTTGTGGTCACTTGACTGTATTAAACGAATGGTCCCATCAAAGAGACTGTTAGAAAAAAGAAAAGATGTTACCTTCGGCAAGGCCCATCTGGTGCAATTATTTTATTTTAGGTCATTTGACACATCTCATACTTTAACTCATACCTCTTAGCAACAGTTTGTATTGGTGCATATCTAGAAAATAATATTAGTAAATATATAAATTAAACAAGGTTTGCTATTAAGGAATTGTGTTGTTTTGTCCTTTTTATTATTGGATTATCTATTGTTAATGTAGATTTCACAATTAGGGCTTTCTATTTGCCATGGCCTTGTACCTAAGTTTGCCGCAACTCTACTAGACTATGTACCGTAGTTTGTTTTTCCTTTGCATACATCCTTTTCCACAACAGACCACCCTGACAGGAGTTTTCAGCTCGCTGGTTAATTAGCAATGACAAAACCCAGTTTATACCCATCAACACTTTCAAATACCTCTGCAAACGCTAAGGCAGGTGCTGGAGAGGAAACTAGTCCAAAGGAACAAATAAGGCAAATATTTGCCCTTAAAACATTACAGAGGCGATATTAAGCACATGTCTACAGGCTTTCATCTCAGCGTGAAAAGCAAGAGAAAGACGGATTGGTAATGTGCTTTTGATTTAAACCTTTTGAAACCCGTTCCATTTTTTATTGATCAACTAATGAGTTTGGCAATGAGAAACACTTGTTTTCGCATCTATCTACGTAAATGGTCCGAAATCTAATTTCAGCATGCAACTAGAGTTGCTTGTTATATCCACAGCTATGTGCCAGTTGTCTTTGAAGAAAAACAGAATCCTGAAAAGATTACAGTTGATAAACGGAGCATTTTAGTTATTTTGCGAGCTTTATTTATATGATGTCGTTTACTTGCCCAAACCACCAAACACGTGTTTTCAATCACGAATACGCTCGCAGGCTCAGCTTTTTCCTTTGAATGTCTGTTGACCCTCTCCTCAAGCGACCAGCTCTCTCCTCCTCGCAGAGCCGTATATCTTTGTTGAAATCAAAGTCATGTGTATTCCACATGGGCTTGCCAGACCTTCTGCATGCTCTGTTTTCATTGTTTCTGCCGTTTATCTCAACGCTTCTTTTTTCGTTCGCCCCGATCTTTAGAAAAAGCACCACATTTCAGACAGCCAATGAGGGATTATGACTATTTTGGAAGGGAAGAGAAGAATGCAGAGGGGGAGGAAAGCGTACGCTTTGTGTAATCCTATTTTAGACCCTCTGCGAAAATGTGTGGCAACTATGTGCGTTTGCGAGCGTGTCAAAGTCATTTACCCCAAGACAAGTCACATATGAGGACATTTGGATCGCATAGGGCTTGGATAAATGCTACCCTCTTCTGTTTGTGATTAGTTTTTTGGAAAAAGTGACTTTTTACTTAAAAGAAAGAGACAATAGTTAGACCAAAAATACAGCATTGTCTGAGAAATTGGGCGAGATTCAAAGATATTTTAACTCGGGGTGTGAGATGCCAGTGTGTGGGAGGAAAGGCCTTTCTGTGTACGTATTAAGTTTTTGAAGAATGAGTTCGTAGAAGGGATTTCTCTTCAAAAGTGGGCTGCTAGCTTGTGGAAAAGACCCCCTTAGGGATCATTCAACGTGGGCGTGTGTGTATGTATGTATATAAATATGAATATATCAGAATCTCTTCCCTATTCACATAGTGTTACATTCCTTCTCTCTTTCTCTAGTTCCGTATGTATCTCATTTCATAATGTACTTCGCCCTCATCTTTCTCCTTTTCCATCTTTCACACAGCATCCCTCTTCATCTGTCATTCACACTGTGTGATCTTTTCTTTTAATCATTCCATCACTCAGCACTTCCTCTCCAATCCCTCCATCTGTGCTCTGTCCATGCGTGTGTTAGATATTAGATCTTATGGCTTTGTTGCTGTAATCGTGCTGACAACTAGCCTGTTTTAAAGCATTTTAGGTGCAGAATTTAAACAAGTAAAAGACACAAGCTTTGTCTGTTTACACGTCGCTTTCAGTTAGCTCTGCTGGCACGATTGAAAAAAGAGGCCAGGCGGACAGTCTCTAGGGTAAGGTGTGCGAAAGAATGGCAAGAGGCAAAGATTTTTCTTGTCCGACCTTTGGCTTCCGATAAAACTGAACGTGCTTTTCAGGGACAGCGGACGCACTGATGCTGTCAGGGCGAGAGTGAGCATTGCCCACACTCGCACCCACACGGTCTGATCTTGAGCTGAGACAGCAAGTGCCAACTAACAGCTAGTTCTTTTTTTGGCTGCATCCATCAAGCGTGGTTGGTAAATATATTTTCTACAGCGTGATAACATTTGAAAGAGGTGATGAAAGAGCGAAGCCATTAGTAAAGCTGTACTTTAAGTACATGCATACTGGAAAATTTACATTTTGATTAAAAATGAAATTTCACTCATAATTTACTCAAGCCATCCTAGATGTGTACTTCATCCTGTCTGATATATTTGTTGCCATGGAGACATGACAAGTCAATCGCTAAACAATCTTTAAATACGGGTGTAATAAATGTATGGTTTCGCTTCAGAAGACATATATTGACCAACTTTTGGACACACATTTGGATTACTTTAGTGATGGATGGAAGTCCTTTTTACATAAATGATGCATGCAACCAATGCTTATGGTATGGTTTTCAAACTCATAGTAGATTTGAGTTTTTAGTTGTAACCCATAAATCTCGAACTGTCTCGCATAATTTATTTTCACGTCCCACCAGTCTGTGTCTAGAGAGACAAATGCAAGTCGAATTCAATTGGAAGATACCTGGTTTGAATCAATCGAGCTACTGTGCTATGTTTTATGTAAAACACTGCCCCCTAATGGTTTGCATACTGATTTGTCACTTGAATCGCTCTAATTTTCTTTACCCCATTGTTCTCTAGTCTTATAAAAGTATGTCTGATTGAATGAACACTGCTCATGTATCCCCACACACACCCTCAAATTTATTCAATGAAGTTACAGTTGTATTGAGTATGGTGTTCCCTAACAAATCACTTAATAATCCTCGACTGTAAGCCAAATAGACGGATGGTGGACTGTTTGAGTGCAAAAAAATAAAGGATGTGCCTCTTGGTTTTTATGTTTCAGAATCATGGCTCAAATGGTTTGTTCACTGCTCACAATTGCACGCATAATGATTCACTGTGTGTTGTGTTTATGTGAATTATAGTGGTGTGTATATCCAAGTATGCATTGAGAATTGCCAAAACACTCACAAGTATGCAGTGAAATAGGCTTGGCTTTTCCCTGCGTGACTTACAAAACTTAAAACTGTAAATGAAACGCATCCTGTACTATCTGGATACAATCACTCTCTGTTTACTTAAGGAAATGTCAACATGTAATGTTATCGCAACCTTCTTATCACCATTTGTATGGGGGCAGGTTTGCTAACATTGATTGCTGAATCGATGTGATTAATAGCCAGGCATTTAAAATATTTGCCGGGGTTATTGAAATTGATCCGGTCAATATCAGAGCAGCCATGACAGGAGTTCTAATCATTTGAGGCGTGAGACTGTAAATATCAATGTGTAAAAATGTTGTCTCATGTTATCTAGTTATGTGTACATAAAAAAAAACTGATATAGTCAAGTGAGGTCACGTCCACTAAATATTGCTGTTTTGTGTGCGTGTTTGAAGCTGGTGAGCCATGGTAAATGTGCATATGAGTTTTTTTATCTTTAATCGAGACATTGACAACTCAGTTGTTCATTCTTTTTCTATTCGGCTGTCTTGTTTTTGTAAGCCAAATATTAACTGTTCTTCATAGAATTACAGTAATGTGTCAATGATCTTTGTTATGTATGCTAAAATGTACATACTCATGGTTACAATTATTTAATTATGTACATTTTTACAGGTTCTTATTAAAGTGATAGACACCAACAACCATCGTCCCCAGTTCTCCAAGCCCAAGTATGAAGTGAATGTCCCTGAAGACACCCCACCTGATACAGAGGTGCTACAGATTACGGCAACAGATCAGGATGAGAAGAACAAGCTTACTTTCACCCTACTCAGCAGCACTGACCCGTTTAGTCTACGCAAGTTCCGACTCGATCCTGGAACCGGGGTGCTGTACACGGCAGAGAGACTAGACCATGAGACCATGCATCAACATACATTAACTGTCATGGTGAGCTCTACTTAGTTTACAAAATCTATATATTGTCTAATTGATTTCACTGACTGATCCTAACAATGCTGGCAAAATTGGATCAAACTAGTATGTTTGAAATGTTTTTTTTGTGAACCCCTCCCTCTGCCTTCCACATTTAAAGGTTCGTGATCAAGACATTCCTGTGAAGCGGAACCTGGTGCGTGTGATTGTTAATGTGCAGGACACCAACGATAATGCGCCGTGGTTCTCCGGCTCACCGTATGTGGGTCGTGTGTTCGAGTCTGCATCCATTGGCTCTGCCGTGCTTCAGGTCACCGCTCTTGACAAAGACAAAGGCCAGAATGCTGAGATCGTCTACAGCATTGAGTCAGGTAATTCATCCGATTGATCTAATTGCTTCCTACCCGGTTGGTTCAGTCAACTTAATTTTGTACACTGCACATAAGACCAAAATGCATTCTATGAATTGAACATTGGACATTAAAGAAAATAAAAGAATAATCAGACTTTAAGTTTGAAAGCTGATCTTGGTTTTCGTCATGGTTATAGTAAGAAAGCCTCAGTACTGCTGATGCCCATACAGGGACACATAGAGTTCGAAGTGTGGGACACAATGAATGTGGCAGACATGGGTCCTGCAGCCTACCAAACTGTGGGAGAGCTGTGAAAGCAAAGCATAGCACAAATATGATGTCAAGTGGCCTTTTGAGAAATATGTGAGATTACAAAATCTCATTGAAATGTATGAAGTGTGTGAGACAGCAAACATTGTTCACATAGATCACATACTCAATGACTGCTTTGCTCCGCTATTTCCAACCTCAAATATACAAATAAAATAAAAATATTGTGTAAAAGAACAGTTTGAATCTGTTTGAATTCTCAACAAAGGCATCCATCATTTTTAACTCAATCTTCAATGTTTATTGTTTGACACAAAGTGTTTGTTAATAAGAACAGTTTCGACAATGAAAATCAATAGGTTTTTGGCAAGTTGTGTGATGCGTCTTTATCGTTTTTCTTTTATAGGAAATGTTGCCAATTCATTCGCCATTGATCCTGTCCTGGGCACCATCACCGTGGCAAAGGAGCTGGACCGTAGCAACAAGAACCAATTCGAGCTAACTGTGAAAGCAACCGACAAAGGCATACCGGCGCTAAGTGCTACTGCTGCTGTAGACATAACTGTCACTATTTCAGACAACGCCATCCCTAAATTCACAGAGAAAGAGTTTTCTGCGGAGGTCAGCGAAACTGCATTGCCTGGAACTTTTGTGAGTCTGGTTTCAGCAGCCAGTCAATCGTCTGTGTTCTATCAGATTAAAGACGGAAATGTGAATGGAGCATTTGATATCAACCCCAATTCCGGAGTGGTTGTGACTCATTCGGTTTTGGATTACGAGACGATTCCATCATACAAATTGACCATTCAGGGAACCAACATGGCTGGTCTGGCTAGTAATGCTACTTTGGTGATTCACTTGAAGGATGAAAATGATAACGCACCTGCATTTATTCAAGACGAGTTTATCGGAATGATCAGTGAGTCTTCTCCGGTCAACAGCGTAGTCCTTACCAAAGACAACACACCACTTGTAATCCGTGCTTTGGACAGTGATCGTGATGCTAACTCTAGGCTGGTCTATCATATTGTTGAGCCATTTGCTCATAATTACTTTGCCATTGATTCAAGCACTGGTTCAATCAGAACTATAAGTGAACTGGATTATGAGCAAAGATCAGTGTTTCGCTTTTCCGTTCAAGTCCACGATATGGGCATCCCCCGTCATTTTTCAGAGAACCCTGCCAATGTGACTATCGAGATCATTGACGTCAATGACTGCCCACCTCAGTTTAGTCAAGACATGCTTGAAACCACAGTCTTACTGCCGACTTACAAAGGAGTGGAGGTGATCCAAGTCAACGCCACGGATGCCGACTCTGGTGCAAATTCTCGTCTTTTTTACTCTATTGTGGAAGGCAATATAGGAGACAAGTTTAAAATGGACCCAGTCACAGGGGTTATCACTATTCAAAATGTCACTCAGCTTAGAAGCAGGTACGAGCTCAGAGTTAGAGTGTCTGATGGCAGGTTTTCGAAAACAGCTTTAGTCAAAATAAACGTCAGAGAGAATAAGGAGAGCAATCTCAGGTTCACCCAAGAGTCATACAAAGCCTCCGTGCCAGAAAATAGCGAAGAGCAGAAGACTTTAGCTGTAATAGCTGCGGTGGGAAACCGAGTCAATGAACCTCTCTTTTACACCATTCTGAACCCTGATAAAAGATTCAAGATCAGTCGAACATCCGGAGTACTATCCTCCACAGGTGTACCATTTGATCGGGAAGAGCAAGGCACGTTTGATATCGTAGTGGAGGTGACCAGAGAAGACAAATTATCTGACATGGCTCATGTTCTCGTCACGGTTACTATTGCGGATGTTAATGATAACCCTCCTATGTTTGTCAATCTACCCTATCAAGCACTGGTTCAAGTTGACACCGAGGTGGGTCACGTTATTAAGCAAGTGACTGCAACCGATGGAGATATTGACAGAAACGCTGAGATAACTTATCACCTTCAGGAGCTAAATGAGCATGTTCAGATCAGCACTGATGGAGAAATCTCTCTTAGAAAGAAACTTGAAAAGGATCAAGTTGATACTGAATTTGTAATCACCATTCTGGCCAGGGATGGAGGTGAACCAGCACTTTCTTCTACAGTTGATGTACCAATATTGGTTGTGAACAAGGCAATTCCTGTTTTTGAGAAAGCGTTCTACAGTCTGGAGATCCCAGAGAATATACAGTTACTAACACCAATTGTACATATTCAGGCAAATGACTCTGAAGGGCCCAGAATAGTGTACACTATTACCGAAGGGGACCCTTTGAATCAGTTCTCTATCAATTTTAATACCGGTGTAATTCAGGTTGTGAAATCATTGGATTTTGAGAAACACCCAGCTTATAAACTTAGCGTAAGGGCTACAGATTCGCTAACTGGTGCCAAAGCTGAAGTCTTTGTTGACATAATCCTGGAAGACATCAATGACAACCCACCTGTGTTCCTCACCAAATCGTACAACGCAAGTCTTTCAGAGGCATTGGTGATTGGAACTTCTGTATTACAAGTGTCAGCTACAGATGACGACAACGGTAACAACAAAATCCTCTTTTACCAGTTTGTAGAAGATAAAGACAAGTCGTCTGACTACTTTAGCATTGACCGGGACACAGGCACGATTTGGACAGCCCGCATGCTCGACCATGAAGAGAAATCCTCTCACAAGCTGACAGTTCGAGCGGTGGACGGTGGAGTGCCTGCGCTTTCCAGTGAAGTAACAGTGTTAATCGATGTAACAGACCTCAATGACAATGCTCCAGCGTTCTCACAAAATCTCTACGAAGCCACAGTTAGTGAAGTGGCACCTCGAGGTCACTTCGTCACCCAGGTTCAAGCTTCAGATGCCGACAGCTCTGACAGTGGTCGGCTTGAGTTTTCAATCATATCAGGCAATGAAGAGCAAAACTTTGCAGTAGATCCAAAGTCTGGTGTGATAGTCATATCTAACCACCGAAAACCCCACATGGAGTCCCTCTACAACCTCAATGTGTCCGTCTCAGATGGTGTTTTCAGAAGCTCAGCTATCGTCAAGGTTAATGTCATGAGTGCTAACTTCCACAATCCTACCTTCAATCAGGTGGATTATGTGGTCGAGCTCCTGGAGAACTCACCAGTTGGCACAATGGTGGTGGAAGCTCAAGCCACCGATGAGGACCTGGGCACATACGGAAGACTCACCTACCACATAGTCAATGACGTTGCAAAAGACAAGTTTTCAATCTCTGAAAAGGGAGAGATCTTCACACTTGAGAGTCTCGATCGAGAGAACGCATTAGAGAAAGTGATTCCAATTTCATTAATCGCAAAGGACGGGGGTGGCAAAGTTGGGTTCTGCACCGTAAATGTGATTTTAACTGATGTCAATGATAACGCCCCACAATTCCGTGCTGTTGATTACACCGTGAACGTGGCTTCTGACGTGCCAAGAGGAACAACAATCCTTAAGATTACAGCGTCTGACATGGATGAAGGTAGTAACGCAGACATCAACTATTCTATTGAAGCAGATGCCGATAACGTTGAGGAGAATTTTGAAATCCACCAGTTCAGCGGCGTCATTGTTACCAAGGAAAGCCTCATCGGATTAGAAAACCAGCTTTACACTTTTCTAGTCCGAGCAAAGGATGGTGGCAACCCCACCAAGTCCTCTGTTGTTCCAGTCTATGTCAGGATACTCGCTCCGGAAGCCCCAGTGCCAAAGTTCATGGAGTCTTATTACAGATTTGCCATTGATGAGGATCTTGCTCTTGGCTCTGAAATAGACGTCATTCAAGTCGAGAGCGATCAGCCTGTCTTTTACAGTCTGGTGAAAGGGAACACTCCTGAGAGCAACCATGATGAGGTTTTCATGGTGGACCCTGACTCAGGATCTCTGAAACTGGAAAAGAAACTGGACCACGAGAGCACCAAATGGTATCAGCTAACCCTGCAAGCTCAAAACGAATACGAAGGCAACAAAATCGCTACGTCCGTAGACATTAGCATTCAAGTCAAGGATGTCAATGATAACCAGCCACTCTTTGAGTCAAACCCTTATGAAGCTTTTGTTGTGGAGAATCTCCCAGGTGGCACGTCGGTAATGCAAGTCAAGGCCACAGATTTGGACTTGGGCACTAATGGCCAATTGGTCTACAATCTGGATACTAACCAAGAGTCAGCTGACATAGTGGAATTGTTTGCTATCAATAGTGAAACCGGTTGGATTACCACTTTAAAGGAACTTGACCGTGAAAAGAGGAACAAGTATGCCATTTCAGTCTTAGCCACGGACCGCGGAGACAAGACACAACTGACGGCAAACACCAATGTGATTGTCACAGTGGTAGACGTGAATGACAACCCACCACGTTTCACGGCGGAGATCTATAAGGGAACAGTAAGCGAACATGATCCACCTGGCGGGGTCATCGCCATTCTTAGCACTACTGACTTGGACATGGAGGACAATAATAAACAGATCAGCTACTTCATCACAGGTACGCATGTTTCTTTGTTGTAGTATTCCATAAATCAAAACAAATTAATTGAAAATGAGGAGAAACGGTTAGACAGTGACTATTTATAATAAAATCACCCATGCGTCAAGACATTTAAAACCAACACAGAATGAAATATCCTACAATGTGAAATTAAATGTCCCGTGATGCATAATCCAACTGTCACATTTTACCGACAAATTTGGATCACAAAAAGATTATAAATAGGAAACTAGATAATTTCCCAATAACGCCTTTGAAACAAACCAGGAATGTTTCACCTCTGGTGCTAATTAATTTGCGCGAGCGTCTGCGCCAGGCAGGAGATGAACACTTCCTGGCACGCAGAACTCTCATTACATCCACTCATCTTCGCCTGATCATCGAGTGATGACAGAAATTGGCATAACATGTCACACTGCATATTTACACAGACGCTTTGTTTTCATTTTGTAGAGTCCAAGCAAACATGAAGTTTGCATAGTGCTCAGTGCACAGATGTGTCTGATATTTAACAATGCCCTGTGAACTTTACGCAAATGTAATTGAGTCATTACTATAGATGCTTGCTACTCGAGGTGTGATGAGACAGGATTAGATGCAAAACACAAGATGTGGGTTCACAATGGGTGATATGATATCAGATTTTTACTACACCAAAGGAATTCATGATGGCGACATTATTTTTTATCTTTTTATTGTAAATATATTAGACAGAAAATATGAGTGTAGTGAGGCAGAGAGAGAGCGTTTTGGCAAAAGTTTAAACAAATGGTGAATTATTTACGTTATTCTCATATATATCTATAATCATTGTATTTAAAGGGATAGTTCACACAAAAATGTAATTTCTGTCATGAATAACTCACCCTCAAGTTGTTCCAAACCTGTATACATTTGTTTAAAATAAAACAATTTGGAGGACTTCGGAAAACCATTTAATGACAGTCAGTGATGCCCCAGAAATGTCAGTTTCTAACATTCTTCCTAATATCTTTCTTTGCGTTCAACAGAACAAAGAAATGTATACAGGTTTAAAACAACTTAAGCTTGAGTAATTAATGATGGAATTTTCATTTTTTGGTGAACCATCCCTTTAATATCGCGGTTATTTTCAAAACTGGTATATTGTGACACCCCATACTTCAATGTAAAAATAGTATGAACAAAAATAAAACGATAAAACTGAAATTTCAATAATATATTATAACAATACTAAACCCACTTTATGTTACAAATACAATTATGTACAAATATTTTAAATGGGTTTCTATCTGGAAAATAAAACTATGTTTTAACACAAAATGAAGAAAGTTAAACATTAAGAGAGAACCTCATAAACCAAGTAGTTCACTTGTTGACAGATCAACCAACAGGATTAAACCGATTTTGAAAAGAAAAACACCATAGCTCTACAATATATATCATTGACAAAGTGTTAATGCTCTCTAATTTGAATGTCTCTTTGAATAAAAGTGTCTTGCGATGTATTGTGCTATGTGCTGCACATGTGTGGTTATAGAAATCTACACAAATGTAGTCATTTGCTTTTGCATTATGTTCATTAGTTTGATTGACGTTCTTAACATTTCGCTCTCTGAAGGCGGAGACCCCTTGGGACAGTTTGTCATTGAGCACACTCAAGGCGAGTGGAAGGTTTCCGTGCGGAAACTTCTGGACAGGGAGGAGAGGGACAATTACTTGCTGAACATCACCGCCACCGACGGGACCTTCACAGCCAAGGCTGTGGTGGAAGTCAAGGTCTTGGACGCCAACGACAACAGCCCAATTTGCGAGAAGGTATGAATGTTTTGTGTGTGTGTGTGTGTGTGTGTGTGTGTAAGGAAGTGCATTGCAGCAAAATGTCATGTAGTCCAACTCTGTCAGTTAAGGGGAGGGTGCTGCCTACCCGCTGTGCATGCTAAATGCGACGAGACTTAGAGAGAAAAAGAGAATGTCAGGAGGGATTTGAAAAGGTCCTTATGTGAAATGCAGCATTTAAGAAACAAAGAGGGTGATTTTGCACACTGAGAGGTTTTGTGAAACCCAATGTGCTTCCATTACTTATAGCGTCCTTTTTAAGCTTGGAAAAATCTTGTTTTCAATCAATCTTTTCACCAACAATCTTAAGTTTCTTTCTTCTTATTGTCCCATTTATCTTAATGTCACTTCCTCTCTTTGTATGTCTACCCCATCTTCTCTTTGCAGTCGCTTTATATGGAAGCCGTCCCCGAGGACTCCTCTGCCGGTAGGCTGATCCTGCAGGTCTCCGCCACAGATGCCGATATCCGTTCAAACGCACAGATTTCCTACGAGCTGCACGGGCCCGGATCAGAGCACTTCAGCATCGACTCCGAGACAGGTATTTATTCGTTTAAGTATGTATATGTCTGTCACTTGCCCCGATGTGCCTTTTGTCAAACAAAAGGTGTTTATATATAATTGCGTTTGCCCCTGTTATGCCTATCGCATTACTTTTAGGAGTTGTGTTGTTTGGCATCCTCATCCCACCGGTCCACAGCGGGGCTAATATGTATTCCAAACATCGTCGAGACGGGAGTCAATATTATTTTTGCTTTCAGCGATGGCTATTTTCAAGGCATTGCAATGCACCGAATCTGTTCGAAATAAACCCACAATCTTCCAAAAACCATTGTTTAAAGCCAGACAACAATATGCCACATGCATTCACACAGAACAGCTATTTTCTGTTTCCTTGCGCCTGCAGTCATACACACATTACTTTTAAAACTGTAATGATGATATTTAATTACTCTTATAATTCAGAGGGATGGGTTAAACCCTCCGGTGTTCATTACTGCGTTTACAGTCAACTAAGCGGGTTCCACTGAATTATTATTCTGTTCTCCTCGGCGGTTGGCGCGCTCCAAAGTACGTACACACAAAATATTTTACCAAAACATTTCTGCTGGTTAGTCGTTCCACTTTAGCTATTAAAGCGAATCAGCATGACTCCCTCAGCTGTGTCAGTTAGAGCCGGAAGGAGAGCAGAAATCAAGAGCTGGTTTGTGACAGCGTCACACTGCCATCACACAAAAGCTATTGTAAAGGGGTAACTCACTGGCTCTTTGATAACTCGAAGTGTCAAGGCAGGGGACGCTGGCTCGAAGCTGAAAAAGTGCCACTGTTCTTGTGTGTGGGTTTAGCGAGCAAGGAGGATTTTTTTCCATCGTGGAAAGAAGGGGAGCATTATTGCAAGTTAGCAATGCCAAGAGTGACGTCGAGCGAGCCAGCCAGACCTCTGAAAGCTGGCGGCCGCTTTTCCAACTGTGACTTTTTCTCTCTCTCTTTTCTCAATTCACGCTCCGAGCAACCCACATGCTGACTGAACTCTATCCTCGCTTGTTATTTCTTTATTTCCCATCATCCCCCTTTTTCTATTTAATCTTTTCTGTGCGTGAATGATTCGAGGGAGCTCTCCATGAGCGTTTTGTCACCCCGTATTGATTTCTTCAAAAGGTGCTCTTCAGCTCAAGGGACGCCACACCGAACAGCTGGCACGGAGTCACCTATTGGACACAAAAGAGCCGTTTCAATTCAGTGACCACTAAAGGATAAAAAGAACACACCTCGTGCATGCTGATATTATTAGTGTTGCGTCATGAAAGATACGACCGTCTCCCTCAGTCGCTGATAAAATAAACCGATTTCCTCTGAGAGCATCCTTTGAAAGTTCTCTTCACTTGACAGATGAGATAGTTTAGAATGGAATTGGATTGTGTCTTATTCATTAGTGCGGTGCCAGCTGATGTTCAAAGTGATCGATGGGGAGCGAATTTTGAGTTTTGTAGCAAGCGACAGCTCTTATAAACAAATATACCTGCTGACGTGAAAAATGCGAGAGCAATAAAGTGTTTGAGAGTGTTATGTAGTCGCATGGTAGGTGAATAATGACGCCAGATGTAGTAGAAGTAGAAAACCGCAGTGAATTTATTGATTTCAATGCCAATAATGTGTCATAAGAAAACTAAGGGGTTGTCAATTTTTTTTTCACCAGGTGAATTGAAAACACTGCTCCCATTGGATCGAGAGGAAGAGGAAGTGCACAAGATGAAGGTGCGCGCTCTGGATGGAGGGGGACGTTTTTGTGAAGCAGATGTTGAAATCACAGTCGAGGATGTCAATGACAACGCTCCGCTGTTCACCTCTGACCCTTACACCTTTACCGTGTTTGAGAATACAGAGATAAACACACCTGTGGCCCGCCTGTACGCCTCTGACCTCGACACAGGTTGGTTCTCCAGAATCTGGATATTAGAGAGTGGGAAAAGCAAGCTTGTAGAATTTCCTTTTTTTTCCATCATCGGCACAAAAAAACATCACCACAACACTCAAAAGAATCCAAGAATGTGTTCACTGAGCAGTGGGCTTATGTTATATCAGACTGTCATGAACACCAGTAATTTGGTTTGACGTCTGCGATGTAGAATAGAAGAGTTTGTGTTTACTGACTATAAGGAGTGACTGTTTCTTGATGGATAGGACTGTAGAAGCACACAAATAAGGCTTACTCAGAACTGCATTAAAGGGATTGGCGTGCTCTATCTCTGTCTTGTTTGCGCGTGTAGTTTTTCCCAATATAAAAGTAGCACCGATGCACACATTCTTTTTTTAAACAGCTTAGGACGAGAGGTTTTAACACGGATTGTTTTGTTGGGTGAATTTAGAAGTCATCATAGCTGAGCAGACGAGATTGAGATGCACTAACACATTGTAGCTCTTAGAGGTTTAGACATTGTTTTGAATCTGTATTGATGTGTTGGAATTTTTGTGTATTGATTTCTCTTTCATAATAAGAAATGTGCCAGCCAAAAATTGGTTTGTATATTCTTTATCCATTTTGCACAATATTAAAGGAATACTATGTTTCAATACAAGTTATAGGGCTAGTTTAGCCAATTCTTTCATCATTTACTTACCCTTGTGTCATTCCAAATCTGTTTGACCTTTTCTGTCGAACACAAAAAAGATATTTTGAAGAATGTTGGTAACCAAACAGAATTGACCCTCATTGACTTCCATTTCATGGACAACGAGACTTTTCTCAAAATATCTTATTTAGTATTCTACACTCATAAACAGGTTTTAAATGACATGAGGGTAAATATATCAAGACATAATTTTGGTTCAATCATTTTTTGGGGGAGGAAATCGTTGATCAGCTCAAAACAACTCATAACTTGTTTTAAGACTTCTGTGTGTGTTTCTTCAGGTTCTAACGCCGAGATCTTCTACTCCCTGCTGGACTCGGCTGATGGTGTATTCTCCATCGAGGAAGAGACGGGCATCGTGCACCTAAGTCGACCCCTTGACCGTGAGCTCCAGTCGCTCTACACACTCCGAGCCCGAGCCACCGACCGCGGCTCCCCGCGCCGCCTCTCCTCCCTCACTACCGTCAGCATTTCTATCCTGGACATAAATGACAACCCTCCTGTCTTTGAGCGCCGTGAGTACACGGCCACTGTCGCTGAGGATGTGTCTGTGGGCACTCAGGTGTTGCGGGTTCACGCCACCAGCCGAGATACAGAAGCAGGTGCAGAGATTACATACGCCATCATCAATGGAAACGAGAGGGGAGCGTTCCGTGTGGACCCACATACAGGTGAGCAGCTACGCCCTAGACACTAGACATGGTTTTTACCATCACAGGATTGTTTTTAAATGTTTAAAATAGTAGAAGAACTAGTAATAATAGAAAAATAAAGGGTTTGTTTTATTACACTTTTTTTCACTGCTGGTGGCACTTTGTTTTACTGCATTACATGTTGTTTAGCAGCACGTTAAAAGGTTTCTCTTTCATATTAAATACATTAGAAACAAATGAAAGGTGTTAAAAAATTTTTTAGACCTGTTTCTTTCAAAGTTTGAAACTTTTATAGAACAAAATAACACAAAACCACCTATTTTTTCCATGTTCCTTTCTTTTTAAACAAATTTGGGACATTTAGATAATTGATAAAATGTGCTTTCACTGTGCATATTTGCAGGTCACAATTAAACTAGTATGCAGTGAAATGACAATTTCGCTGCTAAAAATGTCCCCTCATTTGCATTATTAAGAGCAGAAACAAATCTGGTGTGAAAGCCTGTTAATAAATGTTTTGTATAATCTAATTATTATTTAACATTAAAACAAAAAGGAGTTTATTTGTTAATAAGTAGCAGTATTTGTAATGTACCTGGACATTATCAATTCTCTTTGCAGGTGGTATCTTTGTGATCGAACCTTTGGACTACGAAACAGCTCATGAGTTTTATCTAACGCTCGAGGCTACGGATGGAGGCACGCCATCGCTCAGCGACATGGCTACGGTAAACATTAACCTGACCGACGTGAACGACAACAGCCCCATCTTCAACCAAGACATGTACTCAGCTGTGATCAGCGAAGACGCAGAGCTCGGAAAGACCGTTCTTACCGTGAGTTTGTCTTTTTTCTAGTGTAGGAACAGAGCATCTTAAATTGTGAACACAGACACACAAAACAGTCAAGCCACAGAGGAGTGACAAACGCAGATCTACTCTCTCTTCTCTTTGGTCATTTATTAGAGATTTTCATGTCTTATCATGCTGATATGTGAAACTGAAGCTTTGAAACCCAGCTCTGTTTTGCCTGCGTGCCTTCTGATTTCCCTCGAGAGTCTCAGCCAATAGTTACCGAATAGAGGCAAGAAGGACAAAAAGAGAGGGTGTTGCATACCGGTGGCAATCTTCATGTTAACCAGGTGCATGTGTGTGTTTGTGTGTGAAGGTCATGGCTGATGATGCAGATGGTCCTTCCAGTAATCAGGTGCGCTTCTCCATCATTGACGGCAATCAAGGCAGCCCGTTCACCATCGACCCAGTCAGAGGAGAGGTCAAGGTGGCCCGGCAGCTCGACAGAGAGAAGGTATAATACACTCGGGTGTATCAGCGCCAGGAGCACAGTCCTGCTTCCCTTAAATCTATTTGACATTTTGTTTTTTGTTTTTTAGACTTCAGGCTACACGTTAACTGTGTTGGCCTCTGACAACGGAAGCACGGCTCGATCCAGCAACGCTACGGTTAACATAGATGTGTCGGACATAAATGATAACCCGCCTGTCTTCTCCCAGGCAAACTACAGCATCATTATACAGGTGTGAATGCTCGATAATCTTACAGAAATGTTTGTGTAACTGCGTTTGCTACCTGTCTGTGTCATGCCAGAGCTGCCTTTAAGGTGGAAATGTGTGAATGTGGTTCTGAATTGTAAACTCATTTGTGTGTGCCTTGTAGGAGAACCAGCCAGTGCGCACCAGCATCCTCCAACTGACTGTGTCCGACCGTGACGCCTCCCACAACGGACCTCCTTTCACGTTCTCCATCATGAGCGGAAACGAGGATGGCGCTTTCGACATTACTCCTCAGGGCGCGTTGGTTTCCGCAGCGACGCTGAGCCGGCAGGCGCAGGAGCTCTACCTTCTGCAGGTTCAGGTGAGACCTCAATCTCCGTTTCTCTCGGCAGCCGTGGGGGTCGTGTTCGGCTTTCAGTCTGAAGGGAGGGATGAGCAATAGTTGAGGGGAAGCAGTGCTTGTTCAGTATTCCCCACACAGGTCAGGCATGGCCTATAGAGAGTGATGAAAGAGCAGACGGGAAAAGCTGCAGGCAGAGTGGAACTACTGTAATAAATTATAATGGGGGTTTCATTCCCGCTTACATCCTCTTCGGGAACCTATTGGACTTCTTTGGTTGCAATAGTGTTATATTGACAGGGATGTTTTCAGTTGGGCTGCCTCTAGATATGACGCAAGCTAATTTCAAACTTGCATTGCCTGCATAAGCATCAACATGGATTGGGTTAGAACATGTGGGTTATTCGCAAGACTCACATTTCTGTTTGTGATTATATGTATCATACATGGGATTAGCAAAAAATGAGATGTGCTGTATGACTCACTTATGTAAACCGTTTGCACAAGAGCAAATCAAAGCCCGAGGGCTCCCTCTACTGATCGTGACAAGCACTCGTTCCCAGTTCCTCCATATGAAAGCTGTTAGCGCCTTAAAACTGTTTTACACTTCAAACCGCTGACGAAACTCACAGTTTTGTGTGTTGAAATTAGACATCTTTCTGCTTTTCCTAAGGTGGGCATCAGTATTACTATTTGTCGTATTTATGGTTAACCCTAAAACTAATTACACACAAACAACATCAACAGTTTCATTAGATATTTTTAAAAAGTTTGCTGATTTTTGTTATTCTCAATCCTGACCCGAGCCCCTATTTTTGTACTCAGGTAACAGATAGTGGTCGACCGCCGCTATTCTCCACAGCATTCGTGAGCGTCCGATTGATTGAAGAGAGCATCTACCCTCCATCCATTCTTCCTCTGGACATCTTCATCACCACGGCGACAGACGAATATTCCGGTGGGGTTCTAGGTAAAATCCACGCCACAGATCAGGACGTCTACGACACTCTAACCTACAGCCTCGCCCCCGATAGTTCCTCTACCTCCCAAAACTCTGGCCTCTTCTCCGTCTCCCCTGCCGATGGAAAACTTGTGGCCCGTGGGAATCTGGACGCCGGTCAGTACGCCCTTAACATTACTGTGACAGACGGTCGCTTCACCGCAGCTGCCCGTGTCAACATTCACGTACGGCAGGCGACAGCACAAGCCCTCGATAACTCCATCGCTGTACGTTTCGCTGCAATCGCACCCGAGGAGTTTATCGGAGATTACTGGCGTAACTTTTTGAGGGCCTTGCGGAATATCGCAGGAGTGAGACGAGGAGACGTGCAGCTGGTCAGCTTACAGCCAGCTGCCGATGCCTCCGGTGACCTGGAGGTGCTTCTAATGCTGGAGAGGTCAGGAAGTCCATTCCAGCCACAGGAAGTGGTGTACAGAAAACTCAACGCATCCGTTGGAGTCATCGAAGAGATGACCGGAGTCCGTATCGTGAGGGTTGTGAAGAAACTCTGTGCCGGATTGGACTGTCCTCTTAGTTTCTGCCAAGAGGCGGTGTCCTTGGAGACGGGAGCAGTGTCGGCCTATAGCACAGCGAGGATTAGTTTCGTTACGCCACGTTACATACGCGCAGCCAAGTGTCTTTGTGAAGGTACACAGATGCATGTATCCATAAGATGCTATTAATGTGTTTCGCTAGAGAACAGAACGGCATTAACCCTTTATGTGTGCATGTGTGATTGTAGGAGCCGAGTGTCCTATCTTGAGCAAGCTTTGTGAGGGAAGCCCCTGTCCTCAAGGCATGGAGTGTGTAGAAGATCCCACACGCACCAAGTTTAGCTGCGTCTGTCCAGAGGGAAAACAAGAGGAGTGCTCAGGTACAGTCATAGATTTCTGTCCCTCTCTTTTAAATTTTCAGACAATGTGTTGTATTAATTCTGTAGCTTTTGAGAAAGATGAGATGATGTCATTGTCGAGTTTATATACAGAATTGTGATTGGCCTTCTGCTTTTAACCACTGAAATGCTCAAACTGATTATTTTATATTATATATTATTCTAAATGTGCCTGGTAAATATACTGTTGAATGTAGGGATTGATGATGAAATGAAGGTCACAATAAGGTCATTTTATCTCTTTACTGTTTTAGAGCGACAGTCATTGACGTTCAGCGGAAGCGGATATGCACGGTACAGGCTGATGGAAAATGAGAACAAGGAAGAAATGAAACTGTCACTGAGATTGAGAACATTCTCCACACACGCTACTGTCATGTATGCCAAAGGCACAGACTACAGCATACTTGAGGTGAGTCTGTACTCAAACCGCCTTCAAAGGAAAACAGTGGGCATTGGAAAATAAGAAATGGGAGAACCTTCTTACATATAAATGACAGTTAGAGCAAAGGATTGTGGGATTTAAACACAAGCAGCTTCAACTTTCCAATGCCGCAATTAATATTAATAAATAGTTTTGTTCTGTTGGTCAAAATTCTGCTGCCTTAAATGACAGTTTTGGTATTGTGGCAACTTTTTGTGGATTTTTGGTAATTTCATGGGTACATTTTCAGATCAAAAATACCTAAAAGTAACATTTCTGGATGTAAGGGAAATGAATGGAAATAAATAAGAAATAAAGGTAGAGAATACATTCATTGCTTGAGTTAAAATTGAAAAAGTCAATATGCAGGAGTTTGACCGTTTGGGAAAATGTAACATTTTGAGTTTTAAGAAACTAAATAGTGACTAAAATGCATTTAACTAGTGAAAATTCAATTCTTGTTCACGCCGACCCTGTTTGTTGCTTTCAGATCGTGAACGGCCGTCTGCAGTACAAGTTCGACTGTGGCAGTGGGCCCGGCGTGGTGTCCGTCCACAGTATCCAGGTCAGTGACGGACAATGGCACACTGTGTCTCTTGAGGTAGACGGCAACTATGCCAGACTGGTCCTGGACAAGGTCCACGCCGCGTCAGGCACGGCACCCGGCACTCTCCGCACGCTCAACCTGGATTCCAGCATCTTCTTCGGGGGCAATGCACGGCCAGCCGCTGGCTCGGGGAGGATGGTGGTGAACGGGCTGCGCGGCTGCCTGGAGGGAATCGTGTTGAACGGGAGGGAGCTGCCGCTGTCTTCGGTTCGTGGAACACACTCGGTGCTGGAGGAGCTGGTGGATGCCGTTCCCGGATGCAGCTTATCTGCCCCGGTCCAGGGATGCTCCAGTAACCCTTGCACTAATGGGGGAACATGTTCGTCGCTACCTAATGGAGGTAAGCAGGGTGCTGTTTTGGATTCGAGTCAGTGCAGTTGTTAAATGGACGTGGTCTGGCTAACACACTGCGCTCTCTGATGTTTTGTAGGGTACTTCTGTAAGTGCACAGCTGCATTTATGGGCACCCACTGTGAAGTCACTATCAGCCCCTGTGCTTCTAATCCCTGCCTGTATGGAGGCACATGTGTCCCAAGGGGAGGAGACTTCTACTGCCAATGTAGAGGACAGTATTCTGGTCAACGGTGAGAACATATACACATTCAGAAACAGACACATACATCTTTGGGTGAACTATCCTTTTAAAGGAAAATCTTCAAGCCTGTGTGACTCTTTCTTCTGTAGAAACACAAAAGTGATATTTTGAAAAATGCTGGTAAAAGAAAACCGTTGGTCCCCATTGACTTGCATTGGTTTTGTGACCATACAATAGAAGTCAATGGTGACCAACAGGTTTTGGTTGCTAAGATTTTTCCAAATATCTTCTTTTGTGTTTTGCAGTAGAAAGAAAATCACACAGGTTTATAATGGGGGAGTAATGATGACAGATAGCCAATAGTACAATGTCGCCATACACTTTTATATTCATTATTCTTAATTATGATGATAATCTAACAACAGATTTGTCTGAAAGTTTTTATTCTCATACTTTTACTTTTTAAATCTGTTTAAACACTCAGGTGTTGGTAATACATTAATTAAAATACAATTTTCACATTGAGCCCTTTGTGCTGAATCTTCTGTTTGCCTAGTCATATTCAAAGTTTGATATTTCATTAAATTAGATATTTCTCAATTGAATGACATTTTGTATACTCTAGACACCTAACCAAATGAAACGAAAGCTCTGTCAATATTTTTCCCAATTAAACTGGATTTATATGCACAGTTTGATTCAGCCTTAAGAAAATACTACACGTATCCATGCGGCTTTCTCAGTAATTCCTATTTAATTAGAAATTGAATCGGAAACTGTGAGAGGTGATGATCAGATTCGAATCGTTTTTCTTTTTCCCAAATTTCCACTGCGTTCATAAACCACCCAATCACGGTACTAAGTGAGTCTAAAGTTGTGCGTGAAAGGTTTCTGACTGACATGTTGGCTCTCTTTAATCTTTTGTCAGGTGTCAGCTGGGTCCGTACTGCACAGATAACCCATGCAAGAACAGCGGCAAGTGCATCGATAGCTTGGATGGGCCCGTGTGCGAGTGTGACCCGGGTTTCCAAGGAGACAGGTACGTCCTTCCGTCCATGTAATGAACCTGTGAGACTCAACAAATAAGTCAACACTGATTCTAATGAATGTAATTGAAGTGCTTCTCAAGATAAGTCTCCTGAGGAGTAAGTCTCCTGACATCTTTATTTGTGTCTTTGAACAGGTGCCTCAGTGATGTTGATGAGTGCCTGAAGAACCCTTGCTCTAACGGTGGCCACTGTCAGAACACGTACGGCTCCTTTAGGTGTAACTGCTCGGCGGGCTACAGCGGCACCCATTGCGAACTCCGCTCGGAAATCCGCAACGAGTTCGTCTCCACTTCCTGGAACATTGGCTTGGATGAAGTTATCGGAATCGGCGTATTCGTCGCCAGCATCCTCTTTCTAGTCCTCCTCTTCATCTTGATCCGCAAGCGCATGTGCCGGCGCTCAAAATCCAAACCAGACGATGACGACAAGCTTGGCCTAGGCGCGGCGCCGCACGCCTTCCTCCACCGGCCGTACTTTGATGCTAATCTCAACAAGAACATCTACTCCGACGTACCTCCGCAGGTCCCCGTTCGGCCCATTTCCTACACTCCCAGCATTCCCAGCGACTCCCGTAACAATCTGGACCGGAATTCCTTTGAGGGCTCCGCCATACCGGAGCACCCAGAATTCAGCACGTTTAACCCCGATTCGGTGCACGGTCATAGGAAGACGGTGGCCGTATGCAGTGTGGCACCTAACTTGCCTCCTCCACCACCCTCCAATTCAGTTTCTGATAGCGACTCCATACAGAAGCCCAGCTGGGATTATGACTATGATGGTATGTGCATATCTGCTATGCAAACGTGTCACACATGTGAACTTGTGACACATTTATTGGGTATGAGGGTTACAGTGGGATTTTGTTACAGATTCACTGTGTGAGTAAATGTCCTGTTCTCTCCCCTTACAGCTAAAGTGGTGGATCTGGACTCGTGTTTGAATAAGAAACCGGTGGAGGACAGTGCGTGTCACCCTTACAACACCAGAGGCAGCATGTCAGAGGTCCAGTCCCTCAGCTCCTTCCAGTCCGAGTCCTGTGACGACAACGGTATGTATAAACAGAAATAACCTGTGTGTTTGCTTTGACTTTTTATATCTTACGGATGATTGATGGAGCTGGCCATTAAAAATGTAATATTTTTGGTTGTGTTAATAGGCATGGTTAGTAATTACAAGAAATAACTCATAATCAATGCGGCATGTCTTTTTTAGTCAATACAAAATAAGTCAAATTTATTTGTAGAATTTTGGGAGGCTGTGTTCAGAAGGGAAAACTACCATACTGATTTTTGCAGTTTATGTTGTACGTTGCCTAAAAATGATAAACAGCAAATATTGTCTTGTTTACATCTCGGGAATAAAAAAGATTGCCCTTTTTTTATTTTATAAGAAAAACAAGGTTCATTGGCAATGGAGAGGTAAACCGCAACATTATAGTTATAGTTTTGTTTTCAGTTTTATTTTAGTTTTAGTAAGAATTAGAATTAGGTTTTGTTTTAATATTTTATTTTGTTCATAGTAATTTTAGTTTATTTTGAGTTATTCTGTTTGTCATTTTAGTATTTATTTGCATATTTTTTATTGCTATTCAAGTCCAATTTATTCTTATTTAATGTTTAATTTATTTTTATTTTCAGTTCATATTTTTTTCTCAGCTTGTGGCTAAGGCAACATATTCAAATCATATTTTTTATGATTTAAAAAAATAATACTTTTATTATATCAATAAAATTGATCTGATTTTAATTTACAGAGGTGCTTATAGTTTTGGTAAGCTATAATATCCGTAATGCAATGTGCAATGAATATAAATTCCATACAATGTACTCTTTTTTTTTTACGTCCTGTATTGTGCGTGCAAATGTACTCGGTCATCTGAGAATATCGTACATACTGCGCAGAGAACAGAAATAGTACTTGTAGGATGCTAGTTTGAAATTGTGAACACAGCCTCTCTCATGGGCTCTCGTATGCTCTCTAAGTGTGTTTAACCTTAGTATTGTGTAATTCTTAATTGGCCCCTATAGTATGATTTCATTGTGTGTTTTGATACTGAACATCTCCTAACCCTGTCTTTCTCTCTTTACCTGCTGTAACCAAGTGTAAAGAATGATGTTTTTGGGTCATGTGTTATGTCGTTTCTCTCTCTTTCTTATCGCTGCACTGGGGCTTCAGCTCCCATTTGGATCAAATCTCACCACAGACATCGAGCAAGGTTTTAAATAGAGGCCTGCTCGTAAGTGAACACTCGCCCACTGTGGAAGGAAGCGATCGCTGAAGGCCATGTGAAATTCTCAATGCATAAAATGAAGAGCGCTTTTTCTATTCCATAACCCCCCCGCACCTTTTTCATCTTCTGTTGCTTTCGGGCGAATGCTTTTAAGTTTAAGTTCAGGTAACATCTGAGGATGACCTGTGTAGTATTTCTATTAGTTCTCTTTATTGAATTCATGTTTTGGATCTTTTCTCTTCTTTTTCTTGTTTCTTTTTTGAAGCCAGTGGATGGTTGAAGACATCAGCTCAGGGTGTAAAAGCAGGGTATGACAAGTTCATTTGATGGGTCCCCAACACACATTTCTGTTGGTCACAACTGACTCTTTACTGTGTAAAGCTTCTTTCACATGACTCATGTCAACATGGACTCTATTGAGCAAAGCGTCATGTTACACTATTGCCGCCGGCTCTGGACAAGTGTTGAAACAATCCAACATTGCCATTGACCATACATTGAGATTCAGGTCATAATACATATGTCAAATATTGTATGTGACATCATAAATGCAAAAATAATCAAATAAGCACTTTGCTATGAAAGTTTTTGAGACGATTTTGACATTCTTTACAGCACTGACACAAGTCATGTGAAAAGCACTTAAGTCATCTAACCTTTGACTTTTGACCCTCATTTGTCCTTTTCAGACCCCTAACCTAACAACTGCCCCACTGAAAACCTGATGTGCTAAACCATTCAATTAAAACATGATACGTATATCCCTACCAACATTTATCAACAACCCTGCTTCTTTTGCTTTTTTACTGTTTTGGATTTGCCGCTCAAGAGAGAGTCTTTGCTCTCTTTTATCTTTGAGAATTCTTCCGATCCTTCCTTCCATCTCTCTGTTCATGTGTGTAATCATGAGATAACGTACGTCAGCGTCACTCCCACAGTCCTTCACCAGAGCTTAACCCAGACCAACCAATCCAGATCCCTGTGCCATTCACCCATCCCTCAAATCACACCGTGTTTACACCCAGTGTTCAGATCTGTCCTAAGCGGCATGAAATGCACGCGGCCACTCAAGACAGATCGCTTTCCGTTAGCTGAAAGAAAAACGTGGCGCTAACAAAGCCAAGGATATGGGTTCTATTCACATTTCTCGTAAGGGGGATGAACAGTGAAAAACGCATCTGGCTAATGCGTAAATGTACATTTGGTAGTGACATGCCACGCATTTATCAAGAGGGTCTATGATGTAATGCATGCATACAAACAAAAATAATAGATACAAAACTTGACACATCAGTGAGTCACTAAGGTACAATAAAAGTCCAAATGTTTCTTTATATTATTTTTACGTTTTAATCTTGTAATCTTAAGAATAACTGTAGTTTAATGTCAGTTCAGAATTTTTAACATCGGTTTTGTCAGATGTCAGTTTTGTCCTGGAATGCAGTGTATCATCGTAAGACTGCTATCGTCTTTTTGATGTTTCCTTTCTCTCTTACTGTCTTAAAGACCAGTGTCTCTTTCTGTCATGTTCTGTTCTGAAAAATTAATGTCAGATTTCTCTTATCTGCCCTTCCTACAAGCCTCCCTAGTGACTGTAATCCACCTTGTCAGCTCTGTTGTTGACTCGGTGGAGAATGAAGGTATTCTTTTACTGCTTCCTTAGTTGAGTCTTGGCTGTCTGGTATTGGTGTCTTATGGGTGATTATTGGAGTCTTAAAAATGCCATTTTTCTCGTCAGTAAAAGAAAAGCATTTATTTGACATGCTACATATCAGGCATACGCCTTGTTAGCCAATCACGTGCCTCATTTGATTCCAATGTCATATCATTTTTGGCTAATTTAAGATGCTAAATAAACATTTTGTCATATTAGATTAATACATTTCACTGTACTGTACTTAAGACATTTTTCCGTCTGCCAAGCTTTTCCTGATGAGATGTTTGCTTGCGAGCAAATGGCATAAAGATCATCTCCACATGTTTCTCTCTTGTTTCCACCTCCTACTACAGTGTTTACTAGTATCTTGACATTTTCTCATTCTCTTTTGTCTCCGATTTTGTTCGCCTTTTATTAAGAGTCATTCTCGGCTCACGAACACAAGAACCCAAGAGGTGATGTTTTTATTTTGCTCGGTTTGCCTGAAGCCTTTCGATTTTGTTTGGTTCCCACCCCTTCAATATAACAAAACCCTGCATGCCCACAGTTCTGTGACAAAAAATGTGTACCTCTTTAAATTGACTTGCTCATTTTAAAGCCTATTTCGGTGGCATTGAACCCACGAAGGAGGCCACGCTGTTTTTGTCACAAGACTAATAGTGTTTTATTGATTTTGCCTTTGTGTTCCCAATTAAACCTGCAGCATCGCCACAAAAATCCACTCAAACGCCTTCAATCGAAACTCACTTTGAAAAGATCCATAATCAAATTAATGGTCAGATGGATCTTTGAGAGTTTATTAATTGCAGATGTCAGATTCTGTGAAAGTTGTTGTTATTTATACAAACATGCTCACATTTATTGTGGTATGTACATTTGTGGTGTGTGCATCAGTAATATTTGCGTGATATGCATTGTGTTGTTGCCATTCTGACGATGCATGCGGTTGGTTTTAATGATCGCTAACTCGGCTGGTATTAACAGTGTGGTTTATGAGGAGATTGAAGTCAATTCAGTTGTTATTTAAAGTACATTAAAAAAAATTCACTGGACAAGAATCATGAGATTCGATTTGTAAGGCTGAATTGACCCCAGCCCTCCTCTAGTGATTGTGTGTGTAACTAAGATCTAATCGGCAGATTATTGTTTCCCTCGTATCATTGACTCTTTTCTTTCATCCAACAGGCTATCATTGGGACACATCTGACTGGATGCCAAGCATTCAACTTCCTGGAATCCAGGAGTTCCCTCAGTATGAGGTAGGGGAGTCCCCGCCCATCCTTTACACCGACCCCGCCTTGCTGGACACAGACTACTACCCTGGCGGATATGACATCGAAAGCGACTTCCCCCCTCCACCCGATCACTTTCCCGCCCACGATGACCTGCCCCCTCCTCCGCCCGTGCCGGAGTACGGAGAATGCTATGACACATTGCAGTCCACCACACGGGCACCCAACAGCACCCCCTCCAGTCCCGGAGGGTCCGGAATACGCCAGCGCCCACCCCTACCCCAGCTCTACAGCCTCACCCAGTTCCTACCCCAGCACCATTATTCCTCAGACGCAGAACCACAGAGCAACCCTTCCAGCACCATCACGTCCTCCACCACTGGAGGCTACCGGCGCGGAGGCTACCCTCTGAGCTACGGCAGCGATTTCAATCCTCAGGCCGCAGACAACATGTCCCTGTCGCTGTACACGTCGACGGCGTCCTGCTCGGACATGTCCGCCTGCTGCGAGGAGTCAGAGGTAATGATGAGTGACTTCGAGAGCGGCGGAGAGGAGGAGGGAACTCCTTTGCAGAGGCTGGTGATACCTCCACTGGACTCGCATCACCCACAGCAGCATACTGAAGTCTGACACTGGATCCAACGCAGCAAAATATCAAAAGTGCCTAAATGAATCCCTGCTACAAGAGACTGTGCATTACTACCGTAATAGCAAAACTTGTACGGTACACAAACGTAGTCTTACAGTAAACGTAAATGCCAAACGCACGCACGCCGTACGAGTCTTTCTGTCACCGGAGAGGGTTCTCGCACAAGTTCTCTCCGGTAGCTCTTGCGGGCTGTTGTTATTATTAAACATAGTATTGAAGAGAACGCAAGACTTGGCTGTGCCATTCGAAAAAATAAACAATCTTCATGCACAAGATGTCTGACAATACCATGCTGAGATGTACAATTTACACAAAATCATAACTGTATTGTCGTTGAGAGAAAACGCATAATTTCAAGGTGATATCTGAATTTGAATAGCTAAAACCATGCAAAGTGATTTTTATACAAATCCTCATTCATTTGTAATGTAAATTGTTATGTACAGTTTTGATTTCAAGGTTTTACTAGGTTTTTGTAGATATTTTTTTGCTTTTTATTTTCCAGAAAAGACGACAGGAAAAGTAGTATACCGACTCAAATGATGTGTCATTGTCCGCCTTACTGTATGTTCATCAACAAGCAAAGATGTTAAAAGAATATTTTAAAAAAATTAAAAGAAAAAATGAATCGTGTTACAACGCACATTCATCTCTGAAAGGATCACATGATGGCTGTGTGCATATTCTTGTAATGTGTTGGTTTTCTTTTGTTTATTTGTTGTTTGTAAATTGTGATTTTGGAACATCTTTATTTTTTCCACCATGAAAATGGGACCCAATATATTTATAGTGCGAGATGATTCACAGACATGTGACTTTTTCAGGGGTCTGTGTGTGTGTGAGCAATGCTACGGTCTTGTTTTATGATTTTTATTAAATACTGCCACTAGCTTAACTGCTTTACTACTGGCAATAAATTATTCTCTAAAATGGGTGTTTGTCTCACGCATTTATTTAAAATTTACCTCCACAGAAAACTTAATCCATAATGCCTCATAAATGCAAAGATTATAAATTTATTCAGTTGTCTCGTGTACACGGTTAACACACAGTATTGTCATGTTGTGACTGTATTTTTCGCTCCCTCTAGTGAATGGAAAAAGGCACTCAAACAGATTTGCTGTGCAGAAATAAATTTTGGATTAGGTAGATGTCAAAAAGCACGATTACGATCTTAGCTTGAGGGAATAGAAAAGGTATCTATTGTATTTCGTTTCTGATTATGCAAGGCAAAGTTGTCTATAATACTTCAATAAAACATGACATCAGTGGCAGTTGCCAAGATGATGCGGTCTGATGTGGTATGTTAAAGCGATAATACCTATTCACTATTGTATAGACACAAACCCACTCCACATCTATGGGTCTCTACTGCCGTTGCTCATACAGAATATTCTTCAAAATATCTTCTTTTGTGTTCTGCAGAACATGAAAGTCATACAGTATTGAAATGACGAGGAAAAGTACAATTTTCATTCTGTTGTAAACAATTCGGATGCAGGCTCCAGAGTGTCGCGAGGTACCGTTTCAAGGAACGTTTTTGGGGGTCGTTTTATTAACCCCCAATGAGATACCTGAAATATATAAGTAAAAGTAAAGTTGTCGTCTTCATTTCAAAACACAAAATCTTTGCTAAAACACTTGTAATGATGAGTACAAGGAAGAGATCGAAGGAGAGGACACGGAGAACACTAATAAAACAAACAATAAATCAAAGTTCCCAGCAAACACAGAACGTTCCATTTTTTTGGGAACTAAAAAATAACGTTCTATTCAGGTTTTATTTTTTGCAACCAGAAAATAACGTTCCCAGAACGTTGCAGACTGTATTTTTAAATAACCAGAAAATAACGTTCCCTGATTGCTATTTATTGGTTATTTTTTTGCAACCAGAAAGTAACGTTCTCTGATGGTTATTTTTTGGTTATTTTTTAGCAACCAGAAAGTAACGTTCCCTGATGGTTATTTCTTTTCTACCAGAAAGTAACGTCCCCTGATGGTTATTTTTTGGTTTTCTTTTTAAACCAGAAAACAACCAGAAAGTTACGTTCCCTGATGGTTATTTATTGGTTATTTTTGTGCAAACAGAAAATAACCAGAAAACAACGTTCCCTGATGGTTATTATTTTGCCATCAGAAAAGAATGTTCCCTGATGGTTATTTATTGGGTTTTTTTTAAACCAGAAAACAAACAGAAAGTAAAGTTCCCTGATGGTTACTATTTTGCCATCAGAAAAGAACGTTCAAAATTCAAAACTAGTAACGTTAAACGTCAGTGACATGTGCAATACAGAAATGATAAAATCACATTAACACATGTTATTCTGACCAAATTAAATTAATAAATGCGCCCTTTAATAGCTGAAAATAATAAACTAGTTCAGAAAATTCAATCAAATGCGACCCTGGATCACAAAACCAGTCTTAAGTAGAACGGGAACATTTTTAATAAAAGACAAAAATACATTGTATGGGTCTAAATTATTGATTTTTCTTTTATACCAAAAATCATTAGGATTTTAAGGAAAGATCCAGTTCCATGAAGATATTTTGTACATTCCATTTTCTACCGCTTATCCGAACTACCTCGGGTCACGGGGAGCATGTGCCTATCTCATGAGTCATCGGGCATCAAGGCAGGATACACCCTGGATGGAGTGCCAACCCATCGCAGGGCACACTCACTCATTCACTCACGCACGCACGCACGCACTCACACCCTACGGACAATTTTTTCCAGAGATGCCAATCAACCTACCATGCATGTCTTTGGACCAGGGGAGGAAACCGGAGTACCCGGAGGAAACCCCCGAGGCACGGGGAGAACATGCAAACTCCACACACACAAGTTGGAAGCAGGAATCGAACCCCCAACCCTGGAGGTGTGAAGCCACCGTGCCCCCCTATTGTGTACATTTCCAACCTTAAATATATGAAATCTTTATTTTTGTGAGTGGATGGCCTGCCACAGTCCCTCTGATTAACAACTTCAAAGGCCATTTTCTCAATATTTAGATTTTTTGCACTCTCAGATTCCTGAGTTTTAAACGGTTGTATCTATTTCTTTTAACTTTAGGGAAACGTTCTGGGGACCAAAAATTGTTAGCTGGGTCGTCATTTTATTTTAGTAGAATATATTAGTAAATGCTTGTAAAATATCTGTAATATACTATATTGAACTTAGTATAACTTATATTTATTATAATTTTCTGTATTCAGTAGTTGACTACAGTAAATCAAACTGCACTATATTACTTTCGTACTAACTACAGTTAGCTTGTAAAACATTCTACCGTATCCAGAAATTGTACAATTTACTATAACATATAAAATAAAATACTAAATCGTGTTTAATGTTTATAAATGCTTTGACTAAACTCTTCTTTTCTTGAGATTTAGAAAACGATATAAAAGTGTCCAGCAGAGGACACTTTTATTATTGTAGCGCACTATCGTGTGCGCAGTAACGACTACAAACCTCCCATAGAGACACAAGTGTACTTCCTGGATGGTCAGTTACCGCTTCGTCTTTGGATCTTAAAACTTACATTATAAGCTCTCCGTAGCGGGACGTTTTCTCGGGTAAGAATATACAGCATTTTTCAGCAGTCAGTTTTTTTAGCTACTTGCTATTATGTTGTGTTATATATATATATGTGTATCTGTATAAGCACTCTAAGCAAACAAAGAAACGCCATGCTTACGTATGTATGTTTCAAACCGTATAGAGTTGATAGAGCAACACGCCGCTTTTTCAGTAAATTCGTGGATCACTAGAATAGACACACAGACATTCTCTCTGTACATTGTACTTTCTGTCAGTACTGTGTATGCATTATGGGAAACCTAGAACTTGACACTGGTTGTGTTTTAAAGACGTGACAACCTTCTAGGGTGCCGCAGGCGCTTTCCACATTAGAATGCCTTGGGCTTTGAGTCACACCCAGGATGTGAATTATATATAGGTTTTGGGGGGTCTTTCCCAAACCTTTAAGTAGCTTTCAATACTCGCTATCTAAAACATGTTTCACTTTACATGTATCTTACGTGTCGTTTTGCGTAGCCGTTTAAGGCTGACGGTGTCGTCACTGCTCGTGTTTTTTTCTCTCGCGCAGCTTCACATTGGCCGACTGCTAGAGCCCGACAAAGGAATAAGCATCATACGTGTGGTACTGCTTCATCACATTTCTTCTTCTGGGGTTAAAACCTTTGAACTTCATTCAGAAGCTCCCAAAAGTGCTGGAAGATGAACGGAGACTCCGTTGACGCGCGGCCTAAGGACACAACAGAGTAAGATAATCTTGACGACTGTTGCTATGCAGCTTTCAGGAGTGAGTGACAGCCCAGACACGGTGCTGGACTCTCTACGTTTTGCTTTCTTTGTTGTCCATGTCTATAACAGTATTGAATAATAAAAGGATTTAAGCTTTTGAGCTCTTTAACCTATTGAGAATAAATGCAGATTTGTTTAGTCTGACTTAATGTAAAACATTTGGGCCCGGTTTCACAGACAAGGCTTAAGGCTAGTCCTAGACTAAAATGAATGTGTGAGCTGTCTTCACTGAATATAACTTGCCCAGAAATATCTTCGATATTCATTGTCATTGTTTTCTCTGGAGATGCACACCAGTAATGCATTTTTATAAAAGCGACATGAATATCTTAATTCAAATAAGGCATATTCCTGGTTTAAACTAAGCCGTTGCTGTTTAACTGGGTCCAAAATTAGATAAAATTTTAATCTAAAATCATGTATTTTATTATGTAATATTTTTGTTGTTTTAGTTCGATGTATTTTTTTAGTTATTATGGCTTAAATCAAAACAAACCAACCGTTGTTTGATTGAGATTAATTGGAATGCACAATAAAAATAATCTCATTTTGGAACCAAACTCTTCGTTTGTTTATGCGTGTCATCCAGTGCTGGTACTGATGGGCCGTCAAGACAGCAGTCCGTTCAGGTGGATGCAAAGCCTCACTCAAACTCCTTCAGATACAGCCTGGACTTCCCCAACTTAGGGTATTGTGTCATCATCAACAACAAGAACTTTGACTCCAAGACGGGTAACAGTTGCATTTTATTTGTTTGTTTTTATCTTATGATTTTTTCCCTTTGATAAGCTGCAACAACCAAACTTATTTTTTGAAAGTTGTCATGCACATCAAAATGATTGTTAAACATTTACAACTGTTCTCTAAATAATGCTTAAATGAACAATAATAAATGAGTATTTTTTATAATACAGTGTATAATATATATATATATATATAATACAGTTTATAATATAATTTACAGTTTCTGCACTTTACTTTCTACAGGCATGAACCAACGCAATGGCACTGATGTAGATGCCGGAAACATGATGAACGTGTTTAGAAAGCTTGGATACAATGTAAAAGTTTACAATGACCAGACGGCTAAGCAGATTGTGCAAGTTTTAACCGCTGGTATGTGCAAAAAGAGGTTGTCATCCTTAAAAATATGCATTGCATGGCTACACTCATCTCTATTTTGTTGAACATACTACTCACACTATTTATTTATAAATATATATATATATAAAGTGTAACCAGTCATCTACTTCTTTTACAGTTGCCAAAGAAAACCACAGCCGATGTGCTTCATTTGTGTGTGTGCTGTTGAGTCATGGAGATGAGGGTGAGTTTTTTGGCACTGATGGTCCAGTGAATCTCAAGTCTCTAACCAGCCTTTTCAGAGGGGACCGATGCACAACCCTTGTGGGGAAGCCCAAACTTTTCTTCATACAGGTATGTATGTGCAGAAGTGTGAGGCTCTTCTAGGTTGATGTTCACTGTTAAAAATGACTGAGGTTTTGTGTATATAGGCGTGTAGAGGCACAGAACTGGATCCTGGTGTAGAGACGGACAGTATGCCAGATGAACCTAATGTGAGGATCCCTGTTGAGGCTGACTTCCTGTATGCCTATTCTACAGCACCAGGTGCAGATACACAAAAACAGGACACAATGACATCCAAAACAAATTGTAAGGGCTAAATATGCCCTCTTTATAATGTTCTTCAGCGCACACATGAGGAAAGACTTCGTAACTTAGTAAGGTTTTTGAGAGTAAGTGAATTTTTTGTCTAAACAAATGTTTCTCTTCTGTCAGGTTATTACTCTTGGAGAAACACTATGACGGGCTCGTGGTTCATTCAGTCTCTCTTTGAAATGATGGGGAAATATGGCAGAGAACTGGAGCTCATGCAGATCATGACTAGGGTCAACCATAAGGTTGCAATTAACTTTGAGTCGACCTCCAACATGCCAGGCTTTGATGCCAAGAAACAAATCCCCTGCATTGTCTCAATGCTCACCAAAGAGATGTACTTCACTGCTTGAGGATTGTAAACTGGGTGCTAAAAGGGAAGAACGTTTTTGTGCATCACAGGTGTGGGATATAGAGGTACAGTATAGGGATGACACAATTAAACACTTTTGACCACAAGAAATCTCTTCTAAGAAGCACTCGCTTAAAACCATTTGTAGAACAGGCTTAGTTTGGGAGTACAACTCTCTCAGGGCTGTAGTGTCACCTTTACTGTTAATAATAGTTGCAGTTTCTGCTTTTGTATGTGAAATATGGGTGCTAAGTCTTTTTTTGTTATAGTGGTGTGATCATACATTGCACTTGCCTTTCTTTTTACACAAATCAGGGACTTTGATAACATTTCTTACGATACCGCAGTAGTTAGTGTTGAGATAGAACTCAATCACAGGGCATTATTTACACAGAGGACAGTTCATTGAAAAGAAACCAGTGTGCCTATTTTAATGTGAATTAAAAACAATCAAAATAACTCCCAGGTGCCTCTATATTGAGCCATTTTATAAAAGTTCTGTAATGTTATGCACAGCTTTCTGCCAAGAAACAACATAAAAGGTTTCAGCTTTCATTTTACAGAAAATTCCATCGAATGTGTATAGTGCTGTGAATTACTAGACACAATATGAACTTGAACTTATACAGAATTAAAATGCACTTACAATCATTGGCCCATAGATTTCTCTTACACAACCAAATTTAAAGGAACATGTTTCTTATTTGTGGTAAGTGCATCCATTAATGCAATAGGTAGGAACTTGTATTTTCTCTGCAAGGTTTCTTTAACTAGTTCCTTAGAGTGTGAACGTTAACTTCAAGCTGAGAGAAACTGGTCATGCATGCACTTAACTGATTCTTGTGCAATGAACTGAATTTATGCTGTCATGTGCATGTTTATTATCTAATCATGTTTGTTATTCATAAATACATTCGTTTGTGTATGTAGAAACCAGACCTTCCCCATATACAGTAATAAACTTCTGCAGTGCACCATCTGATTGTCATTCATTTAAACAGCTTTTATAGAGCTAACAGCGAAAGAGACTAGCAATACAGCAATTATAAAAACCAAAGAAGAGGCAGAATAAAAATTCACGTTATACATACAATAATGAAATTGTGCATCTATTAGCTCATTGAACGGTTTAAGGGAATATGTTTTCTGTAATAAAAGGATGGTAATTTTAGAATCATTATAAAAACATTTATTTACAAATATTTAAACTTACATGTCACCTTTTTAATAAGGATGTATAAGAGATTATCATAGAGCACATCCGTATTGACTTTGATGCAGGTCCTAATGCTTATTTACTTTGATGCAGGTCCAAATGCAGTCACACATATTTAAAATGGCACAAAACCTGAATAAATAGTAGGAACAACCACACACTATTAAAAGTCGAGCCATCATTTTAATTTCTTTAATTTTAATTTCTTTAATTTTAATTTCTTGATAACACCCACATGCTACAAAGAACCTTTTTCACAGTTTACATTACAAACTAGAATACAAAAAAGAATTAAAAACGTAAATAGATGACGTATGTACATGCTTTACTCTCTAGGACAATGGCACAGCTGTACCAAGATTTCAAAGTGCTGTCAGTGGAATTTGATCAACAAGAATCAACTTGACCTACTGATTGTACGGTCATAAATTGCAGAAAAAATACATAAGGTCATCTCTGTCAAAACCAGTTTAGGGATTCCCATGAAAAGGGACCCTGTTGTAGTTAGAAATAGCTAATTCTAAGGTAATGAAAACATTACCGTAGGGCATTTTTGAATCAGTCCAGTTTTAAAAACAAGGATTTAGTAATAATACTTCTTTACATTTCAAATTGGTTAAAACATCTGCAAATTATTTTTAATCTTGTAAGCACTTTGCTATTTCGGGTAACTCGGTGTCATTTTGTTTGACATAACCACAGTAGACAAAAAACTGACTTTAGGGTGTGTTCTGGATATGCTTATTAAACACAAGGCATCCACTGGCCTACGGCATTGGGTTTGTCATCATTTTGTGAATTCTCAGCCCAGATAAACTGAAGGGTTCGTGAAATGTACGGCTAATTTCATAAAGCCACCTTTTGCGCCCCCAAGTGGTGAAAATCACATTTGTACTTTACAACTTTGACTTCATTGAGTCCAAAGTACATCAACAGTCTTTGTAATGTACAACCCTGTCCCCATACGCCAACAAGTGTGCAAGTTCAGAAGTGTTCAAGGTATGTCTCTTGCTTTCAGTGTCAACGGAGTAATCTTTCATTTACATTTTGATTTTGGCGTAGAGCTGGTCGATCTGATCCCCGAAGTGTCTCCTCAACTCAGCTCTCTTGGCTTTCAGTGTTGGTGTGAGAAGTCCATTCTGAACAGAAAACATCTCTGGGTGCAGAGTAATGTCTCTCACCTAAACACGCGAATACCAATGAAGGCACAAAAACATATTTTATCAATACATAATAAAAACATAATACACCAGGACATTTTCATTGTATGAGTTGTGTTTGTTAGAATATTTTACCTGTTCAAAAGATTTTAGTCCAGCTTCTTTCCCAAGTCGAATAATATCTTCTAGAATGGCATTTTTTAATTCCTGTTTGAAAGCACCACGACAGGTTTTTCAGGAATGGGACATGTTCAATTTACATCATAAAGTCTATGTGATTCTGTCAATATGATCACCTAAAGTCATCGTATACTTTTCCTCAACAAGTCGAGAAATGATTAGTGGTCTTTGGTAATATAAGTATCACAATAACAATATATGAAAAAACAGTTAAAATGTTGTTACCTTGTTCTTGCACATTACTTTATAGGGGCCCTCAATTCCTCTTTTCTTTGCCCATCCTGGCAGGAAGTCTGGATCAGGTACCACGATACCCACTAAACATGCCTGCAGAAACACAGCATGGGTTCACACACTTAGTACATATTCTATCCTGGTGCCCACCACCCTGATGCATTTGTAGGTCTTTACTTTCATCAGTTTCCTTCTCACCTTTAGACTGTCTCCATGTACAAATATTTGTGCCACAGGATCGCTGCGGGTGTAAATGTTCTCAATCTTTTCTGGAGCGATGTATTCACCCTGAGCGAGTTTAAAGATATGCTTCTTCCTGTCGACAATCTTAAGAGTCCCATTCTGGAACAACATAAATGCACTCATTTAAAATTCAGCCAATTTGCTGGATGAAATACAAGACTCTTGTAAACCACAGAATAGATTAAACGGGTCATATGTTGGAAATATGAGTTTTTCTGTGTCTTATAAGTTGCCCATGCATGTATTAGACACGTTAAATTGCAAAAATGTAAGTGTCGGAACAAAAGATGCATTCTATCTAAATGCGAATGCGAACCCAGACCTGCCTGAAATGCCTCGTGAAACCACACCCCCATGCATCTAGGGCACTTTGTGGTATGATTTGACTAAGACCGCCCAAATGTATACGCAAGTAAGGGTCTTGTAGATCTCATTGTACCGTCACCTGCGCAGCAATATGATAAGAGGCGTAACATTTCCGTGCAGTATTCCACCAATCACCACACACTTAGTGAACTGGCCAATCATAGCACACTGCGGCTTTTCAGAGTGATGAGTTTTGTAAAATTATCAGCGCGTTTCAGAGAGGTGGAGCAAAGAATAGATACAAACATGCACCGTATGTGGAAAATACAGCGTTTTTTAACCTTAAATCATGTATACACATTGTATTACATCTAAAGCAAACAATAATATTCATTTTATCCGAGTCAAATGACCCCTTTAAATAAGGAATGAACTTGCAGAATTTTTTTTAAGGAGTAAATAAAGTAAAGAAGTAACGAAGAGTGAAGAAGCAGAAGGCTTACTGGAAGCCACTTTCCGATGTCTCCAGTGTGCAGCCAACCATCTTTATTTAGGGCCTCTGCTGTTCTCTCTGGGTCGTTCAGGTAACCCTGAAACACATTTGGTCCTTTCACACACACCTGTGGAGAACACACACACACACACACCCATAAACCAAGATGTACATTGCCATGCTAAAAGTATGCAAATGATACAATGTCCAATACATTATTTTCCAATTTCCCTTTTAATGGGAATGTTCCTGGTTTAATACAAATTACGTTTTCAAGCAGATTTCGTTTATTTTACCACAGAAAACCATTTTGACTTTTCGACCAAAAATGAGCAATTAAACTATAAAGCAACACAATGGAAATAATCAAGGCAAGCGATATTATTATCTGAATATTCCTTTGAGACCGAAGTTAGGATTTAAGTCATGACACACCTCTCCCTCTCCATTTACTGCAAAATATTTCATTTCAGCCACATCCACAAGCTTTACGATGTTACAGGGCAGCGGCGCCCCCACGTGACCTAAATAAGGAGACCACAAGAATCTGAATATGACTATATCATCTATAATGTAGTATACATCTGCTTTTCAGACTGTGTCTTACCTGCTGTCCAGTCTCCAGGAAGTGACATGGTGCAGCCGGCAGTACACTCTGTCTGCCCGTAACCTTCATAAAACTACAACACCAAAATAATGAACCTGTGACTTTAAGAACAACAGGGGGAGCCGTGAAGTTGGAAAAAGTGTGTGTGTGTGTACCTGACAGCCCAGTGCTGCTCGCAGGAAGGTGAGAACAGTGGGAGATACTGGAGCAGCTCCTGTGATCATCAACCTCACACGCCCACCAAGACTGGCCTGCAGGAGGAGTGCATTTGTGTCACATATAAATGCTGAATACTAGAATGATGACTGTTTCTGAGCAAACCGCAAGGATGAATACCCTATAGAGGAAAGCCAAGTTGTTATAACTAGTAACTTTGTATAAGCATCTATTGTATTATTGCACCTGAATGACACATCGCTTTTTGCTCCCTGAACTCTCTGTTAGTTGCCTTGGATAAAAGCATCTGCTAAATGACTAAATGTAACTAAAGTTCCCTTTTAGATGTGTGTGCATGTGGCCACAGACCTCTGCTGTTTCTCCCACACAGACCAAAGTAAAAATGTACAAGTGAGCCTGATAAATGTGTGAATAAATGCTAGAAGTCGACTCTAGTTAAATGAACTCTTTTCCCGGTTGAGTCATTGGTAACATTCCCAAACCTCACCACTAGATGCCGCTTAACCCTCCACATTGCTCCTTTAACAATCTGATGGCTTTGAACAATAAAAATCGTTAAGAAATTTAGAAGAAACATGAACACAAAACACATTTTCTCTTTTCCGACTACCTGCACTTTACTAAAGATGAGCTTGTCCCACATGCTGTCCTTCCTCACAACTCCACTCCTCAACTCTGCCTCTTTCCTGCTGGTTGCAAAATCCAGCATCCATCTTTTGAGTGGAGTATTAGCCTGTCCAAAGATCTACACGAAAACACGTATGGACACATATCCAACTCATCAACCATTGTGGAGTTTATTGAGTATCAGATGTAAATGAAGTGAAAAATGTACCTTATCAAACATACGGTTGAGTAGTCTGGGCACTACAGGAAACACAGTGGGTTTAAGAGCCTTCAAATCATCCATGAGCAGACGAATGTCACCCTGAAAATATCCTATCTTGGCCCCATGGACCAGAAGCACACCCTACACAACAGACCAATGAAGAATTTAAATTACACTGTGCATTACATAGCTCAATACATTAGTTCAAAGTCAACCAATGCTATTATTTTAAAGGAATGTTATTGGTTCAAAGTGACATCCTGTTGATTATCGCAGACAATCATTGTCATGGTAAAGTTGTATAAAACAAACTTTCCATGCCGTAGTTTACAAAACACAAGTGGGAAATGTGCATCGATACACCTTCATTCCAGACGTTATTTTGGCGTTACTTTGATATGTGAACTGTCTTTGTAGTGTTAAGAGAGGGAAAGCTGTGGGCAACTTCACCTCCGCCGGCATATATATACAAAACAACAACTTGCCATCAAAAATCACTATTTTTCAGAAATAGATGTTTTCAGATATGCCAGACAAAAATAATAAATAATTTAGATAAAAAATGGACTTTCAACCTCTATTTTGATATTCCTGAAACAACCCAGTGCGATATCCGACGGGTTTTCCAGGATCGCATCACATATACATGTGTCCAGAGGTGTATAAAGACCTTACATAATGCAGCGTTATGTATTTAGTACTTTAGAATGAGCTGTTCCTATCTACATTTATCATGTTCACCATGTCTAAACGGACAAACTGCTCTACAAAACACGTCTCGTAAATAAGTTCTCCTTCAGCAAAGAAGCGAAAACATGACAAGATCTGTGTCCTGTGTCAGCCACCGTAGTGCTTAGAAAGGGAGGGGTGGAGTGATTCGTCGCTTCACATTGATCCTTTTAAATTTAGCTAAATATAGCGCAGAGTAAAAAGTATAGTAAATATTTTATCAATAGAACAGTATTGACCCAAGAACAATCCTTTCAATCATCTTAATTTTATGCACAACCCACATTGTGTTAGAAATGGTTATATATTAATAGTAAACAATTTGACTAAAATTAAAAAGTCTCATGATGCATGTGTCCATGACCCTTGTGTAATACATACCACAACAACTCTCTCAAACATGTGTGCTAGAGGTAGATAAGAAATGTGAATATCTGTCTGGTTAAGCATGCAATGTACCTGTAAAATACACACACAAACACACACACACACACACATACAGTGTGAAACAAAGTGTACCTCCACTACTCTCTCAAACATATGTGCTAGCGGTAAGAAGGAGATGAGAACATCGCGAGGACTTAGCTTCAGCAACCCCTAACCACACAGAAACAGGAAATACAACAGGAAACTGACGATTAAAACAGGAAAGTAACAGTCAGAGAAAGAGAGAGAGCAAAAGAGAGAGTAAGTTGCACTTGACCATCAAGTAAGAAAACACATAAGCACAAAGTGAGCCACAGCATGAGAAAGTTGTCTTCAAAAATGAATGTCTCTTATTAAATCTCACAGATATTTGCTATTAATAAGCTTATTTGTTGTCAGTTTTGCTCTCATTGTTGCTTTCTGACATACATAATAAAATTAACATTTTGTCATCTCATGTTGTTCCACAGACAATGATGTCAACAAAAATCTGCACAACACGTGACGTGAGGACCAAATATGTTTTATTTTGTTGACATCAAACCTTGCCTATATGTCTTAATGCACAATATCAGAATGACTGTGAACACAAAAGAGATTTGAATGCAATGACAAAAATAAAAATTTCAGATTGTTTCTCACACAGCCGTTGAAACCCAAAAGCTGCAGTCCCCTTCAACTCAGATTTTGTGAAAATGAGCAGTCAAGACAAAACTAATCCTTTTTTTTAGTTCGACGAAGTTAGAAAATAATACACGAGGGTGAGTAAGTAAGGACAATATGTACAATATATTTTGGGTAAGCAAAGCAATAAAAAACTGTTGGCTCACCTCTGTTATTTTAATGAAAGCTGAACAGTTTGAAACAATGTTTCCATGTGTGATCATTGCTCCCTTTGGATTTCCTAGCAGACAAGATTTTATATTCAACATTTATTCTCTATGTATAAATATTGCCATAATCTGACAGGAATTAATGAGGTAACATCTGAGAGAGAGATGTATTGTGATGCATAATGTATTGGGTAAACATAGATGTGAACACTTACCTGTTGTTCCACTGGTAAAGCAAATAAGAGCAAGATCTTCTGGTTTAGGAGGCTAGAAGTAAAAAAAAAACTCCATGACTCATAATAGACATTGAATTAAACAAATCATTATTCCGCACAGTCAATGAATCAACACAGCTCTCAGTTTTACTCACAATGGGTGTCTTGTGGTTGGCTTTGCCAATAGCCTGCAAAAATAATGAGTTAATGCAATACCAGTACAAGACTACCAGGTATCGTGTTACCAGTGTGTTTAGTGTGTGTGTCTTTAATACCTCCAGCTCCTTCATACTCAGGATTTCAATACCGATCTGTTGTGCCTGAGCAGTCAGCTCGCTGTCAAAGTCCTCCATGATCGCTATAGTTTTGATCCTATGTTGACGTCCAGACACACAGCCCAGGATGAGACTGGCCTTATCCGCCATGTCACAGATCACCGTAGAGATGATGGCTATAAAAACACACCACGCATTTCTAACAATTTCACCATGCCAACACAACCTACTGTGTAAAATGTTAAAATTATACAATTAAACTTGAACACACATTTTCCTTTGCGAGGGAAAATCAGTATTAAAATACAAATAGGAAAAAAAGTACTTTTGTAACATTTAAGGACTGTGATTAATGTTTTTCCTTTTAAATTGCAATCGCAAATGGAACAAAAACTCATTTTAAGAAAAGACAAAAAGTTGCATTTCATGACTTGATGAAATTACCTTAAAAATGGTTAATGGACTTTAAACATGGAACAACAAATATTTTATCTTTCAAAATATTTAAATAATACATATTTTAAAAGTATTAATATCATATGTTTAGAAAAAAATATGAAGAAATTGTACGTTTTATTATATTATTTCAAATGTATGAATAAAAGAATCAGGTATTATTCCAATACTTGCATATCATCAGACTTGACTAAGTGAAATAAAAACACCAGCTGAAATGTCATGTGACAGACATGTTTCTGACAGGTTTCCCTCACCTTTGTCAATGACGTAGCTGATGGCCTCTGTGCCCAAAGTGTCATACAGAGGAACTGCCACCAGAGAGTATGTGTAACACGCTAGTTCTGAAATCGTCCACTTCACACAACACACATGGTATGTTATGCAAATGTGTAATATAAACATAAGATAAATTAAAAAATTAAAAAAACACTCAGATTGAAGCAGGCTTATATGGGAACAATATTTTACAACATCAACATGAAAACGTTTCAAAATGTGATTTACCTCTGGTCTGTTCTGTGCAAAGATGCCGATGTATTTGTCTCCGGATTTACTATGACCTCTGTGGAGCAATGCTGAGCCTATTAACTCAGCCCTGTCTGCTACCTACAGAACATACATTTACATTTATACATTTGGCAGACACTCTTATCCAAAGCGACTTACATTGCATTATACATTTACTTTCTAAGTATCTGCAATCCCCTGGGATCGAACCCACAACCTTGCGTTGTTAACGCAATGCTCTTACCACTGAGCTACAGGAAAGCCATACATCAAAGAATACATCAAACATAACCCACACAAATACACAGCATATCATAAACCAGACTAGACCGTCTAAAGAGATTAAAGCAGTCTTACTTCTTTATAAGAGAGCCATTTATATGGGTGGTTAGATTTGCGAGATCCTAGGCAAGGACCATTTTCTATAAAAAAAGGAAAATAACAGTGCTTTAACTTTTAAAATAATAAAACTACATGTACTTAACGTAACTATATGTACTATAACAAAATAATAATATCAAATACAGAGTTACAAATACAGAAGATCACCAGCACAGAGTTTTCATGTCTGCTTTTAGTGAGGACTTACTAGACACTCTCAATCCTCGTGTGAAAAACTCGTACATCGTCCGAGCGTCATTATAGTAATATGCCATGTGCGAGTCACTGTCCAGCAGAATGGACCGTCGAGCATATTCTCCACCCTAAAATATAAAAAACAATAATCATTGGTGATAAGAATTAGCTGGTCAAACATAGAATAATACTGTTCTTACAGATGAAATTATTGACCTCTAGATTGCCTTAATTTTATCTGCATTTGATTAAAAACTATGGCTGGATAATTATTTTTTTATTAATATTTTAATCGTGATAACAATAGCAAGCACAAAACATCCTCATGATGATATCTTTTCATTTTTGGGGCGGATTGTATGAATGAAGTTATGGCTGCAGCTATTGATCATTTAAGTAAGCCACATTGCCATATTACATTCAAAATGCAATATAATACAAATTTATAAATGAGAAACATTAACAAAATAGAAAGAATAATTTCAAAGATAAACAACTAACTTGATGCATGCAGTTTATCTAAATTAGTTTTAGTTAATTTATTTACTATTAAATAGTAATATATTTGTCCACATAAAATACAGAATTAACCGAAATTTCATTTTGTCAGGTTGTTGGAAGACGCTTATTTTTTGGTATGTCTGTTTCTTCACACAATATTCGTGAAATTAACTCTCAGAGCAACTCTGGAGATGAAGTACTTGTGTTCATGTTCTCATAAAGCCCAGACGCAGTCAAATGCATTAGCATCACGCCTGTAACACGTTTAGCAGGCTGTGCATTAGTAATAACGGTCCATGGGGAAACGCAGTGCTCTGTGTGTACAGTAGTTAAATGGATTAAACAAAGCTTTGAGGCAACAAAAATTGCCTCACTGATTTTTTGTATTCAAATTACTCTTATAACTCAAGGAATCATTTCAGCCCTAAATTAAGTCATATTTCGCAATACAACATCTTAGAAGTCTATTAATTGGCTGTAAAGTGTAATAAATATGCTGAAGTGAAATGAAAACTGAAAGAATAATCTTTTTACAGAGTCTTTGGCCAGTGACTGTAGTAAGATGTCAATCACCCTCAAGTCTTAAATCACCAACATAAGGAATTTACAGCGGGTCATTCAATATGACTTTATGACTGTTTCCATGTGTTTCAATAGCAAACATCTGGTGTTTCTGCCTGAAACGGTGATCAAGACATAACATATAATATAATCTCAGCTGTCTGCATGAAAGAGGCTGTTATTATTTACAGTAAGTCGTCTGTAACGGCAGCATGTGCACACATGTACTCCTGGAGGAATTTCATAAATCCTGGGAAAAATGTACATTTATGCATTTGACAAATGCTCTCATCCAACGCGACTTACAATCAATCTATACCTTTTTCATCAATATGCGTGTTCTTTTTGGACCTTTGCATTTGCTACAGATAAAGAAAACTTCTTTAATAAATGTAAATTCATTATTTAAAAAATGTAGTGTGAAAATGCATGTAAACCTTATTTTATTTATGCCAAATATAATTGATCCTTTTATTATTTGACTTAGACATTTACTTGAAAGCGTTTGAGAAATTCCTCCATATACGTTGGTTAAACATGTACACAAATGTTCAGCACAATAGTAAAGAATGGCAGCTTGGAAGGAGAAAAGAAGGAATGCTGTTGAAAGATGACTGTTATAGGAAAAGCCGTTGATGGGATCTCCCCATGCATACAACACATATCATTACACACAAACACAAAGCCTTTGTAATAAACCACAATACACAACACATCGTTTACTCACTAAGACAGACAACTGAAGATATAGGCACGGCTTCATAGACAAGGCTCAGCCTAAACTAGGACAATGCATTAGTTAATTTAGGCTATGCACGTCCTTTTTATCAAAATGCCATAGAAAAAAACATCTCTGATGTGCATCTTGAGACAAAACAATGGCACTGACATATTTTAAGATATGTTATTTTCAGTCGAGACAGCTCAAAGTTCATTTTAGTCTGGGACTAGTCTTCAGCCTTGTCTGTGAAACTGTGGCATAGTGTTCATGCATGCAGCATTTTAGCGCATTTGGTGTCTTTCAGTGAGAGAAACCACTTGACATGGTGGGTGAACCAGGAGGAAGCCACAGTCTGTGCTGCTGAACCACACTGATGTGCAAGAGGAAGTTTGCAAGTAATCTCTGAAACTTGTATCTGACAGACGCTTTAATGCATTTGGGCTTGACTGAATAACAGGATCCGCGAGACATTTTAAACACTGGATGCTTATTTGGTACAACTTCAAATGAACCCTTCCTGGTTTCAGACAACAATATAAATTAGAATTATGATTTTACAGATAAAGTGGTTATTGAAATGCAAGCTTGTACTCTCTCAGAGATACATGTGCCATTACTGATCGTTGAACAGCATCATTTAAAACAAATACTGGTATCATATAATCTGACATCTCAAAACCTACTACATCACAACAACAGACTAATGTTGTTAATAATCCTGTGTGTGGCTCATATGAGCGTTTTATTTCTAAGTGGACTGTTCTCGCTCAGACTAAGCTACAACATGGATCAGATATCATGTCGACAGTCAGAGGCCTGGCTTAATCTAGCTCTTATCTTTTCATCAAGCGATATTTCACTCCTGCTCTTTGAACTTTAAGAAAGTATTTCCACACCTACCGAGACCTCCACAGACTGCAAAGTGAGGTCGCATGGTGGTGTGAGGGCTTTGGGACGAGTGACCAGCCAGTAGGTGGTGATGGCAGCGAAGGCGCCCATGCCCATGAGCGTGTTGGTTGGTAAACTGCGAACATACTGCCTCAAGTCGTCCAGCTCTGGTATTCTCAAGTGGCGGATCAGATCCTGGGCCTGCATCGCTCCGCCCCGGTGGGAAGCACTTAATCAAACGAACCAACGTCTGTAATGAAAACGCAGAAGAAGGATTTTCGGTGGAAAGTGTTACATTTATGGGAAAACAAAAGCGGACATTTAGGCAAACGTTGAGGTATTTTACAAAGCATTTATACTTTTTAATGGGGTTTTAAAAATATATTTTAAGCATAAATCACTTATGAACTATAATCACAATAATAGTTTGTGTTACGTTTTAATAACATTTGATCCCAGTTACAATTATTTATTTTGGTTGAATTCCCATTTACTTCTGCCACGCCTTCCAAGTCCTTTTGTCTTTACTACATTTTTTTATTTATTTTGATAAAATATACAAAAAAAAATTGCGACTGACCCAATGTCAGATTCCATAATGCATCACATTGCACACGTAGGCACACATTTTACTTAAAAACCTGAATCAATGACAGGTTTTCACCCAGCTTTTATCCTTCGTTCCATTCAGACCGCTAGACATAATGAAACATTTAAAAAATCCACTACTTCTGTGGTTTAAATTGAGCAGCTCGTCTACATAACTGAGACGTACACATCACGCGCACTCATGAAAATTTATGTTGATTATTTTTTGGCTATATCTTTATTTAGCACCAAATGCGCTTCATGAGCGCTGCTTCCCGAGCAGGTAAATAAATGGACACTTTTTCTGTAACGCTAAAGTGAATGAAAATGCAGCAGTAATAAAGTATTTGTAGCTGTCAGTCAGTTTACTGTTTGCTATGTTTGTTTGTGAGAGATTATAAACCATAACGTCTTGTATCTACATATAGCATTTATGATATTAATAGCATTAATAATCAGCATGTTATGAGCATGTTTTCATGTTTTAATTGGAAATAATATTTAGAATCAGTTATTATGGAAAGGCTGTTGGTAACTTTGTAAGTACTCTCGTGATATTTTCATTTTCACAAAAATGTTACATTTTGTCAGTAGTTTTTTAAATATTAAAATAGACCACTAGGACTTCGAGCCTACAACACATATTCTCAGTTACCAGACCTTCTATGTTTCATAGAAGTGGCTATAAGAATATAAAGTAAATGGCCTTATAAAACATTAGAGTGATTGATTTAACATTATTTATTAAAAAAAGTATTGTCCGGACCTCCGCCGAAAAATAAATATAGAGTGTCCTCCCAAAGCCATTAACCTAGGGGAAACACAACCTGGCAATCCATTTAGCCATATTTGAAATAAAACGATAAAAAAATAAACATTTCCAGAAAGGTTAAGCACTCCTGTTAATGACACAGAAAAACAGGTTTGATTCAAAGCCCTGTTTCATACCTTATTCACCTAATTTAACACCTTATCTATCATCCCTCTGTCTAGTCACATTAGCTACACATGAACAGAGAGCTTTCTGTGCCTATAAAAAATTCAATAAATCTTTCATACGCATCAGTCCATAGCCTCCAGCAGTGGTTTCTCTCTTGTGTGTAGGGTTGCGTATCGTTTGCATTTTATCGGTTCCAATTCTTTTTGATTCCCAGTTTCAATTCCACAGATGAACTAAAACATTGAGATATCAACCAGGGGTGCATTTCCAAAAAGAATTGTTAGTTCCGGCGTTCCAGCATAGTTCAATGATTTAAGTGTTTCCCAAAACCATCGTTCCAATTATCAATTGCAAGTAGCATCGCAAAGTTGCATCGTTGGAACTGCAGGTGTAGAGCAGTGGCAAAAAGCATCGTTCCTTATTACTATGACATGTAGACTTGCATGCATTAAGCATTTGAAGAAGGTAAGCAAGCAACATGCAGCAGTAATAAAGTATTTTTAGCCGTCAGTCAGTTTACTGTTTGGTATATAGGTTTGTGATACCCATAATTCATACCCATCATTCTAAATGTATACAAATTCAATTGAACATTGTCTTTTTAAACAGAATTCCTGGGCGGAATGACATTGGAGGACACTTATAAATGAATTAAATATCGGGATGTGAAACAACAGATTAAACATTGAATACCAAAAGTAGTCCTGAAATGGAATGTACTGTATGTTATTTACTGTAAGAATTTGACATATATATTGACATATATTCGGTCACATAGCAAGCAACCTTGTTTTGTCTGATTTTTTACAATTTGTTTTCCGATAGCTTAACTACATCATGGTTAAACTGTAGTTAATGTAAGGAAACTATGATAAATTTGTGGTACCTGCGTGCTTTATCACGAGTTAACAAATGCACATTTCTGAAAATATGCACACAAGAATTGTTAAGAGGAATTTAAATTTTAGTTTCAAGTATCCAATTCCAATTCCTATCGATTCTGATCCGATTCCTTGCCTTTCAATTCCGATTCTCAGTTGATTCCGGTTTTCAATATCCAACCCTTCTTGTGTGTGTGGACTCATTACAGAACCAGAAGTCTTCATTTAGCGGAGACTTCAGACACGTTCACTAAAGCTGAAACCTTCATTTTAAAGCTGATGGCTTTCCGGTCCAATAAGCCGTGTTCCAATTACAGCTGATAATATTTCTGAAGACACTCTCCAGCTATACCGAGGGTGAAAATGAGTGATAATGCCTGTGAACAGCACTGTTAATGTCCAGTTGATAATATGATGGGTACCTCAGGAGTCTGGGAGATGTTGGCCTGCTTATAAGCTGTTTTGCACTCTGACTTCTCAAGCCTATCTATAAATACAGCACTATTGTTTGCATCATGTTCATCATCTAATGGTAAGCAATGCATACTAATAGAGTTCATGTAAAACTGCAGATTAATCAATTTCTCAAAGAAATCTATTAAATCTATTGTTAAATGTTGTTAAATCTATTATAGTCATACAATTCATCATTAGACTATTTATATATATGTTAGGTAAACTGTTTTTAGATATTGACTATATGACAGTGTAATTTACGGCATAATTCATTTTACAAACTTAACAGACCCAACTTGTTCATCTGACCATACACTCCAAAGCTCCTCTGCCCTTGAACTGCTAACAAAGACACACACAAGCTCATGCAAGTGAACAGATCGTGCCGAGCCTAACCCATACTACATACTACTAAAGAAAACTGACAGACACAAACATCGATACTTACTGTGTTCCTCTGCAGAGAAAGAATGTGTCTCAGTATGTGTTTTTCCAACGTATCTACTATATGTTGCTGCAGTTAAAGTGACCTGTAATGCAGCGCTTAAGGAAACTATTGGCTATGAATAGTAGAATGACACTGACAAGCAGCAATACAACCACGTGAATCTCTCTCTCTCTGTCACTCTAGCCATCTCTCTATAAAATAAAATTTCATGTTCTCAATTTCATGACATTCTTATTTCTTACTTGTCTCTGAATCTGTCATGTCAGACTGAACATTTTTACCGGTTTTCTATTTTTATGCCATGTAGTGTTTGTAGTTTTTTTAAAGGCATCAAAACACAGAGACAAAGGAATCCCACAAAAGAACACACACATTCCACCTTTTGTGTGTGTGTGTGTACGATAGTAGTGCAGCATAAATCTAGTCATGATCAAACACAATGCAGTCATTCTTAAAGATAAAGAGAAAAAATAATGTCATTCCATTTGAGGCAGAAAGTTCCACATTGAAATGGTTGAATCGCACAGAACCTGCTATATAAATATATTTTCTCCTTCTATTTCCTATATCATATATCTAGTTACTACATAATTGAAGTCCAAATAGTCTTTAGAGCCACAGCCCTTCACAATGAACAGAGATCCGAATCAGTCTACATTCGCTTCTAAAGAATTATAATTTAAGAGTATTTTTCTTTCTGTCATCATTTACTCACCCTTATGTTGTTTCAAATCTGCATAAATCTCTTTGTTCTGTTGAACACAAAAGAAAATATTAAGAATAATGGAGGAAACCAAACCATGCTGGGGCACCACTATGGAAGCGGTGCCCCAGAACTGTTAAGCTACAAACATTCTTCCAAATATCTTCTTTATTGTTCAGTGGAACAATAAAATGTCCAGGTTTGAAACAACTTAAGGGTGAGTAAATGACAGAATTTTCATTTTTGGGTGAACTATCCCTTTAAATCTGGTCTATTGATGTTTTTATGAACGCACACGCAGTAATTTCAACCCTCATGCTCAGACTACACACTACAGTATGTAATGTACGTTTAGTGTGATGTTGTAATAAGGCTTTTGTAAGCATAAAGCACATAAAATTCATAACGATGTGTCTGTAGGGCCACCTGAGACACTGAGCAGACATAAATGTGCATGTAAATGTGTGTTTCAGCAGGTGTGCGTGTATGTGTTTGGAACGCAGATGGGAAATGTCACGCTGGTCATATGACGGGCCTGACAGCGTTTGCCCTCCGACTGAAACCCAACCTCTCTCCATACTTGGACTGTAAACTGCACAAACCAATGACAGAGCTACACTTACAATCACCCCACAGAGTGTAAGACGGAGACAGATACGAAAATGTGACCGAATGTAACTTGTTTATCAATAATTGTGCTTTCTCAGATGTCTCACAAGAGACAAAAACTTAACACTGAATGTTTCCTGCTCAAACCACGTGTATATCTAACTTCTGTGAAAGTGGTGAAGAGCTTGCTAAAAACTTTAAGATGCTAACACTTACTAAGCTACATTCAACACTATTTAAAACTCCACATATATTTTATATTATTAAAAAAAGCAATTTGCGAATCTTTAAAACAAGGATTAGTATATTTATTATCAGCTAACAACAGAAAATATGGTATGGGTATTTAAAGGTTTTTGAATTAAAGGTACTGTGTGTAATTTCTTGGAGGATCTATTGACATAAATTCTATATAATATACATAACTTACTATGCTCTCAGAGGTGTATAAAGACCTTAAATAATGAAGCGTTATGTATTAATTATCTTAGAATGAGCTATTTATATCTACATACACTGGTCCGCGGGTCCCCTTGCATGGAATTTGCCATGTTGTTTCTTCAGGAGCCCTAAACGGACAAGCTGCTCTACAGAGTGCTTTTTGTTAATACGTTTCCTTCATCCGCAGAACATAAAAGATGATACTAGGAAAAATGTTGGTATAACCGAACTATGGAACCCAATCATTTCTACTGTAAAGATAGAAAACCAATGCAAGTCAATGGGTACATTGTTCAGTTATCAGCATTCTTCAAAATAGGTTTATTTGACTAGAGATTGTGATTATAAAATGTTGTATTAAATATACTCTATACAGATAATCATAGCAGCTGTGGAACTATTCACGGACTGCATGAGATCGAGCTCGAGCTGGCTGATCTATACATAGACTCAACCACTCACAACTGCATCACATCAATAATCAGAGAAAGTCAATGGGCTGTACTCGGTCATCATAGTAAGACAACTGATACAATGATATAGCACAAATAAATTATACAACACACTTCATTAATTAAATTATAGTGCATATAGTTACTGAAAGAGAAAACTAGACGAAGAATTAAGATGCGTGTTTATTACAATTTGTAATGATAATGTTTAGTATGATAGAATTCCTACATAGTAATATAATTGTATCCAGTTACTTATATCTCTCATAAACCCCAAATGAAGACAACCCAGGCTAGATTGTGCCCATAATGGGCCATATTTGAACACTTCTAGAAGCTAAACCACACCTTAAAATCTCTACAACAAGAGAAGCCAAACACAATAGAGTGATTTTGGTCTGAAAAAACAGATATTAATTTCAGATTCGAAATCTGAAACGGGCTATGAACTTCTTTTCTCTGTTATTAGGTAAAATATTTTCACACAAAAAGAGCTGTTTAGCCAGAGATCATGAATAGTGGTTGTTTGAAGAACAGGTGTTGTTTTTGGGTGAGGCTACCACCTTCCTCTAGATTGTTCGCCAGTCCCTTACACCAAAAGCAACCTTATAATACAAAGATTTATATTCAAGGTTATAGACTTTCCTCATAGAGGGTTAACATGAGAGGATGCATAACAGACCCTCCCTGATGAGAAAAAGGAAACCGCATAACCTCACCATCAACTGCCAAAATTCCAAACATTTCGGCCTCCAGAGCGTGTCTGCTTCTGCTACTCCGCATTTCTGGGCATGTTTACAAAACTCAGTATACATCTGCCTTTCAAAATCTTAAAATGTCAGCCCACAAAATGACACACAAGTACCCTTCTGTTCTGCACATAAAAGCGGAATATGAAAGCGAATTAAAACGTCATGATAAGGAGAATGGAGACAATGGGTGGAGACGAGCTGTGAGGATTTTCTCTTACAATCAGAATACTAAAGAATTTCATAAAAACTGATTTAACATCCTTTTGACAGAAGGTGTTTTTATTGAACAGGTGTGTCACCCTCATTTTAACAAATGTTATACACATATTAGCTTCTTTCTGGAACTTATACAATGCAAGTTCATCATTTTTCAGCTGCATCAACTAAAATGATGCATCTGTGATAAGAGGTCTGCTTGTCAAAATCAACCTGTTGCATAATCTTGCTCTATTGGATGATTTTAGCACAGACTACTCGTTTTACTGCACATTCATATACATTATACAGTATTCTTCTAATAAAGACTTTAGTGTAGTTTTAAACCACACTCTTTAAGTTGCCCCAGAGTTAAATAGTTAAGTGTTCAGTGCCATGTGATTTGTAATGGGGTTCAAGTCGGAGGTTAAACGATAAGGAGTGATGCATAACATGTTGCTGACAATAGCTGCATTGTCTGCCCTTAAGATTCCGTTCTGTAATAGCTAATTAATGAACAATAGAGTAAACGGTGAGCTCATCCATCTCCGCCCCTCGCTTTGTTTCCACTCTTTACAACTATTCCAGCGCAACTTCATATTACATCGATTCTGCGTCGATACCACATACAAACTTCATCAACCACTGATAAAATGTAGCGCGTAAATTTGGCGTCTGTCAGATGCGTAATGTTAAAGTAAACTTCAGCCAACCCAACCTCACTAGCAAGCGTAGGTGAATGAAGAAAAGGAGACCAAACGTTTATGAGCGTGTTTCACTGAGCGACTGTCTGTGATCTTTCCGCACGAGACGCAAAGATACGGACGCACTCTTTCTCACGCTGCATAACGCATTCCTCCGCTTTGTGACAACGAGTCGTCATCCATGCATTAAATGTTACTGTTAAATCGGGCATGCATGAGCCCGAGATAAATCCATATAATTATTTGCACTGAACGCGTTTTGTGTGAACATCTCAGAAATTTGAATATTTAAATACGATATCAGTCAAGATTAGAGCAGAAGCGCACAAACCTGAATGAAAGGTGCAAATGTTGCGTCCACACAGATGTTATTTTGAGACGGATATGGCTCTCCGAGAAGTCTTAAGATAGGAAACCGGCCGTTTAACCAATCAGATTTAGCTTCACATGTTTGGGCGCGTATGAATCGAAGAATGTTTTGCATTGGTCAATATTTAGTAAATATGTGCATACGCACCTTAGGGATGTTGATAAACAATGTGATGTTGTAGAGAAGTCACTTCTTGCTTAAACAGATCACAGAACCTCAGGGGTTACAATTCAATATTAAATGATAATCCAAACAAATATTCAGACTATATTATTGTACAATGTTTGGTACAACAACATTTTTAAACATATTGTTGGTTCAATATTTTTATGTGCATGTTTTTTATTTCGTTTTGAAGTGTATAGAAAACCTTCGTATGACTTTATTTCAGAAGTACACAGCCCTACTAAACTATATGGCTCCCTCTAGTGAGCAAAATAATGCAATGAAATGGATTTGTGAATTTTATGAATTTGTTTAAAATAACAAGAAGCACTAAACACTATTAGTTTCACCAGTATAATCCATTCAGTGAACAATACTTTTTTTTATAAGATTTTGCATGATTTTTTAAACATTTAGGAATTATTGATGATCTATTGTGATGCATGAACAATGCTAAATGTCTCGTGTGAAGTGATGCAGAGGAGACTCACGGTGGCGCGCGAAGCTAAAGGATTGTGTGTGTCTCTGGCCCCAGGTCACCACGGGTCACCGCCTCTTGCATGACAACACGTTGTCCGGAGGATCAACATTTTTTCCCATCAACGTAGGATTTTCAAATCTCATGAACGTGCAACACACTCAATACTGTTTAGTATTCAGATAAGGTTTTACTTACAAAATAAGAAACACTCAAATAAAATCTGCTAAAATAGCCTTGCAGCTATCATCGCATAAAACTAACATTAGCTGGTCGTAAAAAGTTTTATATTTAAAATATAAAAATGTACTTTCACCAATTGTAACATCAAATACAAGTGAAAAATTAAAATACATGTGTAATCATTTTTGAAGAGTCTTAAACTGACGTGAAAGTTTTTAGAAGTTTTTTATCGCCACATGGTGGCGCTTTAGAATAAGTAATAAACTTTGACATCATGGCGGACGATTTGTTTTAACAATAAGTTGTCTAAGGTGTTCTGGAAAAGTAAACAATGTGTACATACAGACTTTTTTCTATTCAAATCAAATCATTAAATTGAAAAAAGTGATGTTTTTATAAATCTTAAAAAATAGGAAATATAGAAATAATGGAAACAGGGAGGACAGTCAGTACACAGGGAAGTGGTTGCTAAGACTTATAAAACCACACTTTATAAGCTTTGCATTAGCAACCCCTCACACAAGCGAAAGCATCCCCTTCTGTCTGCAGGCTGGTTAGTCCCTCTGTAAAAAGTGTTGGTTGGTTGGGATATAAGGCGAACTGTACTGCTGTAATCAGAGTGACATGCATGACTGCGCTACTAATTCTCTTTCACATGGTTAGATCCTTACAGACAAAGTTCAGCTTTCAGGTAGCCTCCCTTTAAGACCCTGATCCCTATACAGAAGCATGTTTGGACAGCCTTAAAGACATCTTTTGCATCGCAATGAAACATTGATACGACCATTAGAAACTTTATGACAATTATGACATTTAAAAGCAAAACATTTTACATAGATTTGTTAATGACTAAGTGGGTTTACAAAGGTCAGCAGTTTCATAATTTAAAAAAATGTGTATGTTTTAATGTTTTTATTAACATACTGTACGGTAATGATTTCAGAGGGCTTTACAGTTTCTTTAGATTTTAAATAGCACCTGCCTGTCATAAAAATCGGCATCTTGAAAATTTAGACAAGAACTGTTGATATAAACCAAAACGCACGCAGGCTCTAAAATACAAAAAGGTTAAAAAAGATTTCACAAATATTAATTAACATAGCTTTTAAATTATAAATCAATGTATGAAAACAAATCTACAGAGCTGTTTTAAAAGGTGATGTTTTTTATTTTTGCACCTATGGAGACGCTAAACAAGAAACACGAGACACTTATTTGGTTTAAGTCCAGTAATATTTTACGTGGTATCCTATTTTTAAATATATTTTTTTGTCGACGCATTTAAAGTCAGTTGTAAAAGACTTTATGAGGTTATTGTATTTGTCGTAATATTAATACATTTTTGTCTTAAGAGAATGTCAATATACAATAAAAAAACAAATGCATAATACACTTGTTGCTTTGGTTTGGTTATTGGTTCACATTCCATTTGATTTCTTTAGCGGTTTTTCCTTATAGTATTTTTTGTAGTATGTTGTATTGTTCAATAAAGATAATTAAATTACTGTTATCGGAAACATTTCTGCTGACGTATTGAGTTTCATCAATTCAAAACACGTTTTAAAAATAAGATTAAGAATAGTGACGTTACAAAACTTCAATCTCTGAAACAAATTCGAAACATTTGTCTTGTCGGCTCCAAAGAGTGTTTGCATAAACCTTTTTGTTGTATATTCAACGTTAAAAGTAATAGGATTTTATGCTTTAAACTACATCACTGGTGCTTTTTTTGCTTTTCTTTTGCGCGCTGTTACTATCCATTGCTTTGGGTATCCAATAAACTTGGATTCTCTAAAAGAAAAAAATCTCCACATCTTTGATTTTTCCCTCCACGATGCACACGATTTCGAACTTTAAACTATGGCCAACCTTCCGGATTAAAACGTTCCCAGTGAAAAGAAGCAGATGAGCCAGTCGTTTTGGCGCATGAAGTCTGAGACTGCTAGTCTGGGTGAACACAATAAACCTGTTGTTAACCTTGCTGTGAAAATATGTTTGATAAAAACAGCCAATTGTTGTATGAAATATATTCAAGTATAAAATAATGCCCTTTGTTGGCCACAAACGTGAGCAATGTGGGGGTACAAAAGTCCCCTGTGGCATGAATTGCGCTTTGGCGTCGCCACTTGGCGCGTTACCCAGACCCCTCTATACGCGATTGTTTCTTTCTTTCTAATGACATTTACCGGATCAAAACATGCTGTTAATTCGATCAGAAAGCTTCACCCTTCACAACAATACCAGAATGATTTCTCTCAAAGTTTGTTAAGTTGACCGAAATTAGGCAAATGAATAGGGGTCTCCAGGCGCAGGTGACGGACAATAATGCGCTTCAGCACCAGCTGCATTCTTCTTTATTTCTCCTTTTCTTTTCTTTCACTGCATTATTATAATTTAGGCCAATGAAACTATTCATTCCGCTCAATAGACATTTTCTTATAGGATAATAGGATACAAATTGAGCCCCTCTGAAGGGAATCCAGCGGTGGGTAACCCTCGTGTGCCAAAGACGGCTGGAGTCTGTAACATGGTCGGAGGGGCCGCTCGTGTGCCAGGCCGGGTCCCCACACCTGCCGAGGTCCTTAACAAAACTAGAGAATGTAAACAAAAACCCAACCGTAGCCCATGAAAGATGGACGTGTCACCAAGTCGTGTGAGAAACGCCTCAAACAAACGGGGGGACTCCGTCTCCAAAAGGTCTCCCCTGAACTCGGCGGAACAGCCTATTATGTGCTTACTTAATTACTATAATAACAGTAGACAGGCTTTAAACCTGAGACGGGCTTGGGGTGGAAGTTAAGATCGCTTGCTGGGACCCATAAACAGGCGATCGTGTGAGAAACGCGACGTGGAACAGAAAGAGACGCCTTGCTTGAGGGGCTTTGTTTTCATTGCGCGCACTGCGCTCGCGAGGCTCCTGTTGCCATCACAGTTCACATCTCCAGCCTTGGCTCTTACTATGCAAATAATATTCTACAACTCATCACGTGTCTTTAGATAGGCCACGTGGATTAACAAAGTAGGTCTGCCCCCCGCTAGCCCACAGCTTCAGGTTTTACTATTTCTTTAACTGATCCTAAGTGCACACATTAACCAAAAGCTTGCCTTTAATCCTATGGAATAATTTAAGGCAATGAATGCGCTTGTCATCGGCGCGAGCGCTTTATAAGCCACTGCTTCCAGTGTTGCTCATCTCAGTTCGAAGCTTCTGGAGAGAGGACGACATATGTACTCTAGCAACACTTATTCTTAGATTAATCATTTTCCGTAGTTTTACCAAATGATGGCATCAAAGATGAAAGATCGCAAGGTATGTGGATAGGAACGAGAGAGCATTAGAGTACATGCAGACATTTACATTTTGTAAATTTTGTGTGTTTTAATATTTTTGTTATAAATACCATTAAACTGACATTTTTTAATCGTGAGTATTTTTTTCAGAATGGAACTATTTTAATTTACAGTTGCTATACACGCATGGCTGCTCGCGCGCCTTATTTTCCGAAAAGTTCAACATAGAATATAGTTTGGCTTGATTTTGCTGGACCTTAAAACAAGCGACGTTTAATGTCTAGTGCTTTTAGTAGATATTGGAACTTAGTTAATTTTCTCAGTTGAGATGTATAAGTGATATGCTTCAATGGTATACCGTATCGTCTGGCAGTGCGCGTCTCTAAGTGCATCGAGCGCAAAGCGGCTTTCCACGTTCCACGAGATTGCTGATTAAGTGTTATTTACTGTAGGGTATTCCAATGACTGATTTGGGTTTTTACACATGTTTAGGAAAATGAGCACCCACAAGCCAATGAAATTATTGCTCTTTCTTATGGTGACTTGTCCAACCTCATTTAGAATCATGCGTAACGTGTATTTGGTAACTTACCATACTATGTTTCCTTTCCACAGAAAACGCCTGTTTCTCATAAGGTTATTGAGAAAAGAAGAAGAGATCGAATCAACAGATGTCTAAACGAGTTGGGAAAGACAGTTCCCATGGCACTGGCTAAACAGGTGTGCATTAAAAACACGGACCGATTTGCCAGTGTTTAAATGGCTTTTAAAATGTGATTTGCTCATAACTCCTTTTATTGTTGGTAAATATGTTTTGATGAATTGTCTGACAAATACTGTTTCTTGTTAAAACAGAACTCTGGGAAACTGGAGAAAGCTGAAATCCTGGAGATGACAGTCCAGTATTTACGCGCGCTCCACTCGGCAGATTTCCCGCGCGGGAGAGAAAAAGGTGAATGTTAATTAAAACGCAAGTATTTAACAAATAAATGAATAAGATAGACATATGACTCAAATAAAAAAATACAAGCATTCGCTCTCAACCTCCTCTATGTTTTCGCAGGAGAACTGCTCACGGAGTTCGCGAATTACTTCCACTACGGCTATCACGAGTGCATGAAGAACCTCGTTCACTATCTGACCACAGTAGAGCGCATGGAGACCAAAGACACCAAGTACGCACGGATCCTCGCGTTCCTGCAGTCCAAGGTCGTTACCGAGCCCGTGTTTGGCGCTTTAGGTACCATTTCACCTGACCCAACAGACCTTTTGTGCCAGCTGGAGTACCAGAGTCCGAGCCCGACGGAGTCGGTGTTCCAGCAGAGCCCACCCGGACACTTTTCCTGGCACAGTTCGGCACGCAGCCCCACGCTCGCGTACCCAGCAGTTTCTCAGCACACTGGATACTTGTCACCAGTTCAAGGACTTGATCATCATTACATGAACCTCATCGGGCACTCGCACCACAACGCCTTTAGCTTACACAATGTACAACACGCTGCTCTGTAAATACAACTGGTTCTGTCTTTATTTATATGTGTACATGTAATATTGGAATATGTAGATATCGGATTTAATAAATTACATTTGAATATAAATCTTTTTTATGTGTGGTAATCTGCTTTTGAAATCAATCATGTTGCCTTTCCATTATTATTTACAGTATAAAAAATAGAAGCTATTTTAAAACAGCTCATAAAGTATACAAGCAAATTTGAAGAAGGAGAGGTTAAAATATGTCCATGTTTAAATTTCACTGCACAACCACTAAACGAAAAAGAATGGTTATATTGTGCAATGAAAAAATAGGCATTTAATACATTAATTCTTAAAATATAAATATAAATGTAACAACCTTGTAGCCTATAATTTCATTAATATTTCAAGCTAATTTTTCTTTTTTATAACAGTTGCCCAGAGAATATCAGAAACACCTCTTCACATTTCACTTGGAAGTTAGAACCACTCCCACTTTCAATTCACTCCTGAGAAAAAAATAATAATAATAATACCATGGGATCAAACTTTTACTATATTTTTTGTTTTATATTCTCATCCTCCTGATCAGTGCACTAGACTGTAGTATTCCTCAGATTAACACTTCGCGTAATGGTCTGCTGGTCTGAGATCCCTTGATTGACAATAAGCTTCTTTAGGGGAATCCGTTTGGACTCAAATCCAGCCCCCAGTGTCTCTTCCACCTTTATTTAAATAAAATGCAAATAACAAGTCAGATTGGCAAATACTGAGTGTTTTTGAGAAGGAGAATTAGAACTAAATTAGAAAATCCATGTTTTATTAGAGGCTAAATGAGAATGTTTATAATATTTTTATCTTACTCAAATTCTGTCTGTTCTCTCTGTTTCACACATGCAAATCTCTCCTTTTCAACAACCCTTAAATCTATATCCAGCACAAACAAATTTGGCTCAAATAGGCATATTGAAATTGCGCCATTTGTATGCTGTTTGTTTATAAAATTTACGAACGTATAAATACGTTTTTTTAAACTTGTGAAAAAATACCTTGTAGAAAAACTTGTACATTTTAGTTGAATTTATCTCTAATTTTTTCTCGGAAAATACAAAACAAATCCTTGATGCTGTCTACCCTGGTTATATGTTGCATACTTCCTTCAAAATAAAGGCTGTCAAGCGATTGATGGGCATTAATCTCATAAAGAATAAAAGTTTATATTTACATTATACTGTATATGTCTGTGCTCTGTGCATTTTCATTTTATATATATAAACACATACACACATATACATACATATTTAGAAAATATTTACATGCATTCATCTACTTGCCGATATTTATAATGATATATAATTATGTATTATATATACATACATTATATGTATTTTTTTATTTTTCTTAAATATATGCATGTATGTGTACGTGTTTATAAATACAAAATGAAAATGCACACAGACATATTACGTTAACACACAGAATTTTGTTCCGGATGCGATTAATCGCGATTAGTCGTTTGATTGCCCTATTAAAAAGAGAGTTTTTTTCTCATAACCTATGTACGAAAAAAACGACAGCTTCTACAACTTTCTCTAATATACTGTAAAACTTTGCTGTAGATTTGCAGCAGGTTAGCCAGTTATATACTGAAGATTTAATTTACAAATTTGTTTTAAACGTACACTTACACATTTATCATATTTTCTTCGATAAAACAATACTGAATATCTAAGGTCACCATTCCTTTTTATGTTAATATATATTGTAATTTAAGAAGTATTAAAAAACACACTAGGAAACTAATTAGGAAAAATTGATTGCTAATAATGAGGCCAATCTCTTCTTGCTCGTTTGAATCTCAAAAGTCCAAGTGTTTTAATTGAGAGTTTAATCAAACTGAAAACAGTACTTATAAGAATGTAGTATTAAGTAGTTATTATATAAATTAAGTTAATGGCAAACCTGCTTAGCAAAGTTTAATAGTGCAGTTACTAACTAATATTTCTTTATATTGAAATTTTGTTTTAGTATATACATCTCTTAACAATATAAATACTATATATAACATATATAAACATATTCATAGCATTGATAATATATACAATTATATATAATATATATGACTCAATGTCCATTTAAAAAACAGACTTATTAAAAACATATACAAATATAGAGACAAAAATATTAATTTGTGAGTTTTTACTGTCCACGTCCAATACACTGATATTTGCTGTAGGCCCATTATAAGACACAGAAGGCTGCAATTAATTTAAAACTACTTTTGTTACTCTTCTTAAATAATATGTCACAACTGAGTCAGTCTGGACAATACATGTCATTTCCATACTTAAGCAAATCAGACAGACAGTTGTTCAATGTGATCAGGATTAGTTTAGGAGAGAAATGGCCACCAAAGTGGAAAAGAAAAGAACTTGCTGTCAGTGCATATAATTTTACCAAGTTCCAGTCAGCCATGACGTTGATTATTTCGGAGATGTTGGCACTTATGTCCCCCTTTTAACTGTAGAGGGTTTTACTCTTCTTGGCCTCTACAATGGCAAAGAAGAAGAGAGCCACACCCCTTTCCTCCCCCGTCTCGCACGTTTTTGACACCCTGAAATCAATCCGAAACTACAGTTTTCACCTATGTATTAAGAGAAAGACAGACAGAGCAAAAGAAAGATGCATGTATGTTGGTGGACTTTCTGGAATATCCTGAGTATGTTGATACCAGGCAAGAGTAATTCTCTCCAGATAGTGACTTAAGCATTTCAATCCTTTCTTTCAAAGTCTGTATCCATCCCACCGCCTTCAAGTCTTTCTTTAAGTAAGTTGTATGGCACTAAAGTAAAGTGAAAGAAGGAGGATTCTGGAGAAGGTGGGAGAGTTTTTGCAAGTTTGGCAGGGGGTTGCTCCATTGTGGAAGGGCTGAAAGGAAGACAATCTTGGGTTCCTTGGGCTTCATCCTTGAGTGGACCTGAAGAAAAATAATCAGCCCCATGAAATCAAAGCTTCTCAACAGAGGACCAGAATTCGGGCATTAGCCTGAGCTACAGCAAAACATACACACATCCAAGCACACTAACCTTTCAGTATGCAGACAAAAAAACGTTGGAAGTTATGTTGGAAAAACAATCATTTCGTGGCCAAAAAATATCTACAATGAATTGAAACAATGTGGTATTTTAGCATCTTCAAAGTACTAATGCTTTGTAATAAAGTAATTAGTGTTGGCACAGTTATTATATTTTTCTTATTTCAAATAACCAGACATGCTCTTAGGTATGAATGATTTTTTTAATGGTAATTTTTTTTTAATTGCCAAAAAAATTAACTTATACCGACAACTCTTCTGCACTTTTGGATGGAAGAAAGTGCAGGTGTCTGTCATCTGACTGTCAGAATGAGGAATTGACGGATGACCAGACAGATAGACGGGTGGATGAACAAATCAGTAGATGGATAACATAAAGGCATTTGCCAAACGGTGTTCAAAACGTCGGTGCGGAAAAGAAGCGAAGAGAGTGAGAGAAGACAAAGAAGGCATGCAGATGGGAAATGATAATACCATAAAAGATGAAAGCGTTGAAAGAACACCGAGTGACCAACAAGCCAATATTGGTTTAAATCCGTAGTTGGAACACTGAGTTAAGCGGAGGATGAAAAGCTGGTAAAATTAGAGTCCTTAGCTTCACCACACAGTATGAATCAAAACAAATGAAGCAGAGCTAAAATGGCTCAGGGTTTATACCATTGTCATGTAAAATGCCTAAAATGCTAAAGAATCCACTCAGAATGTATCTTCTTCACATCTAAAGTTTGATTTATATGCAGGTGATTATGTTGTAATGATCTTATCTGAACTAAAAGCATATTTGGTCAGTTTGGTATTCATAATGTTGACTTAAAGAAAACATAGGCTCCATCAACAGTGGAAAGTTGGACACAAAAATGTATATTTAAAAATGGCATATTTAATTGTTTGGTTGTTCAATACTTAATTTGCTTTCATATATTTCAACATTAAAAAGCTTCAAATGAACTTTAAAGTGATTTAAATCTTGTTTTACTATTAGTGCTACTATGTTGTATATATTGCATAGAAGTTCAAATCAATGGACATACTCTTTGCATTTGACAAACCCACTTTTTATTAAGTAAATATTTCAGTGTTTTGTATTTTGTTGTGTGAAATGTGTGCCACTGTTTGTTTAATGTTACAGGAAACATGAAATTGTAAGCACAGCATAATAACAGCAACGAATACATAGAGTCTTAGCATATCTAATGTATACCAATACAGTTATAATTATCTTCCTCCATGAAGTGAATAAGAAGTTCTTATTTACTGTTTTAAATCCACGTCATTGTGTAAAGCTACTAACTTGATAATCTTAATTTGCCTTAAAACTCTGACCTATTGACTTCTTTGGCTGAGCTGGTGTTTGGTTTGCTGGCTGCAACTGGATGTCCTGTGTTTGTCAATTAAGAGCGGGCGGTAGTCCAGCAGTCCAGAGGGGTGTGCGTGAAGGGTGGAGAACACGCTTCTCAGCTCTTCCTGGCTCTCACACACGCCACACAGCTGCAGGACAGCACCCAGCTCAGCCACAGAGAGAAGCCCAGTGTCAGAGCCGTCCAACCGGCCGCAGGCCCTGTGCAGAGCATTGGCCTTACGCCGGAGCTACAATGCAACCAAAATTTAACATTTGAATGAAGTTCAATGTAAACAGAAAACAGTAAATCACAACAACAAAAAATTACAGACTGGGTCACAGTTTTGAAAATGCATGCAATAGCAGATAGCAAGATGTTGTCACCTAAAAGCCATACATTACCTTGCGCCTGATCTTGCGGCTTAGCGCTCCTGGGGTGCCTATTTCTTTAGTTTCTCTAGGCGACTGCAAAGCAGTTGCCATGTTGGTTCCATGCTTCCATGTTTGACTCTGGGATAGGAAAGGCCTTAGGAACTCTGTGTAGGATACTCTGATAGGATGACAATTCAGATATTCAAACTTTACATGATTAATGATTGAAGTTATAAAAACTACTCTTATAACAAAACAGAACAATGGTATATTATACCATATTGTACCTATACCATATTATGAAAAAGCTACCAAATTGATGTTAATTCATATAAATTGACATTGTCTTTTGTGAAAGTATTACGATGCTTTGAGTTTGGTAGCTGAACAGAATCGATCTGTTTGGTAGGCTGGTATGTACAAGAACACTGTAGTACTACCAATAGTACTACTGTACAGCAATCAGACTGCATTACGAGGATTTAACCCTTAAATTATAAAAAAAAGAATATTTCCTTTCAATTATTATATTTTTTATTAATGTATATACACTAAAAGTTTGTGTATCTAAAATATTCCTTACGATCTTAAAAATCTTTTGAGTTGAAGCCTTCTGTCTGAATATTTAAGTATGAAACATCAACATCTTAATTTTATTACCAAAAAATATTGTTCAATAAGAATACCATGGTTAGATCCTCAAGAAGGTGCCAAGAAAGTTTTTTTTATTCTAGGCACAGGGTGGCCACTTAGAAGCTGCTAAAACTTAACACAGTTTGATTTAATTTGGATTTTTATAAACACAACATATAGTTACATTCTATAGGCTTGATAAATTTTCAATTTTTCTAAAATGTGGGAAAAATGAAGAATGAGCCCACAATTATAGTAAGAGCAAGTGACTATATTTTAAATGGTAGTAGGAGGATGTGTTTTTATTTATTTTACAGGCTCATCTCTCCATACTGTTTGTGTATTTGTAGGGCATCTACCTGCCATCGTTGTTGATGTCAAACTTCTTGGCCAGCACATCACACTCATGCTGGCTGAGAAGAACACAGAGATTCATAAGGATCTCTTTGAATTCCTCACTGCTAACAAAGCCAGTTCCAGCAAAATCCATCTCGGAAAACTCAGTCCAGAGATCAGAAACGCACAGCTCCACCTGTTGGAATAAAGAGATCTCTGTTCACAAAAAAATACTAACACACACACCCTATTGAAAATCAGATCTCAGTTCTTTCGAACAAACAACTACACTCCATTGCAAAAGATATGCCTTGCACACCCCCACCTTGGCCCGAAGCGCATCCACTAGTATATCTGAGACACAGTTGAGTGTTTTGGAGAGGCGCATGAGGTCATTATCTCCACGTTTGGGGGGATTGTGCTTGGCATTAGGGTAACAGCAGGATCTGGGCGATGGGCCAAAATGACGAATAAACTGTTGAAAGTCCACAGTTCCGTCCTGCTGGGTGAACAACGAGGTCCACAACCTCCGCACCTCTCCGCGAGTGACCTCAGGATGGAGCTCTAACCTGGACGGGGTGAGAGGGAACAGGGTGAATGAGGAGAGAGAAAATTTGGGGGAAAGGGGAAAAAATATGAGAATCACGAATGTTCTGAATGTAAAGGTTTAGATATATCTCAATTTCTTAGAAGAATACAGACACTGTGACCCCCACCCCCGCCTCTTAGGCTTTCCCACCCCATTTATTTAAGCTGTATTTAAGCAAAAACCTGGCAGCCAACAGCACAGAAGCAACAGTTTTTCTCACACAAATACACAAACATACTGTCACGCTTGAGAACTGAAGAAGAGTGCTGTGAGAAAAAGCAACTTGAGGGGATCTGACAGCAAACAAACACATGTCTGTATCACATAACCCTAATCTCCCATTCAAGCTCAACTAATTCAGGCTAAACAGATCCACGAAGATGACTGTATTTATGCATAAGTTTAAGATAACGTTTCTTACGTTAGAACTTGCACAGGAGATCCTGAAATGTCAGTTGGCATTAACTAAATGTTGTTTTTAAAGTAGATGACAAAAAAGGAAAGTTACGAACTAAGCCTGGTAGTGCAAGTAAAGATCACAATAGCTAAGGTTTAGGGACTTACATTTTAGCAAACTTGTGGAATCTTTGAAGAAAAATGTTACAAATGCTTTGAATTTGTATAAAAATGTTCAAATATAAAATAGTCTTGATTTATAAGAGATTTTTACAGTTACAACTATAGCGTTGTCAAAACGATTAACAGTGATTAAATGATTTCAATATAAAAGTCTGTATTTATAGCCTATAATATATGTGTCTGGCAAGTATATTTACATGTACATATGAATACACATATATTAAAGAGACATCAGTAATATATTCATGCATAATGTTAATTATATTTATATAAACATTTATCTGTATTTATGTAAATTTTTAATCTATACACATGCATGTGTGTGCATTATATATACATTACAAACGCACAAACACACACTCACTCACACACACACACACACACACACATATGTAATTACATATAATTATACACGCCACACACATGGGTAGTTAACAAATACACTGTTTATGCGTCCTATGGTGTGACATAGCAAAAATTCTGTAAGGCTGTTTTATATAATTAAAATGTATATTTATATTATAAAATAGGAAATGAGAGATTTATCTTTTAATATTTTTAGATATGTTTTTTATTTGGTCAAAGTCTTTGCTTTCACAACATCGGACACATTTACAGTTAATTTTTCAAATACAAACACAAACATTTATTTTATACTAATCGATTTAACAGCACTAGTTTCAACATAATTCCCAAATTTCCATTTAGTTTTTCCAGTTCTGATGCGTTTACTATTCTATAATGTGGGGTAAAATATTAATAAATAACAAGTGACCCTTAACCCTTGAACAGTAAATAATTCCTAGAATGCATAAATGTGTGCTACTGCTATCTAGTCCTTTTTTTACCTTGCTGAAATATAAGTGTGTATTTGTGCGTGTGTGCAAGCTGCATGAATGAGTTTCTGCTGTTTCCACAGAAGCAACAGTTTCTCACAAGACACATACTGTGGGAGCCAGAGGAGTTGGCACTGACATGTCAGCCAAACCCTCTGTGAACTGTGCTGCGGTAAAGCCTGTTAGTGTCACTAATCTCTGAGCTGGCGAGGCGAGTTCAGTTCACCTTGGACCGGTTGGCACCGTCTCTCTGTCTCCGTGCACCAGTGCCACGCCACAGATTATGCAAATACACTCACGATGCCCCCCATTCAGACCACGGATCCTTTTGGGCCCGTTGCCATATTCAAGCCCAAAAATGAATAGAGAGATAAAAGAGGGTGATGTAGAAAAAAGAATGAGAAGTGGGTGGGAGAGAAATCACAAAGAGGGTCAAAGGAAGAACTGGAGAAACAGCATGGGGAGGGGAGAGAGCAGAGTAAATAAACAGATAAATAATTTAAAGAAATGGAGGAGGTTCTCACGTGGGGTGAACAGTTCAGTACAGTTGGTTTTGTGCACAACAGCAGGTTTAGTTCACAGGCTGAGAGAACGACAGAGAAAGGTGCAGGAAAAAACTGAAAAAGACGTGCCAGGCTTTATTTATAGATAATGACTGACAGGTACAGGACCAAATTCCATGAAATGTAAATGCTTCAATGGCATGCTGTCCCTAATATTTTTCGAAATATTTTAATATATATGTAGAACTCTTCTATATTCAATTTGATTACTTAACTTTCTTGCTTTATTTTGTTGGGCAAAAATGTCTAGTTGGTGTAACTTTTCACAGATTGTAATTATGAATTATTTCCCCGTTCACAGAAAAATCTGAAAAGATTATATCACAGTAAGAAGCCCTGTAGATCGTCAAAATTGTGTCAAGGTGTGGTAATACTACAAAACTAGTTCATCACGAATTTCTTTTGATTCATTAATAATATTCAATATTACCATTATATTATACGCTCATGATTAATCAAGACTACCTAAATATTTTATGGTTAAAAACGTAACCAATAAAAACAATCAATGAGAAGCCTCTAGGGAAATTATGTAAATGGTGGATGGGTAATACTCCAGTTTTACAGTAAGGGTTATTGATTTTGAAAACATGGCAACATCTAAGTGTGCAGTAGAAAATAAAAACCCACTGACTAAGATCTTCACTGTGCCAATAGCTTTCGAAAGTACTACACCAAACACATTGTTACTCTTGTGGAAAAAGCAGGTTTGTTAACTTGCACAATTAAGGGATCATTTTCAGAGAGACAAAAAATCCTATTGATGGCTTTGTCTTTGGGGACAAAAGGATGCAAGAGGTGTAGGAGCATGTGCGGGGACTCCGGTCTTGTGAGACACACAAGGAATGCTTGTCACAATGCTGATTTTGGGAAACACTCAGGGATGCACAACATAGACAGAGATTCACTGATTTGGCATGGTGCTATAGACAATGATGAGGAATGCAGTCTACATTCCTTTATTCACTACAAGGATGTGTGTGTTTGGAGACAACCATGTAAATGCCTTCAACATAATCTCCAGAAATTCTGATTACAAACAAAGGTGATAAAAAGACATTATGCCTGAATACAAATCAATTATTTTTCATTGACACATTTATTGGCTCCTTAATGGATGAGGGTTAGACTATTAGACTAATGATTCAGACTGTACAAAATGATTTTGCAGTTTAGTTGTCATCATTTTTATGTTGACACAACTTACAGTTACCAAATTTGTTCCTACTGTTTCTTAACGTTTTGGACATGAGCTGACTGAAAAAATTCAGAAACAAGCCAGATCAACTTATGTGCCAATTAACTTTTTTTTAATGTAATTACATGTATAATTTTAGTTACCAAATAGACTACAAAGGGATCTTAAGGGAACATGGAAAACCACCTTTTAAGTAGCTGATACATCTCTTCTTGAGCGAGACGCCTGGTGTTCTTCTCATCCAGCTCCTCAAACTCTCTCAGTAAATCTCTGTAGCGGTTTGCCACCACAGTTCTTATGACCCTAAACAACTGAAACATCACATGTTCATTATACACTTTTGTTTGGTACTTGAAACTTGAATTAAACTGATGTTCAGTCAAACAATGTAAATTAAAGTTTTACAAATGTGTCACACAAAATCATATTTTAGTGGCAGAACATCTTTTGTGGTGAATTTATTATTTTTTACACACAACTGTCTATAAAAACACATTTTCTGTAAACCTTAAAGTGATACTTTCTGTCATGAATTATTTGCAAACCTGTATTATTTCTTTGTTCTGTTGAGCACAAAGAAACATATTTGTAGGAAAACTGTTCTTGGCCATCATTGACTACCATAGTAGAAAAATTACAATGGTAATATAGTCAAAAAATAGTCAAAAGTGCCCGAGAACTGTTTGCTTTTCTTCAAAATATATTTTTTGTGTTCAACAGAAGTCTTTAAATAGTATTAAGTTTCCTATAGTATTGCATTGTGCTGTTGGAGATTTAAAGTGTTGGTTCAGCTCAAAACAAAAAATCTTCCATTATTAACTCACCCTCATGTCATTCCAAACCTGTGTGACTTTCTTTCACAAAACCCAAAGGAGATATTGTGAAGATAGTTGGAGACCTTAATGCCACTATCGACCACCATTAACATTGCTTAAAATATCTTTTGTGTTCGACAGAAGAAACTCATGAGCATAAATAAATGATGACAGATTTTTCATTTCTGTGTGAACTATCCCGTTAAAATATATTATTTAGACAAAAACTCTACATATCTCAACTCTGTAATCATGACATCATACCTCAAGGTCACTTCGATTTTGTTCCACTGAGCCCCTCTCTTCATCTGAATCGTGACCGGCAAGCTGAGCAACAGGCTTGAAGAGGCTGGGAACTCCTTTCCTGAGGAAAAAGAACATCAAAAGTCTTTTTAGGCCATTTCTTTGCTGTTCAGATCAAACTACGTATAAGAAAACCTCAGAAAAATCGCTTTGTGTCTCTGAATTCCCCGAATTTCAACAGTTCTCGCTTGAGTGGCGAACAGGGTGAGGTACTGGACCTGACACTAAAACGCTGCAACTGACCGCTTTAAGAGCAACTGGAGTGGTCAAACCAAGCAGACACCTGATGGTCTTGAAGTCTAAAACTATCGAGAAGCACATGAGAAAAGAAGGCACAAAGCCCAGCCTAGGCTAATGTGTTCCCCGTGCGCTTGGATGGGTTGATGGGGGCCGGGCTCGGCTGAGCGGATAGCCGTGGCTCTTTTGTGCTCAGGAGAGGACAGCCACACCCCAGGCTTTGGGCAGGAGTCCTGGGCCATCTTAAGGCCACAGTCCGAACGAGGTGGGCGGACCACTGGCTTGAGAGGTCATGGGTAGAGCAAAGAGTGACGTACTGGATAAAGACTGAAAAGAGAGCAGGAAAAGAGAAAGATGGTGAGATTTAAAAGAAACAGTTACTTTAAATGAGAATGTACAAAGTAGTTCAGAGAGATGAAAGGATATGACACTGACAGCAAGAGGCAATGTGTTTGTGTTTGTGCATCCTTAAAGACAAAGTTGCTAGCTTGCCTTCCAAATGTTTTTTTCAATGACAAAATGCTCTTTTCAAAAGATGTATGGCGTTCTTTACTTCACTTTTGATACCACAAACCAGAATGAACCAGACACCATCAACAAGCTCGACACAGCATCACAAAGTTAAACAAGTGAAATTTTGACATTGTATTTAAATGTTTAAAGGTTTTGAACAGAATTGGTCACAAAAGACGATATTTTGAAGAATGCTGGTAATCACACAACAGGGGTGAACTTTTAAAACACTACCAAAAAAGTATGTTCGCATTTGCCTCTTCTCTCATGCTCAAAAGACAAGAGAACTATACAGATCATAGCAAGAGGTTAAGTCTATTAGCAGACCTGTTGGATGTCTAATGAAGAGCTGAAGGAAGAGACCTCCTGACCCAACCACGGACAACTCAGCAGGACTTCCATGTCCAACAGGCCAGCCACAAAACCAACACAGCAGGACGTGACATCGGCGCAACGCCAAATCAACATCACACCACACAAAGACACACACCAACTCAAGTTCAAAACTACTCCGATTCGAAGATCCATTAAGTGAGGGGCAATTATTTTTTCTAAAATATCCACATTTTTCCCTTGTTAGAAAATAAATAATAACAAACTGATAAAGTTTATAACTGATTGTATTTGTATTGAATGACTATATAATGCTGTAATTTTAGTGACTGCTAATTATTTTACTCATTAGTTGTCAAAGCATCTAAAGTAAAGTCGCTTTTCTGCCCACAGGGGGCACTTGACTCTTGACTGACGGAAACAGTCTCTCAAATAAATATAGAACTTAAAAAAGGCATTCAATAATTTTAGTACATAACTTTTTTTATAATTCTATACTCTTTGTGAACACATTTTTAGTCGAAATGACTTAAAAAGGAAAAACCTGCAAACCAATAAAAACTAACAAGGTTAAAATATCATAAAAATCAACATGAAAATCATTTGAGGTATGTCAAACCATCAATTTCAGTTTAGGTTTCATTTCTTATTTTAATATTAATTCTACTGAGAAAACGTATTTTATATTGATTTGTCTGTAAAGTTTGTCCTTCAAATTCCCCTAAAAGCTCCTCAAATCCACTTCAATTCAAATTGTAAGATGAGACAATCGCACTTTTTAACACGCTAGATGTTCCTCAGACTAACATGTTTGTATTTCATACAGGTTCAAAAATGATTAAGATCCCTCAACGGATCATTCTCAACCTCAGACGAATGATCTTCAGATAGAAGAGATATCGAGTTGTTTTAACAGACGAGGAGTCCGTGAAACTCCTCACAAACACTTCTCCACAAGCGGAGATTGAGGGATTTGGCATTAAAAGAAGAAAGATCTCGAGTCCCATCACTCGCAGAGAGGAGATACCCACAGAGATAACTGGTGAATGAATGGGCAGCTTATTTCTCTTTCATTTCGTCTCGTCTGAGGACGTAGAGAGGAGAGAGGGAGGGAATAAGTAGATGCACATTTACCACATTTGAAACTGTATTGTTCTGTTTAATCTTTGCCACCATCTGAGAGCAGAAGAGCAGTGCTTGGGGAATGCGAAATGTGAGAACGAGACTACAAGAGCCACATGAGTGAGCTGCAGGACCTGTGCCGTGAATATGTGTGTTGAAGATGGACACACACACATTCGCCATGTAAAACTGCTGTCAGTGGATATGTTTTACAAACAGTAAATTTTAGATTCGGGAACAAAGTTTTTCCTGGACATGCAGATCTCAAAATGATCTCAACACCTTAATGTGTCACTTTTATAAGTGATCAACCTGATGGACCATAAATTAATAGGCAGAAATAGATTTGCAGCGAAAAAGGGACTTGAGCCATATATAGCACCCTATTGCATCATGCCAACAACCATTTAGAAGTGTACATTTTGTGTCAATACAATAGAAAAGAATGGGTACTGCCGTTGTCCGTTTGACGACATGTTTTAAATATATTTTTTGTGTTCTACATGAAGAAAGAATCATACAAGTTTGAAGAGTGATTAAATGATGACATAACTGTCATTTTTGGGTGAACTATCTCTTAAAATGCAAAAATGACTATACCGGTACACAACACATAGCATTGTGACAGTGGCACATGTATTGAAGTTAGAACAATTATATTGTTTTCTCTACTTTGTAATATTCCTTTATATATATCGATCCGCTGAACCCTCCTCATTCTAGATGTTCATAGAAATTATTCACATTGTGTAAACATGGTGTTTGTGCGTAACCGTGTTTTTTTGGTGTGTGTGTCCAGTGTCCCCTACAGCTGCAGCTTCAGCAGATTACCCATCATCCACACGGCAACATTACACAAGTCGCTCTTTGAACAAAAGTCATGGCTGCTATTAATGAGATGGTAATCCCGGGCACCACTACCTCCCAGATCTGCTTCCACTGACAGGGGAAGAATGTCCAAACGGCCTGCTCACAACACCCAGCACAACACTGAGGCCATTGTCACCAGCGCTGGTCTGAGCCCTGGACCCAGCTCAAGGAGTTATCCCCTTCTATCCCGATCCTGTCCCCACACCCCCGTCTCAACCCCTTCACACCCCATGAATAAAAAATGAAAGCCTTAAATGGGCAAAGGGAGGAAAGGAAAGCGAGAGAGGGAGAGCCGAGAAAGATAAAGGAAAAACTAAATGTTTTGGCGGAGATTAGGGTGGGATATCTGGGATTTTGACGTCTGAGGTTCCCACACGGAGATCTGACATCTACCCATCCCATGACTGCTCGGTCTCTCTGTCTCATCGCAGAGACCACACAAACCGTGAGGGGCCCGACAACCACTGAGATGCTTTAACGTACCGGGAGAAGCCAAAGAATCGAGATGAAGAATCGAGGCCGGAGAAACAACTAAAAACTACAAGTTCTCTAAAAAACAGATGTCTACAGTGTAAGAAGCACTTTCATACCAATATATACTACATTTCTCTTTAATGCTGAATTGACCCAGCATAGAAAATCACAAATGAGATCTTGGTACGATCTCCAAGATAGCAAAAGGAGCTTAAATTTAGAGCAGATGGAAACATTTCCTCAGATTTACCCTTTAGATAAAATCCCTAGTAATCTCACATAATTATTATTTAACGAACTGTAACACATACTGTCCAAATTAATTAATTTATTTGCTTATATATGTTTTGTACTTTTTACTTATAATGTCTTGTGTCTTTAGTTCTACAAAATAATCGTAGAAAAATCGGTTAGTTCACACATTTAAAAAGGGATAGTTCACACATTTATTTAGCTGTGTGTCATTCAAATCCTGTATGATTGTTTTTACTGTGGAAAACAAAAGATATTTTTAGAAATGTTTTGTTAGTTTTGTGTCCATACAAAAGAAGTCAATAGGGGCCAACATTGTTTGGTTGCCAACATTCTTCAAAATATCTTCAATATATCTAGCTCCACAGGTTTGGAATGATATGAGGTTGAGTAAATGACGAAAGATTGTTTGATTATTGTGTGAGCTGTTATTTTAAATAATACATTAGTGTGCATTTTCATGAACTACGAAAAAGCAACTTAAACATTAAATAACATTTTTGATAATATCTTCATTGGGTCGTCATCATGCTTTCTTTCTTTTGACGGTTTAGGAAAGTTTGTGAGAGACAACGCTTATCTGTGAAGCTGAGCTTGTAAACATGCCACAAGGGAGTGTGTATTTCCCTCAAGGGGATAACAAAGTAACATCATTTAAACTCCACAGATTCCCAAAGATGCAAACTAGCCTCTCAGAGTGCATCTCAATGATTCAGTGTAGCAAAAGGGCTTGTTTGAGAAAAGTTGTAGGCCAAAGCATCTCTAGAGTAGATGAAACCTCATTTTCTCAGTGTGCACCTTGCGCCAAATTCTGCCATGCACTGGTTAATGTGATGCCGTATAAAAAAAACAAAATTGTATTTGTTGTACAGTGTTACAATTAAATGTTCAAAATAATGCAGCCGAATTCAAAAGAAAGCTCGTCTGGGATGTGAGCGATGTTAATCCGCTCTGAATGTTGGCCGCTAATGCTCTGTTTGACTAACATGTCAAATTTTCCTCCAAACAGAGGAAATGCCACACAGGAACTACTGACATCGAGATCAGCTTTAGCTTTAGCATGAATGATTTAGCATTTCTCATGGGACAGAGAGAGAGAGAGAGAGAGAGAGAGAGAGAGAAAGTTGGTATAGCTGTCATTGGCCGGGCACGATCTGCCTTTCTCACTGTTCTCTGCACGTATAGAAGTTCTTAAGTTTTCTTTCTTTCTATTCAGGAGGTCCCTTGGTGCATGGGCTTTTTCCCCACTGTTAGTATTACAAAATCCCCTTTCAGTATAACCCTTGTCACCTGTCAACTAAGCCAGCCTGGTTTTCTAGGTCTTTATCCTCTACACACACTGAGAGGGAAAATAAAATGAGCAGCTAAGCTCATACCCTGCCCCCATTTGATGCCTGCGCGCACCCTAGACACACACACACGCAGTAAAACCGCATGTCTCAGAGCTGCTACTCTAGCAGATTAAAATTCATTACCCTGTTCTATTTAAGAAACGTTTACATTGCGTTGGTTATTGTTGGTCATTCATTAGGTGGTTAGGGGAGTTCACATGGGTCCTTCGGGGTGGTCACATCCTAATCCTCATATGCAACAGTTTTAAAGCATCTTCTTACAAAAGCAAAAACGAAAGGGGCTCGTAGCGACAAATTCATACTTTTTATGTATTTGTTCAGTTTACAGCAAATGTATGTTGTTCATTGGAGATCTTTTAAAGGGCAGTTGACTTGACAATTTCTTTGAAAACCAAAATACTTTATACTGAAAACCAACTAATGTGAATAAAATTCAATCAATAGATCAAAAGAAATATGACTTCCCATATTCGACACATTTTACACATATCTAGTTTATAAATCTGATAATGACGCATTTTAAAGTCTTTCCTACAGCTGCTTCTTCCCAATAAACCCAATGAGAAGAACACAAAGCGGGTGGATGAGCCACCCTGAAGCATGATGTCATCAGAGAGCTAATCTATCCTCTCTTCCCTGAATACAAATGATGCAGCAGTAGCGACTGTTTCATCAACATAAGAAAGCAACATATTATTATTACATTTTCTGTAAGTAGGTAGAAGTAAGGTACAACATTCAAATTTGGTCAACCAGAGTCCAACCAGATGCCATGGACAAATAACGAAAATTCTTATATACACTCATGGCGTGATGTAAAACAGAAACGATAGGCCTTACATTATGAATGAAAAACTACGGAATCAAATTATTAGACAATTCATAACGAATAAAAATAAGTTAGATAAATGGACGGACGGATGGAAAGAAAGAGAGCTAGATAGAGATAAAGAGTGATGGGTTATGCACCTGGTGTCAAAGGCTGCCATGAAGATGGGGTACTGCACGTTTCCGCGATGGTCAAGAGGTAGCCTGTCCAACAGCTGCTCAAACTGAGGGTCGGAAATCTCCAGGCCAAACCTGTGGAGAAGGTCAGAGGTTGGTCAGTACGAGGTCACCGGTGTCACCAAAGCCAGAGCACCCACTCGTGAGGGCCGGTCAGTCCAGCAGGCCTCAAGCATACGCCAATCATTGACCCTCTCACACACTGCGGGGTCAGGAGGGTCAAAAGGTCAACTGCCCTCTTCACCCGGTCATCACACAGAGATGGACATACACCGGCCAGTCAATCAAGGGATTAGACTTCACATACACGTATGCACACCCTCAAATATTCACTTGGACAAACTACAACCTTCACTCGCTCCAGAAACCACAGATAAAGACAAATGAACTTATCAAATGTTATGAATAAAATGTGAGAATGTGCTCCGGACCTGACAGACATGTTCTAGATTGACTTACGTGTAATACTACACGCTGAAATAAAGAGGATTATGGTAAGGTAAATGTGTTTTAAAAGACAGGGGAGTTTCGAGTTTTAATAAGGAGAGGGAGAGTAAATTAGGTTATCAGAGTTTAGATTCGGAAAAGACGTCGTGAGCTTCAGATGCCTTTTGTCATAATTGGTGCCCTTTAAGTGTTGCTTCTGCTTTTGGTTACATTATATAATTGGTTTGGCTTGATCATGTTAAATGGCTATAAAAGTGATTGTCAAGTCTAGTCAAAAATGAAAATTATTTTACCATTTCTTCACCCTTATGTCAATCCAAACCTGTATGACTTTCTATCTTCAACAGAACACAAAAGAAGATATTTTGAAGAACGTTGGTTAACAGCAACATTACCCCCTACTGAATTCCATTGTATGGAGACAAAACCACTTTAGATTTAAATGAGGGTGTATTAATGAAAACAGAATTTAAATTTTTTGGTGAACCATTTCTTAAAATACTTTCAAATATACAGATTATTATACAGAAGAAGGAAAAAATATGTTGAGACAGGTTTAATGCAACAAAGAAAGAGAAAGTTTACCTGCTCTCCATCGCTGCTCTGAATTCCTCCTGACTAACAGTTCCTTTATTGAACTTATCAATGTTCCTATACACACACACAAACACATGCACACAGACATTTGTGAAAAAGACACACATCTTTCAAACACATAATAGACAGCTTTAGCTAACTGTGTAAGCAATGCGCACAGTAAGAGAATAAGGACCCAGCTACTTAAAGGAAATGTTCATCCAAAAATTGAAAAATCTCTCATCATTAACTCACCCTCTTGTCTTTTAAACCTGTGATATTTTCTTTCTTCTGTAAAACACAGAAGAAGACCGTTTAAAGAATATTGGTAACCAAACAACGGCGGTATCCAATCAGGTCTATTGTATAGACACAGAACCAATGCAAGTCAATGAGTACGGCTGTTGCTCAGTTACCCATTCTTCAAAATATCTTTTTTTGTGTTCTGCAGAAGAAAGAAAGTCATACAGATTCGTATGACAAGAGGGTGAGTAAATGATGACAGAATTTTCATTTTTGGGTGAACTATCCCTTTAAGAGACTTCAAGTTAAGGATTTGGGGCTGAATGGTTTTCGAAGGCACCTCGTTTAAGTTGAATAGTTTCTGTAATTAGGTTCTTGGTTAACAATCCAAAGCTTTAATTAAATAGACTATTACAAAACTTGTCAACCTTTGACCTAGATGGAAATAAAACATCTTGTGTGATAAAAGAGACTAAAGACACCTGTGTTCAGTTTCGAGAGGGTTGATGAGGTATTGTCCTCATGAGGAAAAAGAGGGTAAAGAGAGAATAATCTCACTCACTGAAAGGTCTGAAGGAGAGAGAGGTACTCTGACTGAAACAGGTTGGTTAATTTGGCTTCAATGGCACTTAGAGAGGAAACACAACTGCTATTCTCCTTAGAATGAAACCTGCAGAACAGAAACAAGTTTTTTCATTTATATAGTATGAGTTGTTCAGTAAACTTTTAACAAGTGAAATAAACAAGTTCATCTTATGCATGACTATACACTAAATTATTTATAAATCACACTTAAAAAACGACATTAAAATAAATTACAATTTTCAAACAGAAAAACAAAATCTAAGAATTTATTTTCAGTTGCAAATTAAAATAAATGTTGGATACTCTCTGGTTTCTGTAGTATTTAACATTAAGTAAAAATAACCTTTGAACCATTAGGCTTTGTTTGATGTTTTGTTATCTGCAATGAAATTCATGTGTCCAATACTTCACAGGGCCACTGTATTTTATTGTCACCATGGTGAAAGACTCAATAGATGGCAACTGTTTGCATGCCCCATTTTATTCAACCGCCAATCCTTTAAGCTGTGGACCACCCCAATCAAACCAAACATTGTCGGTCTAGACCCAGCAGCTGTTTACTGATCCCTGTGTGCTGGCTGACCCGGGCAGAGAAGAACTATGGGCCGTAAGCTTGTTAGAGCTGCAAAGAGTTTGACTACAAGACTTAAAGACACTTTCTCTGGATGCGTCTGTGTAATTTGGGTTGAGTGTTAGCACAGAAAATACTCCGGCTTCTGTTCCTACACAACATAGTTACTGATGACAGAATGGAATTGTCCACAATTATCAGAATCAATATTGGGTGTGGAAATGTTCAATTTCCTAATCTAGGTGTCTAAAAAATGGCACCATATCAAGTAGTGAGACAAACAAGTGAGATAATGTTTTTCACTGATCGCATTTTCATGTAGAAGAATGTGCCTTTGTATTGCACTTATGGAGGTTTCACGTAAACGTTTTACTATTTTTTGAACATTTGTACAAACTTAAATTAATATGTACACTGTAAAAATGTATTCGGTGTCATAGTAGATTTCATGAAATTAATTGAGTAAACTTTGCTTAATACAACCTTGTTCTTTTTTTTTTTACCAAAATTTAAGTTAAAATTATAGAAATATCTTAGAATTTCAAATGCACTAATAATTGAGTGAATTCAACTCAATTTTATCATGTTCAACCCACTTAAACTTGTATGAAGGATCTTTACTTAATTATTTTGTGGTGGAACTACATGAATTATTCAAGTTATTTTCAATAACTGAGCAGTGAATTTAGAGTTCCCAGCATGCTCTGCATGCGACTGAATTAGGAGAGTAAATTTTGTGAAAAAGTGCTATTTGATGTTCTTTAGAATGAAATGAAAGACTTGATAGTGTTTATTGTTCCGTTGTCTTTAAGATTTAGAAGATATTCTGTTTGTATTTCTGATTTTCGTGGTTACCATCTTTCAGAAGAGTGCTGCTTGTACTTAGTTTCGTGGGAGAGCTTGTGCAGTTTTTTTCCATGCAGTGAAAAGTAATGCTGCTAATGTCAGTACTGAGTCAACTCTCTGCTTACTTGTACATCATATATGTTTTGAACAATAATAAATATAAAAATGAAGTTAAAAAAGATCAAGTTAAATTCAATGCTCAAATTAGTAATTCTCCTTCATTTTTTAAAGTTAATCATGTGACCTGCTTAAATAATTTAGGTAGTTTTACTTGATTTATTCATGGAATATTGCGTAAAAAATATGCTTCAAAGTACTTAAAAATATTTTGTGTAATACTGTTACCTTTATTTTTTTTAAGTAAATTTCTGAGTTATTTTTTACAGTGTATAAATGGTAGAAGCATTAAAGTCTCACTGTATCCGCGGGAATATGCGGATTGTCAACTGGTATTGTAAACTGGAATAATGTACAGGTAAATGTGGTCAATGTTACTACAAGCAACAGCAGAACCAAGGTCCCTTTGACAAAGGATTCAAAATCATTATATTATTAATATAAATGTCTACATTTCCTTACAAAAGCAATTTACTAGACGTTTAGAATATTGTTATGATCGAAATCTTACCTGTGTTTTGGGTTAGAGATGATCTTGTGCGTGATTCCATCTGAACTTCTGTCCTGGAAATTACACAGGAAGTTTAAATAATGCACACTACCCTTTCTAAGCTTCAGACCACAGCGAGACAAGAACATGCCGAGGTGTTCTCTCCTCAGGTGGAGATCAAACTTCCTCAGGACCTGCAGAAAGTCTTCCCCCCTCACCTTGAAAGACAACACAGACTCACTGCATATTATACACATGACAACACCACTCAGAAGAGAGAATAGTGTAATTCTGTTTATTACCTTTCCGCTGTTCTCTGCATCCAGTTTTTCAAACTCCGCTTTCATCCTCTGAGCTCCTTCTCTGAATTTGTCCTTCAGCCATGTCTCCATGGCGATAGACGCGCGACGTTCCTCTTCTGCCTTAGAGAGCGTTCTCCCAGAGGATGCTGGGAAGAGCAAAGCATGACAGGTAGTTATGGATTGGATGAACATTAGACGACAGGTCTGTAAAGTCACGTTACATTTGAGTCATTTTCAAAATATTGGCACAAACCTGTCCCTACACTTAACAGGCATGTAAAAAGCTTCCAAATAAAACATCCAGCCGATTGAGCCCTATATACGCAGCTCAGTGCCTTTTTATAATGATGATTGTTAATTAAGTCTTCATAGTTTTGTTCATTTTTTACCCTATGTTTAAAATTTGTATGGTGTATAAAGATTTCCTTTTCATTAATTTTTTTAAATTAAGTTAAGAAATTAAACACAAGTATAGGAAATGCATACAAATGCAAACCAACATAGTTATTTATCAATAAAAATAATTTAAAATATATGTATGTCCATTGATTTTGTGTCATTGGTGTTATTAGTGACACAAACTATTATTTTGAAAGAATAAAAATATGCAAAAGTACTTACAAGGTCAAAGGTCAACAAAGTTCAAGCACACACGTGGTTAGTGTCCTTTTTTCTTACTATACAGTAAGTTCGAAATTGTATTTAAAATGTGGGTTTTTGGTGTGGTTCACTTTAAAAGCATCATTGGTGTTGCTTTGGTTTGTGTCAGTATTTTTGTGTCAGAAAAAAATGTTTTTTGTGAAAAAAACATGTTTATGGGAATATTGCATAGATTTTAGTGTGCCTCATCATGCTAGTTATGAAGTGACTTAGCCACCATTTTGGAAAATTTGCCTTTCATTAGAATTTGTCACTGGTGTTCTTGTCATTGCTGTTACACTAATGACGGAAAGCTCTATGCGTTTATTTACATTTACGATTATGCATTTGGCAGACGCTTTTATCCAAAGCTACTTACATTGCATTATACTACACACTTGTATTTGAGTATGTATGTATCATCAAATCTTAGGCATAAAAGCTGAATATTTTTTTTAACTTTTGAAGTTAGAGAATGACCCATTTGGCACAACAGGGGAACAGGACCATAGCACCCTCTATAGGTTAAGTTTTTAGTTTTACCAAACTAATAAAACCAAAAACTTGAAATGTTGACAACAACTGTTGACAACAAAGCTTAATTTTAAGTTTGGTTATGTTTTTATGTTATATTTTATTGTCTGATGCTTAATGTGGTTGATAATCTTTTCTTACTCTGTTCAGCACTTTGCCCCTACTTACATTAGGTGTTATATTAAATTATATATATATATATATTAATATTGCAATTGTGAAAAATGATCGGGGGGCAAGAAGCGTTTATATGAAAGTAGTTTATTAATAAATTATATTAGTAAAAATAATATAATTGTATATGCTCATTACTGTATTAGATAAGTTCTTGCCAATAGTAATGTTTACCAATACAAGTAGTAAAAATTGAAAGTGCATTATTCATTTGGATTTTGTGATATGTTGCAACTGATTTGTGTCCCTTTTAAGTAAAAAATATACTTTAACTCAATTTTAACATTTTATTTGTTGTGCATATTTTTGGGCGTTGTAAATATTAAGGAAAATTATGTAACTGTTCACCTTTCATGTCCTCAGCTTTGGCTGTAATGGAGACGTGGTGGTTTTTCTCATTGTTTGGTTCAATTCTTCTACTCAATCCCAATTTCTTAAGTAAAACAGTCTGTTTAGCTGCCCCAAATCCATCCACATCTAACCTGTTAAAAAAAGATTAAAGATTTTTAAAAACATATTGTATTTGGCACAATGTTGAACTGAATAGTTATACACGGTAAAGAAAGAAATTCAAACCTTTTCCATAATTTTTCAAACTCAGGATCTTTCAGGGGAAGTTTAAGTTTATTGAGAATATTTCGAAACTCTGGAGCAGAAATCCAGCTTTCGGTCACATTGTCAGATTTACATAAAACCTCCACACTCTGCAGAAATCTACACAGAAAATGAACTAGGTCAATATTGTACTTATGGTATTGTAAAAATGATATTGAATTTATAGTAAGATTCAGCACTAAGCATTTAAATATACTCTAACTGAAAAAATAGAATAATTATGATTCACCATGCAGTAAAGCCACATTTGTGCAGCCGAACAAGCATATATTTAACTTATCTTTTTAGATTTCTTCCTTTCACTGTAACATTATGTTTCCTTTTTACCAATAAATAGTGTTAAAGAGTAGAATGTAAATGTGCCTGTATTCTATTCATTCATTCTATCCATTTTTGTGTTACAATTTTTAAGATATTAATCTTACAAGTTGTGGAGATATGGAAGAAAAATATAATTATGATATTCTCAACAATATAAAATGATGTGTGTACCAGTGTTTCCCATTCTCTATCTCTCTCATTCTCTCTTTCTTATTTTTACCATCTTTCCCATCTCCCACTTGGATTCCAAGTGTGTGTGTGGAAAGAGTGGGAAAATGTGTGAGATTAGTCACAGAGATTTCGGTTCTTGCTCACGCCTAGAGTGTGTCTTGGTCTGGCGAGGTCTTAACACATCCAGTAAAAATCCATACACACACACGCACACTCTCAGAAATGAGTCTTTTAAACAGTTAGGTATAATAGTATCAGTAGTACGGGGATGCATGGGGTAATCTGCTTTGCCAATCATCTTTTCTGTCCATCCTAACAGAAGAGAAGTGAGAGCCGTCTGCATATGACTATCAACCTCTGATCGAGTCTACTGTATATTCTCTGTTTTGTGTGATCTTCATTATTACAGCTACAGCTATCAATGGATCAGTTACTATATGTTATAAAATGCTGTGTGCTCAAAATGTGTTCATCAGTCATTTTTTAAATAAATGCAAATGTTGAAATATTTGCAAGATATGAGTCACAAGGCTTTTTATTATTCCACCAGATAACCAGAGATGTAAAATATAACATGCATCCCCAAACAAAAATAGTTTACTCTGTAGTATGCCGGGACTGCAATTCGAGATCTCACCTGCTGCGTGCAGGCCCTCTCAGCAGAGCTAGTATCTGAGGAATCGTGAGTTGACCTACTGGGTTATTTTTTTTAGACTCTGGGTCCTTCAGTGCGCCATAAAAATCTTCAAAACTGATAAGAGTTCGATCAGAAAGGTGCAGACTACAAAAAATAACACAACATGATGAACATCGGTCATCTTAAACACTGATTATTTACATATACACAACATGACATTGTTGCCTTGAAATTCTGTATGTAATCGCTCAAATTATTAGAAGAAAATTCATTTACACAAGTGATATAGCTCTTTACTGCTAAATACCATATGTTACCAAATTTAGTGGTTTTTCTATTTATCTTACTCATACTTACCGTAGTAGAAGGTCTTTTAGTTGTTTAGCAGTCACTTGACGCCTCAAGAACTTTGTTACAATCTCAAGTAGTGCATATCTAAGAAACAACCAAACCATAAGAAATTTGTGTGTGTGCATGTGTGTGCGTGTGTGTGTGTGTGTGTGTGTGCGCGTGTGTGGTTGTATGTGTGTGTGCATGTGTGCGTGCGTTTGCCTTGCGTTTGTGGACGTGTGTGTGTGGTTGTCTGTGCAGATCTGTGATCTCTGTCTTCTACCTGTTGACCAGAGGTTTTCCATCAGGGTGGTTGTTCTTGAACAGGATTTTGAGGGTCAAAGCTCCTGTGGTTTGAATACGGTCTTTAAGTACATCCTCCAACTACAAACAGCAGAATAAAAGAGAGATGAAATTAAGAGTAAAAGTGAACTTAGTGGTTAATTAATTTGATACATTTATCATTTTTTTATATAGTTTATAATTAATTTAAAATGGAATTTAAAAACAAATGGTTGCACTTGCAAAAATAATGCCAATGAGGTTATATTTGCACATATGAATTCATTTAAGCAAAATATAGTTTTAATCAATCTTTGCTGCTGAAATATAACAGATTGACTTCAGATTTCTGAATATTTCTTTTCAAAAATATTTTAGGAAACACAGACTGATAAAAATAAACTGTGTGAAATTGTATGTCTTGTTATGGGAATCATGGAATGATCATGACATGGCGACTGTAATATCAGCTAAAAGCTGTAGTAACTAAGGGACTTTATGCTTTAAATGCCTGAATGTGTTAAATATGATGAGTGACAGCACATCAAGCTTCTTTTGTGAGCGGGATGCGATGGAGGGCTTGTGTGTGTTTATCCACACACCCTGTGACGGGTGTGTGTGTCTGTGTACCCCCACTGTGTGACTAAGGCAGCTCTCGTGACCAGGCGGAGTCGAGGGGCCCGTGCGCTGGGTTCAGGCGGTCAGACAGACAGAACTCCAGGGATAAGACTGGCAGGGTTAATCACACTCAACAGCCCCTCCAGAGGACAGACACCTGCAGATCTGTGGACTTTCTCTCTCACGCACCCATTTGCACATATACTCCCTCCCTCTCTATCTCTTTATCTCTCTCTTTGCTAATATCTCTCCCGGGTAAATTCTGTTATGCATAGCTGTAAGCTGCTGTGAGCAGATGAGATTTTATCAGTTCTCGTGTCTACACGACCGGTAGCTCTCGGACGTTCAATGGGATAATGCTGGGCTTTGATGTCAAAAGGAAGAACATTGGCCAGCCAATGCCATTGAGAGAAAAACACAGGAGGGAAACTATAAAATCTGGCTGTATTGAAGGGATAGTTCACACAAGAATTCTGTCATCATTTTCTGACCCTTTTGTCATTTTCAACGGCAGTATCCGTTGATTTGGATCGGTTTCGTGTCTATACAATAGAAGTGAATGGACACCGCCATTGTTTGGTTACCAAACATTTTTCAAAACATATTCTCTTGTGTTCTGTGCAAGAAAGTTATACAGGTTTGAAATGACTGGAGAGGGATGACAGAATTTTCATTTTTGGGTGAACTATCCGTTTAAGGTATTACGTATAAAACTCTGTGGAGTCACTCTGTGAACAAAGTGCTTATGAACAATCTGAACAAACTATTATGTGCTTTATGTGTTCCATTATATTATGCACATTGTAAAAAGCTTTATATAAATAAACAAATTCAACAAAATAGTATAATTCAGTAACATCATTTAGTTTAAAGGGGCGTGAATCACCTGATCAGTTCGATCTGTCACCCATGCCTCATTGCTAGAGTACGTTGTACCAGAAGCTCTACTTATGGAGCGATTCTCTGATGCCATCTTGTGACCTACAAAGAAAATCAAATGCATTTAAGGCCTACATAGGAGGCCATGTAAAATTTATTTATTTAACCAGGGAAAGTCTCGAGAATAAAACGTTAGTTGTTAACAAAATAAAAAATACTCTGAATGATCTAAATGTTAATACATTACAAAAGGTTATAGGGCTTCTCAGAATCAGTTGGAGCACAAAGGAATAGAACTGCATGGGGTTTCAGGGCGTTTTTACAAGTTGTATTATTACAGTAACCACGTGACATCTACGCATGCTCACAAAAATAGCAGGAACGCCAGTAAAAAGGGGAAGTTTGCCAGGACCACAAACAAGTCTATTTTGAGCCCCAGTGGCCGCTGAAAACATTCCTCTGATAGAACAGCGCCCTTGTGTGGACAAACGTATGAATGTATCAAGAGAAGCTAATTCCATATGGTCAATTTGATTTTAAATATGACGCATATAATTCAACTATTATGTTGTGATTTTATTCAATATGATTTTAATATTATAATAAATAGAATCAAAACATAACTTTCAATTTATACTACAATGCACATGTTTTGTTATAAACCAAACATTAAAGTATAATGTTTTACAGTCTGTGTCGTTTTTTTAGTAATCTTGCACTTTAATGTGCTTAAACGTTGATATATAGCCTATATATACATTTGTTTTGTCAAATATAACGCGAATACATTATATGTGAAAAAATTAGTTAAAATTCATGCTTGTGACTCACGGTAGGCAGATAGCTTGGGTTTATCAGAGTCGTAGATGGCCTCGTCTCCCTCTGGGATCTGCTGTGGAATATCTACTCCTCTTCTTTTCTCCATTATAGAGCTGATGCTACTCATGCTGCTCTGACTGCGAAAAGCTGAATCCAGACTCTCCGTGTCTGGAGACTGAGGTCTGATTCTTCTCTTGGGGATCCAGCATCCATCTCTGCTGCCGTCTCTTGAATAACCCCTGAGTGAGATGAGCTCTGGATCTCCAAGTCTTGATAGAGGATGTTGAATTGCAGGAAGGCGTAAAGAAGCCGCCGTGGACATCCTGGTTGAAATAATAACTTTTTTTAAATTGTAACTTTTCTCAACTCTCAGCTTTTGTTCCCAAGCGCTCTTGTTTCAAAAGAGATTGAATTGCGCCAGGAAGTCTCAATTTATCAATATGTTAAAGTCTATCTCTGAGTTGTTATTAATTTCTTAAATAAAAAAGAGGTTTTGTGTAGTACAAAGTACAAAAGCGAAAATAAATGGAGATACAGTCGCCCCAATGTTTTACAGAAGAGATCCAGGTTGCTGTTAGCAACAGCAAACGCTCGCGCCTACCAGTTGCACGAGATGTTAATGCGCATGATGCTCACGCACAAAACCTAAAAGAGTAACGCACGTATACTTAGCTACCCGAGGACATACAATTATTAATATTTTATATTGTTGCTATTATAGCTAATATTGCAGAATAACGTCATATCAGTTATTTTAGTTGAGGAGTTGCGTGAAGTGTTTTGTCAGATTAAGGACACTCTTAAGCACATCGCAAATAAAAGAAAAGTAAAAGATTTACCGATTAATTTCCAAAATAAAAAACACTTTTAAGTCAATAATAGACTATCGAGAAATAACGAGAGATTATGTTAAATTGGCTGAGGAAATTTGAGCTGCATGTGTCCTAACTGGCCTGGGACACTGTCCAAGTAGGCCCTATTGTTTTAAAAGATCCTACTCCTGGTTTCAATAAACGTTCAAGGAGATAATGCTGTACTGTGGCCAGGCAACAGACCCAACGAAGATCGAGGGGGGTCAACTGGTTCCTTTGACATAGAATAGACTATTCAATCCGGATATTATCATAAATTTAAGGACTCGATTCAACAAGCCGTTTTAAAATGGCATAATAGCAGCAACAGCAATAACGCATCATGTGACGCATCGTTGGCAGGTCGCGTGCGATTTCAAATGAAGAGTTCCCATAATTTTTTTTTAACTTGCTGTGAAATAAGTAGGCCTCAATAGTCCTATAATAGCAAATTACTTGATTACATTGACTATTTAAGGTAATTTTACCAACAATATATAAATGCGTCTGTATAAACACAATGAGAACATTTTCAAACAAAATAGATCCTAACTAGGCTATATAACATAGCCAATGGACCAAAGTTGCTAAACATCTACAATAACAAAATACGAAAGGTTTCAGGCGTTTTTGAAATAACTATAGTGGGTTTAAAGAAATCATGCAGATTTGATCTTGATATGAATTTGAAATAGGCTATATAGGTCTATTCAGCCAGTTAGACTAATTTTTAACTAATATTATAATATTCTGTTTAAACTCAGATGCTGTTTCTGTAAAGCATTAATGCTAAAAAAAGATTGTGGGTTTTGTGATGAAAACAGCTTCTCACAAACATATTACGCATAAATATATCACGTTCCAGCATTTAAAAATTCGACATTTGAATGTACAAAAAATCTTATGTGGGAAATAAAATTCGCCCTTTAAATGTCCCGATACTGCGACAAGGGACAAGAGTTAATGAACTTGCGTAAGAGTGACCCATGAACCGGAATATTTATTCAACTTTGAGTTTCTGTTAGGTCCCGCAAGGATCCATCATCCTCTCGCGATAATGAGCCAAGATATATTAAGAGTCCAGACGAGCGCTCGTCCATTTGAAGGGACTTCGCCAGGGTTTTATTGGGTCATTTTGTGGTAAGATTGTCTTCCAGAACTCAGGACATCATGTCTGACGCAGTAATCAGCTTTTTGAAGGATTTTTTGGCCGGTGGTGTGGCCGCTGCCATCTCCAAGACAGCTGTGGCTCCCATCGAAAGAGTTAAACTGTTACTGCAGGTACGTTTCATAATTTATAATGAATTATTTTAATATCCAACCTTCCATTCACATTTTTTAAAATGACATCGAGTATGCCCTTAAATAACTACGAAAAAGTCGCATGCAAGTCACTGAGAAGTTATAGAAAGGGTGCCACGTGCAAGTACAACATACCTTTAGTTTAAAAATGTGAAAATAATATCCTAAAACATAATTTAGGACAACATGTTTTAACGTTTCACTTAATGCATGCGCCTACGAATGTCGCTGTCCGTGGTGCTGCTTTAAAAAGCGCTACAAAGAATAGGCAAAATGCGTGAATTTTTAGCACCAAGCAAGTGTAACGAAGGTTTAACTGATCAAGTTTTTGATCATTCCTTGATTATTAAAATTTGACCTTGTGAGGACTTCTGACACCCTTTCTGTAAGTGCCAGAATTACTAAAGGCCAATCACGTGTGTTGAGATCGTGTCTGTAGCAGCGATATTCGGTATAAGTTTAAAGTTAAAAATAGTCTGAAAGCTGCAACCCAACACTCAAACCCCGCGCGCAAGCGGGGTGTGACGCCAAATGAAACTCATGCACGTGTCAGCTAAATCCCTATAAGTGTAATAAAATAAAAAAATATAACCATTTAAACTCCATCAAAAATCGGAGAGATTGGGGTTACCAGTACCAAAACTAACTCCCAACATTCAGTTATCCAGTTATTTATCCAGGATATAGCCTATTCTAGGATAATGCACAGTTGACCAAAATGAAGACAGGTGGCTTCAATGCACACATCTAAGGTCCAACTTCTTTATTATTGTATCACTTTGCTTCACAGGTCCAGCATGCCAGCAAACAGATCACAGTTGAGACACAGTACAAGGGAATCATCGACTGCGTAGTGAGAATTCCCAAAGAGCAGGGCTTTGTGTCTTTCTGGAGAGGCAATCTTGCCAATGTCATCAGATACTTCCCCACGCAAGCCCTCAACTTTGCCTTCAAGGACAAGTACAAGAAGATATTCCTTGGAGGTGTGGACAAGAACACCCAATTCTGGCGTTACTTTGCCGGTAATCTGGCTTCTGGTGGCGCGGCTGGTGCCACATCCCTGTGCTTTGTCTACCCTCTTGACTTCGCCAGAACAAGGCTTGCTGCTGACATTGGCAAAGGCGCAACAGGAAGAGAGTTCAGTGGTCTTGGAAACTGCCTTTCCAAGACTTTCAAGTCTGATGGTATGAAAGGTCTTTATCTCGGCTTCAATGTGTCTGTGCAGGGCATTATTATCTACAGAGCGGCTTACTTCGGTGTCTACGATACAGCTAAAGGTAAGAATTTCATGAGATATGTGGGATGTAGATGGCATGTCAACAGCATGCATTGTATCAAATACATGTCAACACTATGCCGAACTCTTTTACTCAGGTATGCTGCCCGACCCCAAGAACACACACATTGTCATCAGCTGGATGATCGCCCAGACTGTCACAGCTGCTGCTGGAATCTTGTCATATCCCTTCGACACCGTCAGACGTCGTATGATGATGCAGTCTGGACGCAAAGGAGGTTGGTCAAACTGAGCAGTTAAATGTTATGTCACCATTTCTTAAACTAGTGTATTGTAGAATTTATGTACAAATTGCTTACTTTTACATTTCTTTCTACAGCTGACATCATGTATAAGGGCACAATTGACTGCTGGAAAAAGATCACCAAAGATGAGGGCGCCAGTGCCTTCTTCAAGGGTGCTTGGTCCAATGTGCTCAGAGGCATGGGCGGCGCTTTTGTGCTGGTCCTGTATGACGAGATCAAGAAGTATACATAAACATTCTCATTCATCTTGTCCTCATACCAAAGGAGATCCTTTAGCGCTGTGTATATCTTAACTGTACGGAGTAAAATCAACCAGGGAGAAGTGGAGGAAGAGTGTACTTAGACAAGCTAGCCATGGGGTGGGTATTGATCGAGTGTTAGTACAAGACAACAGTACCGTCCACCCCGAAAATTGTAAATATTTTTTAATTGAATCCACTGGCCCTCAGTTTAGATGACTTTCAGTCTACTCAGATTGAATGTGTTTTTGCCTTCATTTATTCTCTTAAATCCCTTATTAAAAATATTATTATTTAAGTTTACATGTTCTACGGTGGCTCTTATCGTCTGTAGCTAGCTGAACACATTTCCTCACCGACTGAAGCAAATGGCTGTACACTGGAAGACTGACTGTTCATGTGGTATGTTTCGCCATTTGTGTTCTTTTAATAAGAATAAAAAAATCTTCTCTTTGTTGTTTTCTTTGATGATCTCGCTACTGGCAAATTAGCTAAAATTCCATTTTATCTATCACACTGGATTCATAACTCAAATTCGTCCACATATATTTAGTCTTGTTATAAATATTAAATAGAAGCTATATGTATCTCACCAAATTCAGGTACAGTATCTGTTCCAGTGGCTTTAGTCCGTCCAAATACATTTTAGACTTTTCCGAGACAAAAAGTTTGCAACGTTGCACGATTATTTAAAAATGACAGATTCTGAAAGGTACGTGCAATAAAGGTAATAATATTATCAATTTCCTTCGTCAAGTAACAATACCACAAATATTTCATAATGATCAGGTTTTTATGTGCATTGTTTTGATTAATAGGGCTGGGTTTTATAATCCGACAATTACAGCACAGTTTAATTGCCCAATAGGACACGCCTTACGCCTTAAGGAGTCAAGAATATGAATAGAGGACAGGAGGTCTGAGGGTTCGTCGGGTAGGCATCCTCTGTGTTTGGGGGAAAAATGATTATAGAATATATATATAGCATACATTATTTACCTTTCCATGATATTATCAGGGAATGTCCCTGTATTACGGTTCAATAAAAGGAAGGAAGGAAGGAGGCAGAAACTGGCGAACATTTAAATAAAGTTTAATAAAAAATAAACAAATAATAAAACAGAAGTAAAAGACTGGCAGCCACCTCACGGTCGACTGCTGGCCATAAGAACATAAATACATACTAAACACATGTCCGGGCCCGGTCCTCTTTCGTCAGCAGTCCCGTAGCTCGTCCTCTTATGCTCCCGATTTCCTCCGTGAGATATGCGGGACCGGTGTGCGCACAGCTGATTCCAATTATCACCCAGGGCTCCCGTCACGCCTTCCTCACCACAGTCCCACTTTCATCACATCCATTATCCTGGGTGAAAGATGCCTTTTAGTGAGTTGCTGCTGATAATCCCTTTTGTATTGTTCCCATCAATGCGACACATCATCAGTAATGCACCTCAGCCTCAATTGGGTTTTTCACCCTAAGCCAAGGTACGCCCACCGCAGGTTGATAAGACCTGGATGTGTGTCGCATTGTTACAAGGTCATCTGGCAGCCCATGCTGTGTCCATCCACCTCAACCACAGGCATTGGCTTCTTCTTCCACACTACTCGCCAGTTCTTAATTATCTAGATTTTAGTAGATGTGTAAATGTGACTAAATACAGCATTGGAGAATTAGTTCCTCTGATTTTAAAATTAACCATTTTAGGTATGTGTTTAGGTAAAATGATCATTTTCGTTTCATTCTGTGAACTACTACTAATAATCTCCCAACTTTCAAATAAAGTATTGTTTCTATTTGCATTTATTTGGAGAAAATGAAAACTGTAGAAGAGGTGAAAATAACAGAAAAGATGGTAAGTATTTCTTCAGACCGCAAATACTGCAAAGAAAACAAGTTCATACTGACTTTTAAGCAACACGACAGAACTATTTGAACATGTATTTAGGAAGTTTAAAAAATATTTTTTCAAGTGATAACTTTTTTTATTACAGTTTTAGTCTTGTCATGCTTTCAGTTTCTCACATTGCTGTTGGATGACTTTGTCACTTCTGAGGTTTGAGGTTTCAACAGACAATGGAATAAAATGGCCACAATACATACACACATGCTGATTAAATGACAATTTGGAATGGTCTCTTAATTTTTGCCACAGCTAAAAAGTTTTACACAAAGTAATAAGATTTACTAATATAATCGTTTTTATAATAGACACTTAAACCCAATATTATAGTACTACTACTATATTATTAATGCATAAAAGTTAGTAACAGTAACCAGGCAGTTACAGGAACCTGAGTCTAATGACAAAACAACAATGATAAATATGTCAGTCACTGTGCCATGTGTACTCATTACTTATCTTGTGTGCCATGTTAACAAGGGCCAGGCAGCTTGTCAAAAGCACTATGGGAGTGACAGGTGAATGACAGGTAGTTTTGTTAGTCTGTTCATTTTAACAGATGGGCCATCATGTCTGAGCATGCGAGTCACTCATTGTTAGCATGGCTGGTATTCAAAAGTCATACGGCTGGGTCAAGAAACAATTAACTTCTACTTACCAAACAAGGCAACAAAACACTGGATATAACCATAACATATAGTATTTATTTTGCATTAGATTACAAAATTTACAACATTTTACTAATAGATCCCAATTGATTATTCTGACAATGGCAACTAAAAACATGACATAACACACATCTTAAACATATATAACGGCTTTTAGCTGAGCTGCACAAATGTATGCACCAATTTACTCTGAAAGTCTTTAAGAAATGGAATGCTACAACAATAATATATTGATCCAATATAACCCAGACACTTTAGAGCGATAAACAACTTTAAATGTCAAGATCTGTAGATTATATGACAAATATGGCAGATTAGACTCCAAACATGGAGGACAGAATATAAGGTTTAAAGAATTCATCCAAGTACAGATTTGAACAAACTGTAAATATATGTCACAAGCTGTGCAGGACAATGCAGGAGAAGTAACAAACTAACAATCTTTTTTTAATAAATCCAATGGGTATTCTCATGAGAAACTATGACACAACAACTGAAACACACAAACAATACCAGACATGGAATCTACAAAAACTGAGGGCTTAAATAGACGGATGATAAACTGAATGAGAACAGGTGACAACTATAAACAATAACTTTGTAAACAAATGTGCAGAGAGAAAATGAGAACCAAGGAAACTGGGTCAAATAAAACAAGAAACACAGAGCGTTACCATAACAAAAAAAACAGATGTAAAAGAGAAGAAGAACAGAAAATCTAAAGATCAGGACCAGGCAGGTCGTGGTGTTGCTCTGTTCAGTTTAGCAGTCCCTGGTCTATCTTTGTGAGGACTACTGCAGGGTCTAGAACTCCTCCCTGTGCTCATGGGAAAGAAAAGTTTTATTTTAAGTAGAGTTGTTAACTTGAGTTTAGATTAATGAGATCAAATTTAACTGATCAATTTAACAATGTTGAAGCATTTCACATTATAACAGGTAATACAAGTGAAAAAACACTACAGCACGCTGCTCTAAAATAAAGAGGAACTAAATGGAGTAGATTTAAAAAATAAAACAAATTTGATCAATATTTAAGATGCCTTTTTGTAACCTATTGGTAGCTTAAAGGGGGGGGTTCAACAGTGTTTCATGCATTCTGAAGTTTTAATGTTAAAAGTGCTGGCTTCTCATTCTTAAAATGTCAACTTGTCAAAAAATTAGTTGGGTGTGTGACAAAGTATTTCTGTGCTCGATATACTCCCCCAATAAAAGTTTGTATAGGGTTAGAAAGGTTTTTTCTAACATGAAATTCCGTTACTTAACAACTTTTCTTAGTCCCTTATTGGGCAATTCACCCAGAAAGGCGAGAAAAAGAGCATGACCACATGTCACCAAACTAGAGAGAGAGAAAGAGCACGCCCATCAATGTCCTCCGCAGAAGTTCAGCTGTGTTTGTTTGTTCACTGTATTTGTTGCCAGACATGAACCGTGGAGCAGTAAGTGAACCCGAGTCAAATTTGAATATGTGATACTGTAACGGTGATGGCATGCACTTAACAGTTTTAATTTAAAGTAAGGTTTGTCCATTGTGTGAGCACGTACCAGATGTCTTGCTGGATTTCGTTGTGAGTGGAGGAATACCTGGGCTGTGCGTCCCAAGGTACCGACACTGACGTTGGTGATCAGCAAGTTGTTCATTACGGGTTAAGCCAGGAGTGGCCTTTACAGATTCTAGACGCCTCAGGAATGCCTGAAATGAGACGTTTAAAACACAATTGGTTCTCCTTAGTGTCCCAAATACTGACCAATGCTTCCCCTTTAAAATGATTTCTTATGTGATAACTAATAACCTCAAATTTTTATAATTTTTCATGATTTGAAAATTAACAGACAGAAGACTGGAACAGCCACAATACATCTAGAAATGCTTATTAAATAAAAATATGGCTGTACATAATTGTATATTCGTCAAAAACCTGTATGAACTTTTATTTCTCTGGTCAAAACGTAGTGATATTTGAATTCATATTGAAATTTCATAAGCAGGAAAGAAATATAACCAGGAAAATTGTCAGGTTTCGTAAAACTGAAAATGTCAGACACCCAACTATGACCTCACATAAACGAGAGTTCAAGATCACTACAACCTCACACTTTGAAAGCCACAGTGAGAATAAAAATAACCAGTGGCTGAGGATCAGAATGTCACAGGCTGTCATTCCTCTATGCGTCAGTACAAACAGCCCCCTGGAAACATCTCAGTAAGCAAAACCCATGAAACGGGTTGCCACTGAAAATAGAGTAAAGGTGAAGTTAGAGGACAGCTCGTCCAAAGCTCTATAAGAAAAAGAGAGCGAATGCTGTTGACTCGTGTTCTTGCGTTCTAGCATTTGTTGCTAGGTAATAAAACGCTAACAAGACCTGCAGGAACATGCAGTCTGGGTAACCACTAATAGGTTCTATTGATTGTGAGAAAACGTGTTCTCAGTTTTCTTCTATTAAATTACAGTAGACTGAGAGCAATGTTTGTAAGGATGGCAGTTCTTTCTCTTACCAGGTTTTTTTACAAGGGATCCCAAAGTTAATATATTACCATCTTAAACAAAAATGCAATATTAAGTTAAATTCAAGCTTTAAGGCTTATATTAAGAATCTCAAGTTTACAGAAATGTTTTATCGTACCTCTCACATGAAAACATGTAAAGCCGTAATGTACAGGTGCGTTACTCTGTGTATCAGTAATGATCATTTTAAAAGCTTTACAATATACATAAAGTATGTAAATATGAATATGGTACTACAGTTAGCACCGGCTTTTTATCGCAAAAGGTCCACGAGCTTATAAGACCTTGATACACTGTTACATTGGTTAGTAGACACATTACCAAACCCCTCAAACACCTATATAAATACTTATGGATTCTGTGCACTGTATAAATGTGTGTCACTTCAACTGTGAAACACAGTTACTGTAGCATGCCTTCTCTCTTATAATGAATGTCTTACACTGACGACTGTAAATGTTTGAATACAACTTTCTGCCACTCAAGTTTGTATGGGAAGATTAAGGTGTTGAACTCATTGTAATGTCAAACCCAGCATGTGTGCAAAACCACTTCCACCTGTCTCTTCTTGTCTCAGTCAGGTGGTAACAGTTTATGTACTTTCATTGGCTGTGGGTGACGGCACAGTCCCCTCCCCAAGCCCATGAACGCACTTTCACTGAATACTAAAATAAACACTCACACTTAATGCTATTACAAAAAAAAGATGACCAAAGAACAAAGTGTTACTGGTAGGTTTGATGAAACACACTGTGGGAAATATACCTGGGTACAGTAAAGTCTTAAAATACTAAAACAACTCCACCAAAATGTACATGCATACAGTAAATATACATATCTACAGAGTTCCTGGTTCAATGTAAAAATGTAAATATATTACCATATCTATCTCTTGTTGAAATTTTGTTGAATTTATTGCGTATTTAAACAGATATATAAGCCTATAACTCCCTCTAGTGGTCACAGAATGGGAACAGCAAAAACAAACTGAGTCTCATTTTTTAGTCACTTAATACAGTTAAAATGTATCTGGATAAAACACTTAACTAACCAGGTTCTCCTTCTGAATGCGCTCTTGCTCTTTCTGCCTGTTGACAGCACTGTGGTAAAGCCGCGTTGGTGGTGCATTGTTCTTACGACTGCTGGCGGATGAGAACGTAGAGCTGCCACTGCGGGAGCAAGCAGATGAACCGGATAGTTCACGTAACAGCCGCTGGTTCTCCCGGTCTATCTGCCGGACTTCCTCATTAGTAAAAGAATAGTTTTTACGACTGCTGGCAACACTACTAGGGCTGGAGACAAGTCCCCTTTCCAATTGCTTCTCTATTTTTGAAAGTGCTGTAAGAGGAAACATGTTCTGAATAAACTGCACAACAAAAATATACTTTGAACTTTATAGTATACTTCAACCTCTTACATATAGCGGCTCACCTGGTTCATCCTCACCCTCAGAACTTATACTGCCATCTGAAATCTCTTCATTCACAACTGTCTTTTCAGCATCTACTGCCAAAGGTTCATAAGGCAGAACTATATCAATAGACTGGAAAGGGCTAACATTTGGTGTTGAGAGAGGGGTGACATCAGTGACTGTATCCTCAGATTCTGCTGATTCTTTAGCCTTCTCTCTCTGGTTAGCTGAAGCAACCCTGTAATGTTTCACAGGAGATTTCTGCGAGCAAAATGAGCTTCTCTCCTCTCCGCTATGGGAGGACTCAGTATCCGATGATGAAGAATGGCTCTGCTGAAGATATTTACCAGCACGTTTTTTAGGTGTTCCGTGTGAGGACCCCCTTTGTTTTGATGATTGTGACTCTTCCTCCTCGCTTTCATCATTACTTCGATGGTATCCGTCATCATCACTATTGCTGTTTTTCCTGAGCTTAAAATCTGCACAGTCCTCATCATCCAACTCGCGGTCCTCATCAGAGGAGTATGACTGCACACTTGATCCTTCATCTGATTGGCTGTTGTCACCAGTCTCTGAGTTTTTGGCACATGGGATTGGCGAAGATCCTGTGAAAAGTGCATTACTGCTTTGTACCTCTTTCATAACTCCTTTGTCACATTCTTTATTTTCATCGTGTGCCTGGTGTAAACCATTCTCCAAACTTGCTTTAGGTCTTTCATGTCTACCACTCTGAACTTCAGACCCTATCTGATCCATCAAAACATTTGTCTCTTTGTTTTTTCTTTCATCGGGTCCTTTGGAGGCCTCCTGTTTATTGAGCGGCTCATCCACAGTCACATTAGCCTCACAGTCAGTGTCGAAGAATGAGTGGTCCACTTCTCCCTCCGGTTCTTTTGGACTGTACATGTCTGGAGTGTCTTCACTACGTGTTGTCATTCAGTGGAAGCTGAAAACGAACATACACACACATTCATAAAAAATACAAACTAATAAATAATAAATGAAGTGAGCTGGAATAATACTGTTCAATAGATGATTAAATTGAAAACTGTTGTGGCACTGGTACAGGAACAATACTTTTGCATTATCAGTACAGGGTAACGTTAGCATGTAAAAAAAACAACACACGGACCTTCCATGTGTGTCTTTCTTGACATTTATCAAAACACACAGCATACCAAAGATCTTAGGCCATTAGGAAAACGATAAATTAACGATTTAAAAGCAGTTCTTAGCCCAGTCTTGTTAACACTAACACTAGGGAAATGTTTCTATGGCAAGCATTTTAACAAGGAAATGGTTTCGCGGTGTCGTCAGACTCGCAACAGAGATGAACTAACATCGGCAAAAGAGAAACATGTTGCCCGCATTTCACGCTAAATACCATCTTCGTTCTGCACCCATTTTGTTTTCGTTTTATTTTTCTATAATGCGTATGTATGCACGTTAATGTGCTAGCCATGCTTACCTCAGAAGCGCACCAAAAACACGCTGAACCGCGACACCGTCATGTTAAGTCTCTGAAACAAACCTTAAACAAAACTACACGTTGCTTCACTTTAAATATCCGAGTGCCATTGTAATAGTAGAGTTGCTAATCACTAAAATGTCAAGATGCGAGCAATAAACGCGTACTTGCAGCGGTCCAGCAACTCCCTGCACTGTGGGCTCTTAGTGACTGTCACTAAGTGACGTCATTTCCTCGGATAGTTTCACGACTCATAAAGCAGAACGTGAGATGCTATTTAATTTTGTAAAGTTCATTAGATCCATTTCTGATCAGATTGTATGCAGCCACCATTTTAAGCGAAGAAAGTCATAGAAATGCAGAACTGTATGGCATCATATTGTACAAATAATGCAACTCACAATGCCCTTTAAAACTGTTTATACTACAATAAGAACAGTTAATGCTCTTAATTTTAATTCTAGTGACGTGTACAGAATTCTAAATTATTTCGTCTCTCCTATTATTTTTGCACTTAAAGGTCCATCATGGATATATTTAATCTATATTCGCCAACTGAAATCTATACCTCTTCTAACGGACAGCATGCATTAATAGTTAAAAGTAATTGTTTGTATTTTTTTATTTAACTGCAAAACCCAGTTAATCTTACATGTTCGGTTTATAAACTATACAAAACAACACTAATGTAGCCCTTCATTTTCAAGAACAAAGAATCAAACTAGAATAATTTTTCATTGATTAAGTAAATTGATGGACATAACATACGCCTTCGTGTGACCGCATGTGTACGTGTAGAATCGCACAACTCGTCGGGTTGTGTAAAAGGCTGAAAACAAAGTCACGTGATACAGACGGCACACTCTTGATCCCGATTGGTTGATTTTGGAGAGCCACGTGACCCTTAAGGCGTTTCTGGTTCACGGCTTCACGCGTGTGCTGGTTGTTTGGATACAGAACACTGATGGTCAACGGAGAAGAGACTGGGACAACATTACATATTAGACAGACATTTATGCGCTGCTGTTCCCTGCGGAAGTAACCAGACATCAGTTATGTTTTTGCTCGAGACAGTCTCGGTAAGTCTGTAGTAATTAAATAAAAGCATTGTTGTTTCAATAAGAAAACCACCATGTTTAGGCAGGTGTAAAGAAAAAAACTAGGGAACCCAGAATACAATTATTGTTATGTTTGCCAATGCTTTTTTTAAGAAGCCAGAACATTTTTTAGTTATGTTTCCCGTTTTTAATGTGGTTTCTGTTTCATTTCACCCACAGGTGGACTGCGTAAGCTGTCTTTTTGAAAGCGGTTTTGCAGTAAATTGTGGTTTAGATTCAGGACAGTCCCCTGCACATCTAGCAGCATGCGGAGGTCAGGCGTTCTGTCTGCTGTGGCTGCTCCAGACAGGCGCAGACGCAAACCAAAAGGTACACCCATCGCCTTTACAAAACGTCTGTTAAACAAATCCGAGGTATGGATTTGGGCACACAATCTAGACTTAATTTGACAAACATTTTACCAACCTTTTTAAAGGATGCAACTGGGGAGACCCCCATGCATAAAGCAGCCAGAGCTGGGAGCGCGGAGTGCATAAGCGTGTTGATGGCAAGTGATGCAAAAATCGAGTAAGTAGAATAGTGTCTTGCATTCATATGAACGATAACGTGTCTGACCTAGTAAAACTGCTAAATGTCCATAACTGCACTCAAACATTGGGCGTAGAACACATACAAATAAATAAATGAAAAATTGCTGATAAAACAAACATATTTCACATTCCATGACTTAGAAACATGCTTAAACCCACCATCATTTCATACAGTGTTTATTAATATGTGTAGTCCTAATTGCATTCTTTTAATTGGCTTTCAGCATTTGCAACAACTCTGGAAAGACTGCCGAAGATATAGCGTGGTCTTGTGGGTTTGAGGAGTGCGCTAAGTTTTTAAACACACATAGAAGAACACAGGACTTAAGAAACGTATCATCATTATCCTCATTGCTTGTCGAGCGGCGGGTTCTGATTGGATCTCTGGCGGGACAGAAGAGAGGGTGCACTGGGTCTGATGCAGAAGATGGCAAGAAATCTCGCGACTGGTGATAATGGCTCTCTCTTCATGGGAACGTAAAAGTAATATCCCTGCCAGTTGTTCAGCCATTATTTAACTGCGAAGTAAATGGGTGAACAGATGAATAGGCTTGTCCGTACAGTAGAACTACTGTAGCTTTAACAGTGAAGGACAACTGGCCGTGTTCTAGGGTCAGCGATTTAGGTCTGAATATGAATGGACTATATTCTGATACTGGAAAGACTGTACATGCATTGCATACAGCACAGCTCATAACTGCTGCCACGCAGATATGACTCAGAAGTCTTGTTGCCTAGATGAATCTCAAACAAAAAAAAATGAAAAAAAAACAAAGTGACTTGATTTTTATTACTACATTTTAGTAGGCCTTATCTTTTAGAATCATAGAAGGCGTTTCTGATGTTGAAAAGATGTATTTGTAATCTCAAGTCATTTATTTCATACTTTGCAAATAAAAACATGACTGGAAAAGATGGTTTACATTTCGGAACTCAGTGTGGCAGAAAAACAAGGCCATGTTTAAAAAATGACAAAAACAAGGCCATGTTTAAAATATGAGTAATAAACATTTACTTTTTGTGTTTATGTGATTTTGATTTGTACTTAAAACAAGGATTCAAGGTTTTATTTGTCACATACACAACTATAAAGACTATATCAGTGTCAGGTCGAATAAATACAACAAGGTTTCCTGAAAGTTCACTTATTTCTTTAGATAAAAAAAGTTGGTGTTGTATAAGTGACTTAAATGGTCTTGAATCTCTGGGGAAGGCAGAGGTTGTAATAGGCATTCTGGTCCCAGAATTCGGGCCCCTTCCACCCACACCAGCCCTAGTTGCAGACACACAGACAAAAGCTTGAAGATAAATAAACAGACAGCATACAACTTGTAACCTAATTATATGTAAAATACAGGAAACCATTATAAACCACTTTCTACATTTAAAATTCAATGTGTTGTCGAGGTAAAACATTTAACAAATGCACCTTGTCAATGATAATCTGCAGGTCCTCTCCTCCGGTGTAGTGAGGGTCAAGGATGAGGAACCGAATCTGCCCAGTAATCTCGCTCCATGCCACACCTAGAATAGTGTGTGCAAGCACGCCCCCACCTGGAAAGAAATAAATCTTATTTAAATAAGCAAGACAAAATATTACTTAAACGACCAGTGTATGAAATTTAGTGATAAGATTACAAATTGCAACAAACGTCTCACTCCACTACTCCCTTTCTCAGCACTATGGTTGCTGCACAGGACTAAGAAGTTGTCATATTTTTGCTTCTTTGCTGAAGGAGATTAAGCGTTTACGAAACACGCACTGTAGAGCAGTTTGTCAGTTTAGGACTACTGTAGGAACAACATGCCGAATTCCCGCGGTGTACGTAGATAGAAAAAGCTCATTCTAAGGTAATAAAAACAACGTTACATTATGTAAGGTCTTTATACACCTCTGAAGATGTAGTTATGTATAATATATTGCATTTCTGTCAATAGATCCTCGCAAAATTACACACTGGACCTTTAAAAACAACCAATGTATATATATTCCAAAGAGTATATTGACGCACCAATCATGATAGGTGTTCCTTCAGTCTGAAAGTGGTTGGATAGTTCTCTGCCTTTAGAAGCGAGCTCAGATCCGTGACTTGAACAGAAAGATGACAGATATCATGCATTATCGAGTTTGTTCAACCATCAATGTGTGCAATCCACAAATATAAAACATCATGTCGCACACTTTGTCTACCTGACAAACATGATCTTTGAGGTGACCCCCAGCAGGTGATTAAGAACAGCCTGAACTTCAAAAGAGCCGATCCACTGACGTGAGCCGAAAAAGTTAGGCTCTTTATCCCCCACATCCACCAGTGCCTGATAGGTCAACACACACACAAGGTCCTCAGATCTATGAAATTCCATAACACCAGCCCACAATTACTGTGTTTTTAGATATGTACCTGCTGGATCTGTGTGTGTGTGGGAACAGCCATCTCTGCGTATCCCTGCTGCCGAAACCATGAGAAGATGGTCTGAAGTGAGCGATAAGCACAGCCCCAGCCATCATCATTCACACGATCCTGCATGTAGTGGTGGTAGCTGTACACACCCTGCACTAGATACAGCTAGAGAAAATAAAGATTTATAAACATCTAACGTTTAAAAAAATTATGCTTGTAATGTTAGTATGACTACATCAGAGCACTGCTCTACCTTTGCATTGTCAATGTTAGGTGGGTTGAGGTGTACGTGGGGGTTGCGGAGGTAACCATCTTTGTATGCTTCATCAGGGAAACGGAAAGCATTTGCGCGTCTGAGGCATGGCCTGTCACCTGGCAACTCAAACTTCTTGTGCAGATCCTGCATGCAATGGAAGTTGATCTGATTGAAGGAATTTGCACCTGATTCACTTGTTTTAGACCTCTGTGTTTATGTGTGCATGTATTGCCTCTCTGACTCCCTGCAGTTGACTGTCTGGTACTCCTGCAGGGTAGATTACAGTGGTGAGTCCAGTGGGTTCAGGCAGTTGAAAGTGAAATGGCTGTGGAACCAGGAGAGACGAGCCCTTTCTGCACCGTATTACAACCTCCTCCATGTCTGATAACTGCTTCCTCAAAGATTCCACCAGCACATTACATGCGCTGAACAATTATACACATAACATACAAAGCAATTTTATTTTGATGAATTTCACATCAATGGTTGCCAAGCTTAGTAATGCTATAGAACAAACATATAGTTTTTAAAAATAGTAGTTATAGCTTAAAATATCTCTACAGACTCAAAAAATGAACAATCTTTCATGATTTTCTCAACCTCATGTCATTTCGAAACCTGTAAGACGTGCTTTATTCTCCAGAACACAAAGAAAATATTTTGAAGAACATTGACTTTCATGTATGGACACAAAACACTTAATTTCTCTGAATATTTTTGTGTTCCACAGAAGGAGTCATTTACAGATTTTGAATGACATGAAGGTAAAAAAATGTTTTGTGTATAAATAGGATATGTACTGTTCCTTTAAGATCCTTTATGGGATGAATATAAATGCACTCACTTTGCCAGGCTCTCATTACTGGTCACAGACAGAATACAGTCCATAGGCAGAGGCATCCTCACAAAGTGCTGTTGTCTGATCACTGTATAGAGATTAGGAGCTCCATTGCCAGCCGGCTCGGTGACCTCAAACAACAGCTTCATATTTACAACATTCTAGATCACAGGAGAGGAAAGATCAGCAAACCTCGCTGATGGCCAACCGCTTTAAATTGATCACACAGTTACTAACTCACAGGTCCAGAATTTTTCCTATCTTTCTTTTTTGATGACTTCTTGCTTTCACTATTATCTGCCCTGTGAATTACAGAAATAACAGTTAACTTAAGACATGTTCATTTTGCCAAAAATGACACGCGTATTTGCACAGACATTCATATTCTAACTACTGTTTATTAAAAGGATACAGATACACAACATACTCTATATACTTCAGAATATCTCCACATGTTGATGTGTCTGTCAAGCTATCCATGCTGGATTGGAAAGTGTTGTTGGGCCATATTAATACTGCACTGTTACTGACAGTGAATACAAGGTTTTTTGATGATACTTTGGAATTGAGACCCTGGAAGGTTTTTGAGATGGTGCACTGTGCATCTGTGGAAAAAGGTAACAACACTATAGATCAAGACTTTATATAACGTACTGTTGACAGCAATTATTCCTTACAATAGATCTTTTTATTTTGATATAGTGTTTCATAAAAACGTGAACGTGCATTACACAATCCAGCTGGTTGTGAGTTACTTTACCATTCGAGTCATCAAGTAGGCAAACAAACTCCAAGATGCCTTTGATACGGAAAATAATGCTGCAATCCTCTGAGTGAACCTGAAAACATTAAGACTCAAACCAATCAGATATATGGAAAAAAATTGTTTTTCGAAGTCTGGCTGTTTCAGGATGTTGTAAATACATTTTTACAGATGGCTACTAACAATGACGTTACTTTCAAACGTCGATTTGTGAAATATCGATTTTTTTATCAAAACAGATTATTTTACCATTTTAATTTCCTCGACCACTGATCAAATCCAGCTGCTGTCACTCGGAGGCTGACATGTTGATGACGTATCACAACATGAGCGTCTTTCTTCTTCTAGTAGTGTTTATGGTGGTTGACAATCCAAGTTATGGAGTATTACCGCCCCCAACTGGATGTGTGGAGCATTACTAGGAAAAACTTTTAACCTTGAATTTCGGAGGTAGTTAAGTGTCTCACTGTTTTATTGCAGGTGAATGCAACTCAGGAAATACACAACGAAGCATTAGAGCTCCCATTGAAACAATGCAGCTCTTAAATGCCATTATGCATCATCTTCTTCACAAAAGGTCTGTGATTACATGAGAAGAACATTGTCAAAGATCTAAAATCAACATTGAAGGTTGCAAAAATATCTGTTTTTTTGTGCTATAAAATATTAACTATTTGGATTTGTAACGTGCAGACAGCCTGGCAAAGAGGCTGCATTTGATAACGTGATGGAAGTCTAATGGAAATAATATACTTTATCAGGAAGATTAGTGAAACAAATTAACTATAATTTAAAGCTTGTTATAAACGTTGTTGTGCAACATGATATAAAGCAAAAATGCATTTTAACTAATTTACCGGACTTTGAAGGGACAAACAAGCTTTTGGTTTTATCTGAATAATGAGGTAAAAGTTGGATATCTCCGACGTTGAGACAATCTGGCAAATTAGTTTTATCCCCAATAATACATAAATATTCAATCAAAATTAAAACATGCTAAAGTTAAATAGATAAAAAATATGACCTAGTCTATTTTAATAACCTTTGATAAGAGGGGACTCGACTTGGCATTAAATTTTTTATTAAAAAATATGAATTGGCAGTCTCAGTTACTGTTATGGCAGTATTAATTAAATTAATATAGTAGACCACTTTTCTTCCACCACATACACACGTTACTGTGGGTAGACTAACATAAATACATTTTACAGTTATAAAGCTAAGTGTGTAACGTTTGAGACATATGTTAATGAAACACATTCAAATAAAATATAGTTAAACCGTCAATTCATGTTTAAGGGGATATGTGATCTATTTATGTTTAGGTATAACACAATTCATACAAAAATTAGACTCAGTGCTGTACAATTAAATATAGCAATTTACTTGGTATAGGGGCCCCACACATTGCCTTTGCACAGGGCACGATATTCTGTTATACGCCCCTGTTGCAAACGCACCGTTACGCATCCGTAAAAGCATAATAACGCGTGCTTTCATTTGCGCTATCGTCATTCTATCGTATACAAAAGTAATTTTTAGTCAGTTGAATAAACCGTTTTTTAAGTTTAATGTACCGCTGTCAATTGCACAGTTTGGGAACCCCGAGACCTGCGCAGATAAATCAGACTTTATTAAAGCGGCCCTGCAACGATGTGTCACGCATTCTGACTTCTTTACAATGTTAAATGTGCTGTCTTCTCAAGCTTAACATGGTCAACTTGTCAAAAGACGAGTTGGGCGTAGTATTTCCCCAGCGATTGTACAGGTTTCTGAAAGTTTTTTTCCAACATATTAAATTGTTTCTCAACAACTTTTCTTGGTCCCCTTTTGGACAATTCTCCCGGAAAAGTACCCGGCACGGCCACAGGAGAGCAGGAGAAGGAGCATGCGCAGACGTCACTTTCACTTAGAGAGAGAGAGAGCATACGTTCGCGAAGTTCAGGTGTTTGTTTGTTCACTGCATTTGGGTGATGAATGTTATATTAACGGTGGATATAACGCTGGATATGGAGCCGTACCATTGCTAAAAGATGCCGGACGTGAACCACATGAGGTGAGTGCGTCTGTGTTTAGCTGACAATGGGTGCGCCCGTACTTTGGGCGGCCAGGCTGATTTATTTATTTTCTTTATTTTAGAAAAGCGCAAAGTTTTGTTGTTATTATGAGAGCGCATTATAAAAGTAGACCTTTTAAACTTTTGAATGATGTATTGGTCTTATTTGTATGACCAAAATTATATATTTTAAGTAAGAAAAAAATAAGCGGCACGCACCATGGGTCTTAAGAACTCACACCTCAAGAATATCAATTTGATATAAATTATTATAAACGTCAAATGTTAGTCAAGACTTGATCAAAATTCTTTTTTTAAGGTAAGTTTTGACAATAATTTCTTCCAATGTTATAAGGTTCATACCCATACTAAAATTGGTTTAATGTATATGCACGACGCCAATATGTATGAGATTCAGTTTACATCAAATCATTGTCATGGTCTATCTGACTTTAGTTAGGAGACTGACAGCTTTCTTGTTCTGTTGCAGCTGCAGTAAGATGCTGGATCATGGATTCCTTATGGAGCCTGGGTTCCTGTTGCATTACATTTTTAAAGTTCTTCCTTCCTTCTATATTTGCAATTATATATTTGTAATGCATGCATGCTTCAAGAAAATGTTTTCATGTCCTGCTCAAACATGGTAACCAAGATTAAAATCTTTATTGATAAAAAGTTTGTTCAGTCAACACACCCTTGCTACTACAAAGTGCAAAACACTGCATCCCAACACACATGACAACCATAATCAGCTAATGCGCTAACCACACACCTGTGTATTTTAGTATCTGTTTGATATAAATTGTGGTGAGACCTTTTTGTATTTAAAACAAGACGTTCATGCAATCAAAAGTGGCTGACCCATAGCCCTCACTTAAGAGGTCAAAGGTCAGGACTCTCAGGAGGCTTTGCCCGGGCATGGGCGTGAGTTTCACAGTACAGCTCATCATCTATGAAGTAGTATCCTTTTTGCTTGAGGTTTTCCTCGCATTCTTTGCACACGAAACAGTCAGGGTGGCGATACTTGTCCTGAACCTTGACAACCATCCCACTGAAAACAAGACACGCAGACAAAAACAGTCATCATGTCATGGAAAGAGATAAAATGGGGGATGATCTAGATTTGGACCACACTACAGTTGCCACCCTTAATTACTTTATTGTGTCCAAAAATAGGTTTGACTTACACTATTCCGTTACCACACTTATCACACATTGGTAGCTTGTGTAAGTTCCCTGCAGGAGCAGGTTTGGTTGTGGGGGCGCGGACTTTTCGCGTCACTAATGGGCGTGTACCTATGAATAATGAAAGCATAATTGAAAACAGCATAAAATATTGTTACCTTCTAATATTAAGTGTTAAAGTGAGAACTTGTACGTGATAATTTTGTCTTTACTTCTTTCAGCATTTCTAAATATAAGATTTGTAACATTATAATTGTGTTAATGTCAAAGCATATGAAATACAGTACTGTGTAGCAAGTTAGTATTTTCTTCCCAACAAATGTTTTTAAAGTTAACTACATAATTTTAAGTAGTGTTTCAGTAAATCAATTTAGTTTACAGTTCCAAACATTCTGTTTGCCATTATTTGTAATAATCCAATGAGATTCATACAGGTAGTGTGACAACAGACAATACTCCACAAAGAGAGCTGCTCTCACCATAACTGAGTCTGTCTGTTAGAAAAAACTGAGACAGTCTAATCCAGAAGTACTGTGGCAATGTCTCCAAGAAATTGGGGTAACATACTAACGTGCCAAAGACTTTCGCACAGTACTGTACACAGTATGTTATAAACTCTCATTGATGTTGTAGTTCGGAGGTCCAGTAGGTGTCATACCTTCGCTGTTGATATAGCTCTGTAAGGCTTTAAAAGAACCAGACTGCCGGGGTTCATGTGGCTCTTCCTCATCTTGATTTCTCTGCAGCATCCGATATACATCAGACTCCTCTATACAGCCAAGCGTCCTGGGACTGCAGGCACATACTGCATATGAACTTTGTGGATGGAGACCATGCATGCCAATATTCCCTAAATACCATCAGTATTTAGCATTGAATCTGTGCAACACATTTGGTGCATGAGACATTCCTGTTCTTGAACACTTTATAGATCTGCTCCTTAAATCTAATGTACACTTGATGGGACATTAGATGGCAGAAGATGCCACCTGCAGTTATGGTTCATGCACCTTAGTGATAGTTCACCAAATAATGCAAATTCTTATTCTTTAAACATTAATCACCACCTTATCATTCCAAACCAGTATGAATTTCCTTTATTTGCAGAACACATAAGAAGATATTTTGAAGAACTTTGGTAACCAAATAAACTGACTCCCATTGAATGGACAAAAATTTAATTTCTCAAAATATCTTCTTTTGTGTGCCACGGGGAAAAAGATTTGTATTCTTATACAGTAAACAGGTTTTTAATGACATTAGGGCAAATAAATTATGACAGAATTTTTATTTTTGGGTGAACTATTCCTTAGGGTCTGTAATTCACCTCTCTGGTTTGCTGTGGATGAGGCCCTTGAGTTGTCCTTGTAAGGTGTCCTGGATATTGCCGGAAGAGTAAAGGCAAATAGGGGAGTTGTACGTTGGGCTCACAACCTGCCGTGAGTCGTCAATGTTGGCTGCGGCGACAAAGGGAGCCGCCCTACGATTATGACCCGTTCCTATTGGTCTGGACTCCTGTCAAGGCAAAACGATAAGTTTGGATATCTGCATCATAGAACGTCATTGAGCACACTCAGACATATATCACAAATAACCACATATAAAAATATGAAAGCATGCACATACTTGTCTATCTGCCTCTAAGTTGATTTTAAATGGATTGATTTGTCCATCTTCTGTGACTTTGGGGGACCACAGTTTGGTTTCTGGTCTGCAATTGCAGTGCAGTCAAATTCAAATTAGTATCTTTAATCCTATATGCCTTAGAAAAAATCACTGTCCAAAACATGGTACCATTCATATAGTCATAAAAACTGTATGGACGTTGGTGACCTCTGACCTTTCAACAGTAAGTGCGAGCTGATAGGTTGCGGCCTTGATAAGATTCTGAGCCTCACAGTGCATCATGTTTTCTGCAGAAACTCCATTTATTGCCAAGATTATGTCACCAGGAGATAGGTTCACTGTGGAGGCTTGACTTCCTGGAGATATCTAAAAAAACAGGGGTAATGTTTATTTGGGCACGAAATCTTTCATCTTGTTCACTAACCACTGAACCTCACAACCATCTTAAAGGGATACTTCACCCAAAAATATTGTCATCATTAATTACCTGTCATCAAATTTCATTGTTCTGCTGAACAAAAAGAAAGACATTTGGAAAAATGTTAGAAACAAACAGTTCTGGGGCATTATTTATACGGATATGACCCCATTAGTGTGATTATTTTAATGATTATATTAATTTATATAAGTTATTATATTATTATATAAATGATATAAATTGTATTTACCTAAGGATATGCACTTTGTTTTTATTATATAATATTTAACCGACAACAGCCTCTTAAAAAAAACATTGTGACAAGAAGTTATTGAAGAGCCCTGTGCTATAGTCCAGCACTAAACCCTAGGCCGTGTATATTTCACCTTAATATTGTTTGTATAAATATTGGTATTAAAGTGAAAAAGTCTTTCCTCTTAATGGTATGTGCTCTTGTGCAAACTGTACAACGTTCCACATAAACAATCTTGGGAAACATTCTCCAGAACAGTCCTTTCTGTTATTATTTCTCTATTTAAGAAAGTGCTACTGCGTATACATAGCATAACATAACTTGCTTGTATGCATGGCATGTAAGCACAAAAGGGTAATGCATCTGTGAAATAAAAATAAAATATTAGTCATACATCATAAGATGTGCTTGGTGCATTGGGTCTTTGTGGAACTGCACAGATTTGCAATTGAACTTGACTCATTGTCCTGGATCAGTTCCTGACTCATAATTTGACTATAATCATTACCAATACATCAAGAAGAAAGATAATGTAACACATGCTTTCAATAATGTATAATGCATAAATTTAACTCAAATGTACATGATCACAAGGACAACTAACTCAACGATTAAAGAATATTCAGCAAGACACTGCAATTCCTAAGTAGGCTACATACTATGGAGTGTCATTTTATATAATGGATCGCTTGGTGTCTGATCTTATAAACAGTGACCGCTGTTGTAAATAACTACCTAGATGTAGATGCTTGACCCTGATGTTGTTCACCAATGTTTTCTCCACAAAGCAAATCTGTACTAAATCAAGATGGAAATTTAATGGGGTACATCATTTTCCAGGAATCTATTTATCTATTTTCTGTTTGGGCAAATTTGCCTTAATTCCTGAAGTGAATTAATCTTGCTTTTACATTTTGAACAAAATCCAGATTTGCTGTTTGTAAAACAAGCATGGTTTCCAAGCATACTCTGATTTATTAACTCCAGGTTACAGAGCTAGCTGTAAGTAAAAACAACTCCCAAGGCTTAGAGACAGAAGACAGGAGGTTGTTTGACCAAAAATGGCTGCATGATGTTGAGATTAGGAAACATTGATCCGCAGAACGTTCCAAGTGTGAAATCTCATTAAAGCTAAGTAGAAATTTAAAACTGCAAGAACAAAAGTACAAAACATATTTTTTAGCATTACATCGATCACGCAACAGGCTGTAGCTAATTAAAAGCAACAAAAGTCTAAGAAACATTGAAGATACAGTACATCTGTATGGAAACAATGTTTTCAGTTTGGAAAGGACACTTTTCTACAAGACAGTGCCCCTGTAACAAGACAAGGTTAAAAAAGATCTGAACCCAGCTAAACAACTTTGAGCCAAACACTCAACACACAAACAAATCAATACAACTTGTACACAGGGGTAGGCTACAGTCATTTCAGAACAGAAAAATGCCCTTCCAAAACTATTGGAACAAAGATGATAATAAAATTCTTTAATATGGTGTTGTGTTATAGCCTTAATGGATGTACTGGAAAAGATAAAATGTGTTTATTAGTAGGGCGCATCCCAATATTTTTGTCCATATAGTGTTTCTCTCTCTGACATTTGCTTAAATGTAGAATACACAACTCTGCTGCACAACAGGTGCGAGGATCCAAATGTTAGCCCCTGCTCAGATGATTCATCACTAACATTTTTAGCAGCACACAAACAGTGTAACATAAATAGGATCAGAATAGCCATTGTTCTCTCTCATAAAATGTTCTCTTTGTACCTGGTATGAAGGGATATGATACTAAGAAATCCACAATTCATACCAGGTTTTGTTGTATATATTTTTAAAGTGCCTTGTTTTTACCATTTTTCAATTGTTTTATTCACTTTTAGTAGTATTTTTTATTCCTTTTTTAATCTATTATGTATACTTTTTTGTTACGTTTTATCAAGTTTTTACAAATTTTCTTTTCTCCAAGTATTTAATGAACACACTTTCCAAAAGAGCTCAGTGATTCAGTAGTCAGTAGTTATTGTTTAATGTTCACAAGTGTGATGTAAGCTGCTATTTCTAAAAGTGCGTCAGATGCCAAAGTCCACAGGTGGGAGTCATGTAGTTTAAAAACGCTGCCAGTAGTTTTCCAATAGTAAAACCTCAAATTGAAAAACTACAAAAATATGCTTACATTACATGCACAACAGCACCAGACATACATACAAACTCACCTTGGCTACATTGAGGGGTTGGTTGAAGTCCCTTCCTCCGATAAGACGAAACCCCCATGGTGCGGGTCCATCAAGCACAACACTGAATGGCATATTCCCAGGTGTGTGTATCACAGTACGCCTCTCTAGTGAAGGTTTATTCAGATCTAGATCTTTAAAGAGAAGAGGGGAAACCACTCCTACAGTTTAAGAGCTCTCTCTCTCTTTGCTCATGCTCTTCCCTCTCTATCTTTATTTGTTCATCACTGTTTCCTCCATCTCATCTTTCTCTCTTTTTTTCAATGCCGTCATTTCAGTCTCGGCCCCATTTCCTCCATTTGTAATCTTCATTTGGATAACAAATCACAACCATCACAAGCTGAAATCAGCAAGAAATATGTGGGCATTCAATGAAAAGTAAACCTCATTTTTCTTAAAGGGATAATTGTTGTAAGACATCTTGCAAATTTAGATGATTTTGAAATGTTTTGATGGTTGATCCCCAGAATGCAAAGTTGGTTTCCCAACGAAGTTTCTTTGTTTAACCAGAAAACAAAGCTGGGTGACTAGAATCTTTGTAAACCTGAGACACACAAGATGATTTTTAAATCTTAACCGATTTTAAAACTAAAAGAGACAATGTATGTATAACATTTTAATTGTTATTTAAAATAACTCGTTCTGGTACCAAAATACTCCACTTTTGTGAAATGTTTGCGGCTGCTGTCTTTCGGCAACAGTCGAGATGTCCCGTTGGTGAGGATTTGGGATCAGGAAGGCTCTGAATCGATTGGGGACAGGAACATAATTACAAAGACGCCAAACAACTGAGGAATTTTTTTAGACAAAAAGTCTGTTGCATAAAGCCTCAAGTCAGGTCACGGTAGGCTTAATTTTAAAGTTTCACTTATTACTATTTCGTCGCCTTAGAAGTATAAGGTTCCACCTGATATTTTGTAAGTTATATATTCAATATTCTGTGACATCTTATTTACATTATGTGATGTTTTTTTACAAAACAAAAAGGGTTTATCGTCAAATGGAATGCTAAAAATTTGAAGCTCATCATCTCAAAACTGCTCAGAATCGAGATAGAACCTTATAATTTTAAGGCGACGATTTGGCTTCTAACATTGAATGAGAATAGAGAAACAATCCATAGAGCAACACCACAGTATGAACGCATACGACACAGAGGCAAGACCTCATCTCACGGCTGCCTGCTCTGGCCCTCTGGTGGCGGGGGCCACACAGCCGGGCGGGTGCTTGTATGGGCCTGGACAACAGAGCGCACGGCTTCAGTCCATATTTGGTAAGTGAGTGAAGCGGAGGGTTGTGAGGTCTCACAGGCACATTCTTTTATCACTAATCTGGACCTCTCTGTATCTCCCTCTTCCTCCACATTTAGTTATGATCAAGAGTTCTGTTTACTCTCTCTGATTCACTTTATTCTCTCTTATGGCCTATTTCTACTAAAAGAAATGGAATGTTAAGGTAAAATCGAAGAGAGTTTAAAGTAAAGATTAGAAGTCTTGCAAGGGGAAAGACAGATTTCAGTATATCATTACTGGGGAGCTCTTTTTGTTCAGTTCTTTAAATAAACGCAAAAATGAGAACTGCACTCGTTATAACACAAGACTATTATACTACAGTGGGAATGTTATGCATTGGAGGAAATTAGATTTCAATAAGCCTGTATACTACAGTATAAATGCACTCCACACTCAAAGTTTAACATCAGAAACAGAAACTAAAACTGAACTACACCTGATGTACTTTTTGGGACCATGAAAATTGTAATCACTAAGGGCTATCCTTTCTCCTACTTTTCCAATGAATATAAAGTACAATCTCATGGTTATACATCAGAACTGGAAAATATTGAGGAACTTTATAACTATGGAGACAGAAATTTATTAGATATAGATAGAACAAATAAGATAAGGCAAGCAGAGAGAGGGAGAAAAAAGTTAAGAAAGAATGAAAGAAAGAAAACACTTTATTTGAAAGTTAGCAGGATACAAGATTCTTTCAGACTCGACAGCTCATCACATACACATACACACGCAGACATAACACTATACCTTGTTTTTCAATCAACAACCTACGAGTAAAAAGGCAAAAATATCATCCAAAAGGACATAAGTCCTCAGTAGAGGTTGAGGCTGTAACAAAACCAAACACGGACTCCAGTTTGACTAGTGTCTACTGAAAAAGTCCTGTTTCGTCCCTAAACTTTCTTTTTCTTACTTTTTGCATACTTTTTGCGCACCAAAGACTGATAAAAAATTTGGCACATGGGATGAATTACAAAGACAAACATAACCAAAATGAGATGCAGAGTGTGAAAGAGCTTTATAATGTAAGTACAGTAAAAATACAAAAGGACATACAAAGGCGTGTCAGCAAACCCAGCAGTGAAGCTGAAAAATGCAAATAGTGCCATTTAAAAAATACTGAAGTGTAAATTTCTGTGACGTTACCATCACTAAACTAAAAACGTTGATTGTTTTCAACAGGTTTCCTGAACATGCCATCTTATCTCATATTGGCCAGATAAATATTCACACCATAAACTCATGCCATTGGTTGAGCCAATGTTGCTGTGTCGGGCTGCTCAAACAAACAGAGCATGTCAGCGCCACAGAGTAACAAACTTTACATATTTTGGGGAAATTAACCTGCAAATGGCTGTCTCTGCATATTAAGCTCAAGTGAAAAGCTTTTCAAAAAAAGAATTACACACTTCAGCTTTTAGGAAAAAAATTAAATAATACAACTAATACATTTAAGGTGCTTTAAGATTGCTCTGCTGTCTGTGAAATTCATAGACACACTTACAGTATTGAATATTAGAACAAGTCAACGCAACACAAGCTATATGCTTTCAAATGAAAATTCACTTAGTGCAGAAAATACTGATATCCTTCAAAATAAATGTGAACTGACTCTGAATGTCAGGGCACAACAGACTATACTATAACAATCAAGAAAGACAGTAGATTCAGTTTTAAAAGTGAATCTTGGAAATAGATGGCAGAGGAGTTACATCATGAAAAGGAATAAACCTCTAATCAAACTTTGAAAGAAAGCATGATGGGAAAATCTGGAAATTACTATTTCAGTTAAATCTTATATTATGTCACTTTACACAAATAAAAATGAAACATTACAACAGTCTCACTTTGTTATTGTAACATTGTTGCCATTCCTTTTTAAAAACAAGCATTGGTTTTCTCTTTATGTTTACTTTCCATATGAAAGTTGGGTGTCACATCTGGTTTACGATTCTAAAACTCGGTATGTAAAATCTAGAAAACAAGTCCATTAGTCAAATATGCATGTTACCAAATTCCACAAAAGCCTATTTCTTCATTAGAATGTTAATTCACATTCTTATTGATGAGAATTTATACAAATACAATTCACTGATAATTATATGAACATTATCCTACATAAAGGACTGCCACCGAAACCATAGCAGAATTGCTTTATGACAGTTATTTTGTAAATCTGTCGGTAAACGCACGGTCACCTATGCAAATAATGTGTAAAAATACCTGTTTCTATCCATCGTATGAACACTATCCTATTTTGGCCACAAAAAAAACACACTTTTACACAAGGGGAATGGAAAATGAAGCAACTTCACTTCATTTTAATCACTTATTATAGATGAGGGTGGATTACTTGAAGTCTTTTGCTAACTATTTACATGGATAGACATAGAGCAAGACTGATGGCTGAGGTCTGTTCTTTAAGGTCTGTCACATGTAAATTGATCTACTGACCACTACATCACGTCTGAATCTTTGCCTTTTAAACTATGATATTGAATTTCCTACAATATCACAAAATAACAGGAGAACGTTAAATGTGCCATTGTCAGAGTAGCAAATGCAGGATCAGTTAAGAGCAAGTGTAATGGCACAAAAACAAAAGTGCTTGATGTGAAACAAACGCCAGTGGTTTGTTCGTGCAGAAATGGCAGAGCTATTTGTGAAAAGTTTTGTTTGTGAAAAAACACGCATACGCGGACACACACACTTTCTCAAAGGTGAGGTGCCTCATTGGCCCTACACGGTAGGCACTGGAGTGGCCGTAATTGTGCCATTGTTTCCTGTTTGTTAAAGTGGTTTAACGTAGTTTCCAGGGAACGTTCCAAATAACCTTGTTTTTCGGGAAGTACCTGAAATTAACAAATGACAGATTATCAATTGTACGCAATTTATAATAAAATAATTGTAATAATACCATTAAACAATGCATAAGATAATTCAAATAAATGTCAATACATTTTCTCTATTTTTAAATATAATTTGCTTATGTTCTTGGCCAGAATGAGCAACATTTATGCAACAGTTAAACTTCAATAAAACTAATAAATAACGCATACAAATTAAATGCTGTTTGCAGTAGTGTTGTAGTACCTTATTAAAAACCTTACCAACAAACCAGCCATCGTCACATTTCTCTATGACATCAACAATGTCCCCATCCTTCAGCTCCAGCTCATCCTCGTTGCGAGGTACATAATTGTATGTAGCTTGAAACCTTTAGTAACATTGAAACAACGTTTTAAAAACATTTTGCATAAGAAATGATCTAATGCAATGAAGATTAAAATGTAGATATAACTTACGGGTCACCGCCTGGATGTGCCGATTCCTGCATCATTTTCTAAGAGGGTTATAGGGAGAGAGCAAGAGAAAAGGAGAGGAAGAATCAGTACAGTATACACATAATGCTTTGGTGGGTCAGTATGTCACACCAAATCCAACAGGACGTCATTCTGTGAGTGTTTTTCATCACAGAGCTTTTAGAAGACCCGAAGTGTTAGAGGAACTCCATCCATGATGTGGGCACCAGAGAACTACAGTATAAAGGATTAGAATGAAATCAATATCCCAGCCTGCACTGCTGCTAGTGTCACAGCACACTCCATCCTACCCTTCGTGCTCTACTGGGTGATAAACTGGGAGACAAACAGCGCCTCCTGGTGGAAAGGGGGCTACGTGGCGGTTTACCATCAACCACCACATCTTGCTTATAAACCGTCTGCAAGAGTCAAAGGCATGACAGTCAAGAGTACAGAAGCCTCATACGAATTCCATGACTGTGTTATTTACAACATCACATTTAGTCACTCTCAATTACTCATGGCAAACACAATCAGTATTTTTGTCTTGCTTTCCAGTAAAAATATATTTTGTCACCTTGGAATTATAAGGTTCCATCTTTGACATATTTGACAAAATTGATTTATTCACATATTCTTATTCTATGACAGCTTATCTACATTATGTGATGTTTTTTCTTTTGGCTGCGCACATTTTTTTAAAACTACGTACACAATTTTGTACACATTTTGGGAATGTTGTGATACCAATTCTAGATAAATAAAACTAGCACATCCCAGAAAATTTCGTTATCATTTACTTACCCTCTTGTCTTTTTAAACCTTTAGGACTTTCTTTCTTCTGCAGAACATAAAAGATATTTTGAAGAAAGTTGGTAACCGAACAAGTATGTATCCATTGTATGGGCTCAAATCCAATGCAAGTGAATGTGGGCCAGCTAACAATATTCCTCAAAATACCTTATTCTGTGTTCTGCGGAAAAAGAAAGTCATACAGGTTTAAAATGACAAGAGGGTGAGTAAATGATGATGGAATTTTTATTTCGGGGTGAACTATAACTTTAAGCATCTCCACTGTAGCCATTCTTTGCACAGGTTTGATAAAAAAAATGTTGGAAAATGTTTCCTATGGTCACCCTGAGATTTTCAAAAATCTATTCTTTGCTCCTATTTGCTGCTTTTTATTTAATATTTATTAAAAAAAAATCTCTTTAAAGATAATTTACAACATTTCGACAAGCACCTTGACAGTAAAAATTTGATCACGAGAAACATTTCAGTGAAGGGAACAAAACTTTGGCCAGTGTATCAGTAGAAACAACTTATATTTCATTACAAACTGATATGTTTCTTTTTACTGGAAAAGAAGGCACAAACACTAATTAAGAAATATTTCATTTGTTTTTTTTAAGGCCACAGTCTTAAAATGATTTGGGATTTAACATTCAACATGCTATCCCACTCTCTCACACTATGAACCCGTCATATTAAAACTGTTATATAAAAATATACCGTAGTCTCTCACAGCTTTGTTTACATTAATATCTAATGAGTAAAGTTCACTGTTTGCATATTTACGGAATCTTGTACTTTTATACTTGACCAGACATCTGCAGGGTCTTATACATCATCTCACACGCACATGCTCCTCACAGCAGCCCTGTTTCCTTTTAGTTAGTGATTTCACACAATCAAAGTGAAAACAATCCTTCTCTCGCAACTTTACCTTGATCTTAGGAGAGCGAGGCTGTGAACGAGGGGAGAGAGGAGGAAAAGAGGCCTGTGCAGAGGAGTGAGGAGGAGAAGCAGCACAATGTGGAGCTGATAAAGTAGGTGGTAGAATCTCAGAGGGTTTAGTGTGATCTGAGGAAGACTGGGGTAAGGATGGAAGAGGAGGAGAATGAGGGGGGGAGGGAGAGGTGGGTGGGGAAGCTGGGATGGTTGGTAGGAGAGGCTGGCAGGAAGAATAAAGAGGAGGAAGAGATGAAGGAATTGGAGATAAAGGAGGAGATGGAGGACTTGGAGAGATATGTGGAGGAGCAGAGTTGGGGATTTGAGGAAAATGACCGGATGGGAGTTGAGGTGAGTAAGGTTGGGGATGAACAGAAGAGAGAAGGAGGGGGGGAGAGGAGGCAGGTGGGGTTGAAGATGACAGAGGAGAGCAGACTGATAAAGAAGATGGGAGAGTAGGTGAGGAAGGAGGAGAATAAGACATTTTAAGGGTTGATGTAGGAGGTGAAGAAGGATGTGGGAATGGAGAGTTTAAAGGAGACAGAGGAGGTGTAGTAGGGGGAGAGGAAAGAGATGAGTCTGAAGGGGAGGGTAAAGAGTAGGATGGAAGGGTGTAGGAAGCAATGGGTTCCAAAGAAAGAGATGTAGCAAGAGGATATGAAGGGGGTGATGCACATAGAATGGGTTTGACAGCAGGCAGAGATGAGGTGTGAAGAGTAGAGATGGATGATTCAATGTGTTGAGAAAAACTAGTGGAAAGAGTAAGAGAGGAATCATGGGTGGGGGAATTAGAGGAGGTGAAGCAACTGTGGTTTGCAACATATGAGGAGCCAGCCTGGCGAAGAAAAAGACAGAGCTAAAATTATATTTGAATGTATGCTACTTTGAATATATATTTAGTGGAGTGAGGTTTTCCATAGTGCACACCACTGTGATACACATATTCACTACCTCTGATCTGTGGATTATTTCATCATCTTCCTCCCGTATGTACAACTCGGGAAGTCTCCCCCAATCTATCTCCGCTACTGGACCATGAAAGGTTGACATCTCACTCAAAATTACTGAACATTGCTCTTCAGCTTTTTTCTTGTACATCTCATGATCTTTAGTTTCATATTCTTGGTTGGGACCCACAGACAGAGACTCATCGCATACCGGCCAATCCAGTAAAACCTCTTGTTTGGCTTCATTTGTTGATTGGTTGGCGAATCTGACTTCAAGCTCATTGTGAAGCTGACGTGTAAGAAACATAAGCTGGTCATATGGATCAGGCTCGCTCGATGAGTCAAAGTGTCTGAAAAAGTTCTCCTTTACACACAGATTTTCACCACGAGGCATCTTTCGTTCCTGATTATGATTTGAGATCAGTTTCTGAGGTAAACCAAAAGCTTCACTTATATCTCGAGCTGTAAGGCTATGCCTGTAGTTTTCATTGGAATATAGATACTTTTCTGAGGACTCTGTGATTGGTTTTTGGCTCTGTACAGGGGAATATTTTGAGGAGGGTTTTTGTGGTGATGGAGTGAACTTTCTCACAGGAAGAGCAGGGGGTTGAGGGCTTGTGCTGTGTAGGCTGATGGGTAAAGGAGGAGGGGTGGGAGGAACTGGACTGCTGCAGGGAGACGATGGGTATGAGGTGGAAACACCCAGTGTAAGAGATAGCCATTCGCTAGTGACTGCTTGGAGGTGGGTCCTAGTGGCCGAGTTGAGCCACATCAAATTGGAGAAGTCTGTATCGTGCTTGTGCATGGGGAAAGAAAGCAGGAGGAATATGAACTCATTGGCTGTAATAAAGTTGACCTTTCATCGGGGTGAACAAGCCATCTATAGGTCAGATACAGAGTAAAATAAGCTTTGCACCGTCTGGCTGCATATCATATGCACACACAAACATTCAAAAAGGGAATTTAACAGACTATTAACTTTATAATGATAATTGGACCCTCGCCCAAGCACTGCAAAGAGTCCAAAGGTAAGAATATCCCAAATTCTAATATATTAACCAGCCCTAATAAGTATTTATGAAGTAAAAGTATGAACATTTACCCACATTAACACACAAACCTGCTCTAATATTGAACACCTCAAAAAGGTGAACGAAAGGAACGATATTGTGCATCAAACCTAAGGTGGCCAGGTTAGGCAACTGTTTGTCACTTTCTGAAATGGAATGCCCTGGGTTCAAAATCTCACATTGGCATAATTTACGCTTTTTCTACTTTTCTTTTCTTTTCTTTTTTTCTTTTATATTTTAATCCAATTTATTAAAAATTCAATTACATTTTATTTCTATAGTGCTCAGTTCTGCATTGTTGCATAGCAGCTTTACACTCAACACATTATACAGATAGTAGAGATAAATGTGCTATAACACTGAAATACATATGATTTGTATATAAAGTATGCTGGAATATATAAAGTAAAAATTTTTGATTTTTTCCAGTAAGATGTATATTAATAATTGCCTGTAGGTTTGCATTTGGACCGTTAAATTGGTGCTGTTAAGCAAAATGTGTATCAAGTTTATCATAAGACATATATTTGAATAGGTTTCAAATGAAGATGAAATGACTGAAATGTTAACAACTAAATCAAAATCATTGATTTGGTTTTGTATTAGAAATGCACCAATGCTTTAGGAGAAGATAATGTGTCAAAACTATCAAAAATGTAATGAGAATATGAGGAAGTTAATCAATTTGAAGCGGTGTGTCTCTAACCATTATTATTTTTATAAAACCATTAGTGTTGGACGTGTTTGTGATGTCAACTATGGTGCTCCAGTCTTACCTTCTGTGCCCTGTATGTTTGCGTGTCTCCTTGGTGACTCTTAGATGGAGAGCCCCTGATCATGTCGACATAGGACACTGGAAAAATTCCCTGCCTGCCCGTGCCAGGAATCTTTCCTTCATACCAATTCGGATCAACCTTCCTCAACAGGATCACCCGCTCGCCCTGAAACAGACAAACGCGTTTATATAATGCAGTATGTTAAAGAAACAGTTGACTTTATATTAAACGTATGATTTGGATTTCATTGCAAACATTGTCAAACTACACTCATATCTGTCAAGACATCTTTGTTGAGATCTCTTCTGAACCTAAAGTCATTTGTCACATTGAAGATGACTAGGGTCAAGGGTTCTCGCAAACATTTTTGTGGGCTCTTTATTTCATTTCTCCCACTTAATGCAAGTACTTTGAAGAGGCCTCAACTTTTATATAACCTCTGGGTGATTTACTTGCCTTTCTAAGAGAAAGCTCCACATTTGTGTCAGCATTGAAGTTGTATCGAGCTATGGCCTCTCCCATCTCTCGAGACTGAGCTGGAGGAGGAGGCCTGATAGGCTGCCTCCGCTCTGGGGATGCAGTCCTCTAAGGTAGAGAATGAGAAGGAGAGAGAGAAAATTAGAATGTGTGTGTCAGTGTTTAGATATTCACACTCTAGAGTGCATCTATTGCCATGTTAATATCAATCAACATGGAAAACTGACCATTTAGGCCACGCTCATGCCCAACGACATCTCACCGCAGTGGTGAACACATTACTGACCTCTACATATGAGATGGGAAAAATCCCGATCCGTCCTTTGTGCTCCCCCTCAAACCAGTTACTGTCGATCTGTCTGATGATATTGACTGCATCACCCTTCTTAAAAAAAAGTTCCCTGCAAATACACACAAATCATGTATGTGGACATAAACACACATTATTCAGGCCTAACATGGTAAACCAAGCACATTTTAACCAGTGGTAAATCTTAGTCTAGCTTGACTCCCCAAGACTGCTCAAAGATCTAACCAGAGATGCAAATAATAACCAATTCCATTATTGATGAGATGAATATGTTTTTGATCCATTTTCGTGATTTTAACTTAAGATTCACAGGCCCTAATATTTGCAACAACATTATTGGTTGTGTTATTTGCATTTAATGGTATAGTTCACCTGAAAATGACACTTATGTCTTTCCAAACCATTATGCAGTACACAAAAGAAGATATTTTGCAGAACGTTGGTAAACAAACAATTGTATGTATGTATAGACATAAAAACAACTGAGACATTCTCAAAATATCTATCTTGTGAAACCAATGAAATTGACAATTTTGAATTACATGAGGGTGAATAAATCATGACATGATTTGTAGCTGTAAATAAAATATAAGTGGACAAATTCATGCTATGATCGAGACCGACAGCAGATGAAAAAGGAACTTGTCATGTACAAGCCTCACAGCAAAATGAAAAAAAAAATGCTTTCAGTGGCAGCCCATAAAAAAAATTAAACAAGTAAAAATCTTAAAACCCATTCATAAACAGAAAGCTGACACAGCCTACTGTGCAGAAAACTTGAGTAAAATGCGAGCATGTTGTGGTGTCATTAACATGCGCCGGACGGACTCTCATACCGATACTCACTTGGCAGACTGAGCTTTAAAATCATAAATAGCCCTGGCAGGCTGTTTCTGATGGAGAAGAGAAGACAATATAAGACAGGTCATCTGCTTAGAAGAAACCTACGAGATAAGCAGAGACGCCATCAGCTATCCAAGACATTCATATTCTGAAACTGTAACTGAAGACCACAAGGTCAAAATATCATGAGCAAAATGAGGAAGAACCAGTTCACTTTTGCATAAACAGATAGGAAAATCTTTCTACCTCTTTTTCTGGTGTGGGTCTTCTGCTTTGTGGTGTGAGACGACCCGTGTCAGTCCCCTGATCTATGGAAACACACGATGAAAAGGTCAGCAGAATGAAAACACAATGTGATATGTTCAGGTTGAAACCATGGGCATGCCAGTGTGGTCAAAAGGAACCAAAAAATAGAATCTATTTGTTTTTAAATTCTGGGTCAAATTTTGAAAAAAGAGGTGATGATCGGGATACAGTACACAAGCACAATTTGACATACAAATATCATGCATTTGAAAAAATACCACCCCACGAATATTACAGTCATCACAGAACAGTGAATCAATCAATGAATATAAATGTAACAAAAAAACTTAAAAATACCATAATCTGGAAAAAAATTAACAAAATGGCAAGGGTACAAATAAAATAAAAGGATAAAATATGAGCAGTTAACACATCATGCACACTGTAAAGCATCAAAGCAACATGAACTTCTAACACTTCTTTTCCACTTGAATCATTTCAAATTTGTGTAAAGCAAACATTTTCACTTTATAGGCGAAAGTTGCATTTTTTTCGTTTATAACAGTGTACTTATATAGGCAGTATAGGCACTTTTAGTGTAACGGCAGTAAACTACGAGTACATAACTAGTTTACAAATGTTTTTTTGATTGTACTGCAACACCAATAGAGTTGAACTTATCGGTATACAAGTTCAATACTAGCAGCACATTTTAGTTCATGAATTACACCTTGAAGTATATTCTCAGAAAACTACCAGTGAAAGTAGTGAAAATCAAAAGAGTAAACAAGACTACTAGCCAAGTATCCTTAAAACTACTTAATCTATGGAAGTATACAAGGTAAATACTTAAAAATATAATTAAATTATAGGCCAGATAAACTGAGAATTTTCTGTCAGTATAAGGCAAGTGCACTTTAAGGGGATCGCTGCTGAAAAATGAAACTTCTGCTATGAATGAATCACCCTCAAGTCGTTAGACAAGCCTAGAACATCGGTTATCTTTGAAACGCAAATCCAGATAGCTTTGATGAGCTTCGGGAGCTTTGTGACTCCCACCTATAGAAAGCAATGTAATGTTCTGCAATTTGAAGATGAGCGGATGTCCTAGGCTAGTCGAACGACTGGAGGGTGAGTTATTCATGGCAGAATTTTCATTAAATGTCATTTTTTGTATTTTTCTGAGAAGTAAATACACTATATTTCTGAGGAGTAAATAAAAGTTTCTCAGTAATATAGAAATATATACCTTCTTATTTTTAAGTTTGAGAGAAGTATAGCCTACTAGTACACTTGAACAACATTTTATTTGTTCAAAAATAAAGCTCCAGATGAAAGGATTGACAAAGAGGCATACTGACTAGTCGAAAAGAAATGAAAGTGTTCCCTTGTGTCTGGTTGGGAACATCTGAGGTAATGCAATAGGATTCTGCGGTAATGATAGTTAGGGATAGTGAAGTTGCACCTGAGTAGCAGTGCGTAATAGAATTAGCATTAGCATGCTGGTTGTTGTTGGAGGCGTCTGCATGGTGGTGTTGCTGTTGTAAGGAGGCACATTGGTGGGCTCCATGATAAGGCTGGTGGACATGAGACGAGGAGGGGGAGCCAGACCCTCTATGGACCCGCAAAGAGGAGCTACGCTTGGGCACGTCTGGTAGCAACTCTGCCAGTAGCCGGCGCAGTATGTTATCATCTGGCAGTCTTGCTGGACCCTGCCCCTTTTCTGCCCTTAAGTGGTCATATATGTCCTGCAGCGCTGCATCTAATGCCTCGTAAATTGCAGCTTTGGATTTTGGCCGTCCACCTCTGCAGTTTCGTCGCTGCGTGGGCGGGGAGCCTCGTTTCCGGCGGAAAGGCACGGGGCTGACCAGGAAGGCAAGTTTGGAGAGGCCCGACTCACCGGGCGACTGCTGGCCTAATGGAGGTGTACCAGGCTGGGAGTCTTGCCGAGCCCTTTCCTGTTGGCGCTCATGCTTTAACATGGTAGTGAATCGAGTATACGAAGCTGGACAGCGACCCTTACAGGAGCTGATGAGGTGGCGATGTTGGTAACCTTGACTCTGACCCACGCTCTGGTGCATGTGATGGTGACGGTGGAAGTGATGCCCATGGTGATGATGTCCATGATGGTGATGTTGGCCAGAACCGTAAAAGCTCTCTGATGAGGTGAGGGAGCAATGGTCCAGGTCGCTCTCACTGCACAATGAAGATCCTTCTATGTGAATGTCACTCATTTCGGAAGCACATGCATCCTGCTCGCTGTCTGAGTAATCATGATGCTGGATCTTTCTGTGAACCGGCACCAGGATATTGCTTTCAGGTCCCGCTCTTGGCTTCCCCTTTAGGGGACTTTGTGCCTTTTCTGGACTGTCCTCCTCTTCCAAAAGCGATTCTACAGAGAAGCGTCGCTTTGGACAGCTGCTGGCTCTCGAGGACCCTGGAGTGGTGGTGCCTGAAGGGGCATTGTCATCACCAAGATCGGGCATGGATTTTGATTTCTGGATAAGCTGCTCATATGCTGATATCCGGTTGGGTACCATTTGTCGTGGCACCTCGTGACCTAAAGATGCCCAGCCATGAAGGTTGTGCCTTTGCTGCTGCTGTTGGCGTTCCAATTCAAGAATTCGTGCACGTACAGAACGAATCACCTCGGAGGGCAAGAGATGCTCCCGGTCAATGTGGTGCATCTTCTTGTAAAGCTGAAGGAAACCTGGACTATCATGCGGCATCTTATGTCTGTGATGTCGGCGACCCCTGGGTGAGGAGGTAAGACTTTGTACTTGAGGCTGCTGTGTGGCATCTTCATCAAGCAATGAACCAGCACTCTCAGAGCGAATGGTAGTCACAGAGTTTGACGTTCTCCCATCGTTGCTAGCAGCATGTCCATCAGACAGCAGATCATCACAACTGCGTGATTTCAGCCGTGGTGATGAAGGGGTCAAGGCGGATTCGTCATCAACGCTGCTCCAAGTCTCTGCAGTTTCATTTCGGCTTGTATGCCATCCATTCTTAAAGCAGATGGAGCGCTTGGAGCTACGCCAGGTTGGTGTGGAGATAGTGAGGGAATCTGTGGAGAGATGGGAGGATGGATGCTCCATACCTGGAGAGCTCATACAGGAAGAGAGCGACTCGCTAGCGTGTCCAGCTGTGAATCAAAACAACATCCATTGCAGCATGACAAAGAGGAGACAGGAAAGCTGGTTAGTGAGATTATCTGACAGAAAGTGAAAAAAAGAGAAAACAGATAACAGTGAAGATGACAGTTAGTAAGAAAGGGTCAGTGTACGAGAGAACGTGAGTATCACATTACTATGTCCGTTCACTATGTCTATTACACCGAAAGAAAAGTCCTTTCGGTTTCTGGCGTAAATCAAACCGAACAGAATTGATGTATAAACCACTCGACCAGAAATGAGCAACAATACAAAATTAGTGGTTCTGCAGAAAATAATGTTGAAGAGGCCATAAGGCATAGCTATAAAATCATTAATCCAAAAAGATTAGATCAGTCTGTCTGTGCCATTTATTTGCGAGCGTCATTTTGCAAGCAAGAATTTACCTTTGGCTCTGGATGGTGATGAGGGGGATGAGCGTATGGTGGTCTTCTTCAGTGTCTGTGCTTTATAAGAGTCCACTGGGCGGGCATTCTCCTCACTTCCTGTGTTGGCTTGAGTGACAGATGGCTCTGACTTTCGTCTTTTCCTGTAGTCGCTTGCAGAACTACAAATCCGAGAACAACGTTGAAGATAAATAAACAAAGCAAATCCTTGTTTTTCACTTCAATCATTAGAATATTATATATATATATTTATAAAACAATATTGCCCTGAAATATAATAATTTCTAAACATCACTTCAGAATATAAAAATGAACCAGTTTATGGCAAACCTTTATATGTTTTATTAAAGAAAATCTAATTCAAGTAAATTTTTAACTGATACAGTAATTTGATGACTGGATCCAAAACAAAAAAACAACAGCTACAGTCAACATAATCACCTAGTACATATTCGGGTTAATGTCAAGACTTCCCTATAACAATATTGTTGTGACCTAAATTATTTAAAAGGTTTTTTCTTTAATATTGTCAATTTTTGTGTTTACTTTTTTAAACAATAAATCAAACTCAAAATAGTGAGACAGAAAAATACAGCTTGTAACCATTGCAGCTCTTAAAACAAGTCTTTAAACGGGTTATATTATCTTCTGAGGAAAATTAACAATTAATCAATAATAATTGTTTTTAATATCACAATAATTGTCAATAGTGGCATATTGTGACAACCCTTGTAAATACAATGACAATTCCTTGACTATGACTGCAGTGTCCACTACCCATTATAAAGATCTGAGACTTCTTATGCCACCTAATATATAGACAGCATATGTCATAAAAGCAAAAGAAAAAAATATGAGGTAGAGATGATGAGATTGAAGCACACATACAAATGCCAGTGTGAGAATGTGAAGTGGACACAACAATACACACACATGCACACACCAATACAAAGTAGCAGGTCTTTTATGTACATTAATACATTACATTACACTGTGGATGGTCAGCTTGTGCCCTCCAATGGATAACCAATAAAAATCTCTCATGGAATGAAACAGCAGGCCAATAACCCAAGAGGATCTTACCTTGAAGGTCTCTCAGGCCGTTCCGAAGGTGAGAAATAAAGTGATGACTGAAAGAGAGAAGATAACAAAAGGGTTGAGTGAGATCCATGGGAACAAAGAAGCAAAACGTTACTCTCCCATCCTGCGCCACGCTCAAAACCTTCCCCCCGCATGCGCAAAGACAGCCGTGACTGACAAGTGTTCCACGTCTCTCTACACCACCTTGAAGGACTGTGAAAATGAACCGGGACCTCCTGCAAGAATGATAGAGAAATGGGGCCCCACAATATCTAACTTGAAGACCAACAAAAGCAAGAGAACAAAACAGTACAGAGGCAGCACATGGTAGCCGGTCAAGAGGCCTGGGTCTATTATGCGGTTCACATGCACCACGCCTCCTTTCCTTCGACACAGCCAGGGGTGAATTACAACAAATCGGAACACAATACAGCAGCCTGCTCTGTTTATTCTGGCTCATCCATGTGCGACTTTGATCGGATACAAAGATAGAATGGCAATAGTGACAACAACATTTTGAATACTGATCACAGGTCAGATAGAAAGCTTTAAAAAGTCAGTAAAATGGAAGGGCATGTCTGTTTTGCTTCAGACATAAAACAGTGAAAAGTCTTATAAAAGCTTTAAAAAAATCCTTCTCAAATGCAATATAGTAAATAATAGTTCACATATTCAGATATTCTTCAATCAACCCATTCAAATGAACACCTTGTCGATAAAATAACGTCAACATTACAATGTAAAGACAAATAGATAAAAGAAAAGATCAAAACTGTAAAAGAAATCAAATATGACAGCAAATAAGAGAATGCAAAATAACTTATGCAGGGGTTGATTTTGCCATAACAACCGACTGGATGTATGCAAACTTTCCAAAGTATTGAATCGCAAGCTTCACTCACACACGCTTATTCACACATACAGAAAATAAGAAAAGTGTAAATAAGAAGATACGTAAAAAATTGAGGCCTACTCAAGAAAATCTGATTTAGAGTTTCCCAAATCATAATACTAAGCATAAGGGTATGCAGGAATGAGAGATGAATAGTAAATAAGAAAAAAACCGAGGCAAAAGATAACAGTAGAACAGCAAACTCTATGGAAAGGTCGGTGGATGGTCAGGAGGTACATTTACCTGCGCCACAGCACGTGTGGAGGAGTCAGGATTATAATCCAACCTCTTTTTAGGAGGCTAGAAGCCCCCCACCAAAAGGAACAGCAGAGAGGTGGAGAGGAGTGAAGATGAGGTGGATAGGTGGAGAAGCAGGTGCATTCAGGGGGAAAAGGACACATGTGGAGAGAGTGACAAAGTTAGAATATGGAGAAACCGAGAGATCAAACAAAAGACACACAAATAGTGCTAAGGCAAAGCGTGAACAATTGAGACCCACATCTTGGTAAATTTCAAAGAAAGTTGCCACATGTGGTTCACTTACCTTTCACAAAAATGAAAAAATAAAAACGCTGATGTGGAAACTGCATTCGCAGTCTGGAAGGGGGATTTTATGTTAGATCTCAGATATTCCACTTGTTTACACAAGGTGGCAGCAAATTTAAGCAGTAAACAAGTCTGCAAGTGTGTTTATAGCTGGAGAAACTGTGCTTAGTACTTGATTTATGAGTTTACAGTCAGCCCAAAAATGTTTTTTCACACATAAGCCACGCATAAAATGCATGAAATTCCTTGCATAGACAGAGAAAATATAAACAGTGTTACCTGCACCAAATCTCGAAACCAACTTAATTTTTCCCATTTACTTTTATTTCCATTACCAAAATCAGCTTTATTGGATGTGTGAATTTAGGTTTACAGAGGCGCTCTAAATTTGACATTTAAAATCTTACTTCTTTCAGTAAAATGTTTTGCTTAAAGTTATTTTCAAGAAATGCTATTTAATGTTGCGTTGAGTTTTATTTAAAGTAAGGAGATTCATGTATTTTTGAGCTGTGGTTGAGGTGGGTAAATCTTTCAGGGCCCACTGTTTTATCCAACGTCTATAAAAAACATATATAAATATTTCTTATAGACAGCACAGTTTTGCAGCTGTGCAAGCAGGCTTACTGCGTGATATCCCAAGGAATTCATTTAATGTCTGATTATAAGGCAACATATGGATGTTTTTACTCCGAAAAACAGAGAACCAGCACAAATAATGTTAACCTTCGTTTAGTTTTGAGAACAAAGTGTGACTGGTGTACTTGGGGTATTAGCCTTGGGGTTAGACATCAGACATATGATTTGTGTCTGATGTCTCACCCGGTGTCACAAGCATTGTTATTGTGCAAGTTAAAAGGCCCTGGTACACTTCAAGCCAAATTGAAGAACAAACCAATTTGATGTCATTTAGAACAACAAAAGGCCAAAATAAACCTATTCACTTTCTTCCAACACTAAGAGTGGAACCTTGCTGTGATTATATCAGGGCCTTTAAGGTGATGTGAAATGCCATTTTTCTTTTATCAGTGTTCAAAGGAGAGCTTTAAAGCCAGTGTACACAACTCTACACCTCAAGTAAAAACTACACACACACATATGCTTGTCACAACACCCTGACGTGTGTTCGTGACAAGGAGATTACGGCCTACAGCATGCCAGCCTGCTGCACCCTCACTCAACTTACCGGTCTTCCAAACTCCAGCTCGGAAAAGAATTTAAACCAAGGCTCGTTCTCTAAATCTATGTCATCTGGATTTAAATCAAACGTCTGGAGCAAGAAGCAACATAGAAGAGAGGTACACAGAGAAAATAAGAAAGGAAAAGAATGAGAGAAAAGATGGGTTAGGAAAAGCACAATTTGCTGCACAGCATGATGGGTAAAGAATGGCAGGAGAAAGTCGGTGTGGGTACTGAACGCAATCTCACACACATACACAGTAAATCAATATGATGCAAAACATAACAAATAATACTTATAGCAATTAATTATTGTATTGTGCTTATAACTGTCCACCAGAGGGCGACATGCTGCCTTTTGCAACCATGTATCTCTGTCTCTTACTTTCGTCCTAAAAACATGTTTGCGCATGCTGCGAAAACTTCCCACTCGCTTTGCCACCTGGGGCATCTAACATTGCCAGATCAACTGTGTTTCTGCTGATGGCAGAGGTATGATTCAGCTTCCTGACATTTCCATTCCGTTGTTCCAGACCACTTTGTCAGATACCCTTCCAGCATTTTGCATCTGCATTGCAAAACAGCATCAAGTTCAACAACCGCCTTTAAACGAAGAAAGAATTATAACATTATTTTTCACTTTGTTCTTTGGCTTTTGAAAGGGTGTGGCAGAAATTTATTGAGGAGAGTGATGAAACAGATCACGTTTCAGGATTCAGACCTGGTTATTGTATCACAAGCACAAACATCTGCCAGGGCTTTACATTACAGAATTGTCTATGCTTCTACAAGACTAGTATGGATTTCTATTTGCCCCTCCAACATATTCACAACAAATATGATAAATATTAATATATTTTGTGTCAAAAAAAAGTGCTTAACTGTGTACAGTAACTTATAAATACAAACAACCACAACTGATTCCCAAAAAATATAAAGTATGTCCAGCAGTTGAGTGCATGTATTTTAAAGGGATAGAAAAATTCTGTCATCATTTATCCACCCTCATGTGCTACAAAACTTGTATATGACTCATTGTCTGTCTAACACAAAATAAGATATTTTGAGAAATGTCTCAGGGGTTTTATGTCCATACAATGGAAGTCAATGGGGTTGTTTGGTTCTTTAAAATATGTTGTGTTCTGCAGAAAAAAAAAGAGTCATATACAGGTTTTAAATGAAATGAGGATGAATAAACAATGTCAGAATTTGTATTATTGGGGTAAACCATCCCTTTACGGTGTAATAAAGACATGAATGAATATTCAGCATATAGTAACAATTTGTTTTTGTAAACTGCCTTCTACAAAAAACATATCAAACGACAGAAAAGTAAGTCTGTTTCAACAGCACATTGCTCAGCAAGATCCTGGGAACAGTGTCAAAAGCTAACGTTCCATTATTTGGTCAAATGGTCCATGACAATGAGAAGAGAAAACCTAGTCAGGAATCTGCAGGCCAGAAAATTGCAGTTTGGCCATTGTAAAAGCAGTGAATCAGGCCTGAGACATAAATCTGAATCGATATCCCTCTGTATTATGAACAATTAAATAAAGAGTTGTGTATGATTAAATGACAAAATATGTAGTGGACTGTGAAGAACAACAGCCTTCGGGTCTACAACACAAAGACAAGTTTCTGGGCCACAATCTCTGGGCTAAAAAATAATTTAAAGTTTAATTTAAAATCTGCTGACACCGTAACTGAATCTACAAAGCCTAGTATGTTAAGATGACTGACCCTGTGTGCTTGATTCTGAAATTGAATAGACGGAAACAATGTTTCAATAAATAACACTGAATTATTATTATAACATGAAAGAAAAGTGCCTGTTGACCTTAGGAAGTTCACACATTGTGAGGCTTCCAAATTCAATAAAATGTATGATTTATAATCTCTGAAACGATAAAATTGAATAAGATCACTCACAGGCCTCTCCTGCTCAAGGATGGATGATTTTCCAGGCTCGTAATCAAAGATGCTCCGCGGTTCTGCACGGTATTTCCGTGTGTCCACTTTCCGTTCCGGTGGGCCCCATTCGTTTCTGAAGAGATTCCCAATTCAGAGCGACATCGAAACAAATCTGTAGTCGGATGCCTAGACAACAGAACGTGTAATGGGTTTCTTACGGGTCATGCGAAAGCTCTCTTTCCCTGTCCATGTCTCGTGAGCGGAGCTGAAGGAGGGAGGGCATCGGAGGGGGTGGCGGGGGCACCGGGGACGGCGAGAGCTCACGTTGAGCGGCACAATCCGGGTCTGATGTATTTCTGGAGAGAGGCCGGTAGGTGTGTGTTCGAGGTGGAGGATGGGCATGAACATCGGGGTAGTTGTCTATGAAAGAAACATGAATATCATCAATATGAGCGGTTAATGAAACAATCTGTTTAGGACTCCGTAGAGAAGAAAAATGCAAGTGAAATGCTAGATTCTGATTGGTAAAAATGTATATAATTTTTCAATATTACAATCTTTTTTAATGTATTTTTGTATATTTAATGCGCATTGAATCAAAACAGCAATGGCAAACACAGGGATACACAAACTAACAGGTTTAACAAGACACACCTGGAAACATTTAAGGTTGGGAATTGCAAAAGAACTACAAAGACCAACATTACAACGTAAGCATAATATAGAACACAAGTTTCAAAATAAAAGTCATGAAAACAACTGCTAAACTGTCCCTTCACTGTCCCTGTCCCTGACATTTCACATCCTTTGTTTATTGCAATAGACTAGCCGATTAAATGACATCTCTAGACTTGTCACGGAGATTTTGCTGGTTATTTCTAACAGCTGAAATGCTGACACAATGCTTTCATACATTCTGAACAATGAAATTTGTATGACACAACATAAATAAGACAGTTACATTTATTTCTCCAGACCATTCTTTCTCACATAATTCAATAATTTCAGTTCAAAAATATACAGTTATTACTTAATTCACTAAGAAGACAAGTAATAAGATGGAGAACATCCAGTCATTAGTCATTGTCCGTTTCATAGGAGCCCCACACTTTTTTCACATTTATTTTAGAATACATTTTTGACTTATCACCTATTCAATCTATATTACGCTATTCAAACGTTCTTTAAACTCTTTGACATTATGCAACAATGCATACATGGATCATCTTATAACACACTGTTACATTTAAAGCAGATATACCCTGATGGTTGTTTTTTTGCCATACTCACCATTGTTTATGAGCGCATATGATGCATTATATGTGTCTGCGTAGTCATCATCTAAAAAACACACAGCATTAAACACATGTACAGATAAAATAAAATAAAATACTACATATAGGCATACTACACATAGTAAATAAAATGGATACTGAAGCCTGCTTATGTTGTGTGTACACATCAACTCTGTCATATCATACACACCTGCTTTATGAACCATATGGATCTGTTTGAACATAGTCTTGTACCAGTCCTTGGGTCTGTCCACGGTCTAAATAGAAGCACAAACACACAGGCAAGGAAAAAGAGATGCCTTGTCAGTTCGTTGCTTGACCAAACAAATATTTAACAGCGTTTGTCATCACCTGACAACCATCAAAGTCACAATAATGCACAGACACAGAGAGGAGAGAGAGAACGAGAAAGAGAGTATCATAGTAACCTGCTTTGAAAAAGACAGGAATGTTCTCCTCTCACACACAAACAAACACACACACACACACACACAATCACAGACAATCTGAATTGCTCAGAGCTCAAAAGCATTCCTCCAACCACAATGAGAAAATCAAATGTCAAAAGAACCCCAACACAAATCAAGTACATCCGCCTGAAAAACACATTATTAATGGTTTATCCCTATTTTTCCAGAAATGATCAATAACATCTAAAGAGGGCACTGAAGGGTTGTTTTTCCCTAAACATGGACTTAAACATTGATAAGCGACAGTAAATTTGGTTTGTGCGACACACAACATTCAACATTACATTTTTTCACAAATACAACTATTTTAAATGGTCGCCTAAATCTTGTCGCACAGCAACTTTGCATTGCTTGGAAATTTGTTGCGTTATACAGGACACTGTGTAATGCTTATTACTTTTGTTGTTTGTTTACAAAAGTTATCATCACTCCTGACTAGCAAATATGTTTGATATTCAGTTTGTAGCACTTAAAAACAGTCAAACATGAATCTGATACAGCAAATATAGACATTAAAAACACCTTAATTTATCAATAATTAATTTATTCAATCTCCTCTCCCTGAAAACACCTGGATATCACTCACCGTACGGATGGCGATGGGAATACCTGACTCGTCAACTGGCCCAATGCCTTCGTAATGGGGAGCTTTTATGATGGACACCTTCTTCTCCTCCTCTGAGAAACTAGCAATGGGCACAGAACTAGTGACCACTGTCTGACCAGACACCACAGTCTCTCGCCTCACTGTCTCTGAGCCCTCTGAGAGAGAGAGAGAGAGAGAGAGAGAGAGAAAGAGAGAGAGAGAGAGATTGGCAATCTACATGTGTGTCTGTCTGTCACATCGCTTGTGCATTTACAATAGACACTCGGATTGAGGCAAGAACACGGAACACAGACAAATAATTTTGTTCATTTCTGCAAATGCTTCAACAATTAACAATAAGCACACAGTAGGAATAAGGAGAGGGGGCTGGTTGGGGTTTAAAGAAGGATTATAAAATAGATTATAAGATTAAAAGAGAAAGAGTAAAAAAGAAAAGAAAAGAAAATAATAGACATGTTTCAGCATAGCAGGTGCTGCACATTTTCATAAAAGTACTGACATGGCACAGTGCTCTTACTCTGACTAAGCATTAAGACACAGCATAAATAGGACAGCTACATTCATTTCTTATATATATTTGCACATTTTATCAAAGAAATGTGCAGATGTAATACTAAGACTAAAGATTTGTCAGCATGTTTATTTAAATGACTGCAACAGTAGACAGACAAAGGTTTTAGCCTTTCCTCAAATCTATCTTGTTCGAATATCGATCGCTCCGGTCTGGCTTAATGGCTGTAAATGCATCATATCCTGAGGACTGAACTGTGCAGCGAGCTGCCAATACCAGCATCCTAACAAGAACTGTTCATCAAAAATCCATTAAATCAGAGCACTAAAACTGGACGCGGTCAAAAGAAAGACAGAGAGAAAACTGAAGCTTGGGAAAACATGATGTGCCCTGTGTTTATAAAGCTTTATAATCACATCAGATATGTACATTTGCAAGAGGCAGTAAAGTGAGCAGTCCAAGTGGGGTAAGGGTACAGTACATTTACCAATTCACACAGAATCCATAAAATGTATAATTTTTCAAAAAGATATTCATAGAGGCAGTATCATTAAAAGATTAAAAACTGTTTATTTAAAAAAACCTGATTTGCTTACTGAAGCTGTGTGAGACTGCTCCACTCACCTGAACTCCTTCCCTGTCGGACCTTTACCAGACCTGGGCTAAAGTTTGGGGGAGGCGGGGGGCACGCAGGTGGAGAGAAGGGCCTCTGAGAGTGAGAGCTGCCATTCATTGTCATCTGACCCTTAACAATTTATAAGAGAAGGAATTGTAGGAAGTGCAGTTTTGTGGATTCATTTCAAGTCAAACAGCTTTGAATGTTTATGGAACGTGGAACAACAAGATGTTAGAAGTATGAGCAAACAGCACATGACTGTACTATACATACACAGACACTGAATGTGCTTAACAGACATGGTTACAGAAAAGTAATCATCATTATTTATAGTAACAAAAGTTAACAGATGTTGGTGCATCTGTAATAATGATGTTGGTTTAAACTGTTAGATCACATAACAACAACAAATGAACATTTAGGAGTGAAGATATAAATACTGGACAATCTTGGCAAGTGTGTTAACACAGGAAATAACTCAGGCAATACCTATCATGGTAATTTCTAACAAACATTAATTGCTTTATTTTAAGGGTCTAACGCGCAGGGCGCAAGTGGGCATGTCCGAATCCACTTTTGCTAGTTTAAGGATGTGAAAGATGGGCCCTGTTCCAAATGGCGAACTTCATGTGGACTTGCGGTCTCATGGACTTATATTGCGTTTGCTCACCAGGGTCTCCCGTTCAATCTTTTTAGCGCTCAGAAGTCTGCTCAAGAGCGCCTCCTTTGTGCCCTCGATGCGTTCTTCAGCAAAGCCTGTTTTGGTGACACCAGCTGTCTCCCAATTCGGAACCTGCGTGCTTCGAAGGCTGCATTTCAAAACCGATTGCCTCACAGCAGTGCGAATAAAAGCTGGAAGGGCTGTCAAATTTTGAAGGCTGCTTCAAAGGCAGCCTCAAATGCGACCTTGTTTCCGCATACTGACAAGGCTACAACGAATGGATTCTTAACAGCCTCGGCTATCCCGAGATTCATTTTGCGGATGTAACGGTTGCATATTGTTAAATACTCATTCGAAACTTCAGTTAAATAAATGTATGTAATCTGCAGAAAAATACCAAAATATACATAAGCAGTTGCATTACAAACATAAGTATTAGAAAAGTACTGCTATCTCTTTCCGTCGTGATGACCTCAAGTCTGTCCCAAAATGAACTCCCATGTACCCTTGTGGACTCGTGCCTAGTGCCCTATACTGTAGGTCTGTACTTCATGACGTCATCAAGTGTGGACTCGCAGGAGGTCCACTAGACCTCCAGACGCATGGTGTTAAAATGTTGTCCTTATTCTCTTAATGAGTCATGGGTGTGTGTTGGGCAAAAAGTAAACCAATCAGAGTCTCATATCCCATTCCCTTTAAGAGCCAGTTAAGCTCGTGCCATGGTAGATTCGCTATTTACATGGCGGAATTTGCAAGAGCTAGGACTTGACGCTTGTCCAGAGAGGAAACACATCTGCTTGTCTGTGATTATAAAGTGCGCGAGCAGACCATCTACAGGACAAGCCAGATTTTTTATCTATATGCACAATAATAATCTTTTAGGTGAGAATCCCACTGTGTGTAATAAGCAGAATGTACGCACACTGTGCACCCACATATAGGCACAACTACTCATGCGCTCTATTAAAATATATATATTACACCTTTAGACCAGCTTTCAGGTGGTCAATGGCGCAACCTTCTTTTGCTATTTATAGAGCGCGTTATTAATGTGCTAACTATTTCAGTTGCCTCAAAATATCAACGTACCAACAATGCGCCTGCACACAGCTCATTTTCAGACCAGCCATTTGTGAGCACACAAATGGACGCATTTCTGAGTTTTAAAACATTTAAATCATACGCTATTTAAATAACGTGCCGCAGGATGTGAAAATGAAAACTGCATCGGGCCTGGTATCGCATTGCGCCTAGTGTAATAGAGCACAAGATGTGAGAGTGATAAGGTCAACAAGAAAGAAAATAAATATTGACTCTATTCACTTTATTTATTCACATTGCTGAGCTTAAAAAGACATTTATGCCTGGTTTCACAGACAAGGCTTAAGTCCCAAAGTAATATTAATTTTGACCTGCCTGAACTGAAAATTACCTGCCCTGACATATCTTAAAATATCTCAGAGACATTGTTTTGTCTCAAGATGCAAACCAGTAATGTTTTTTCCCACGTTTAAGTGCCTTAAACATCCTAATTTACCCAAGGTAAGCTAAGCCTTGTCTGTGAAACCAGGCCTTAGCATCTTTCAAAATGCAACGGTGCCACCCCTAAAACAATTTTCCAAGCCTTCTTGTTTTAGGATGACCGTGAAGAGTAATCTATTAGTTTATAAAAAGTATCACCAATATGATACATCAAGGTATAAATATGACAATTTTAGAACCAAAAATGTAATAAAAAATATGCTCTCCACAACTGACTGTAAAACTTGCTTTCAGGTCCTGAGAACTTGAAATACGACACGTTATGCAAATGGATCGAGTTGTGAATGTCATCTCATATTGAATTCAAATGGGAAACAACATTAAAAGCACACAATGTAAAACTCCATACATAGAACACAGAGTTAAACAATAGGACTAAATACTGAAAGCTGACATATTAATGGTAGTGACAAAGTCAGACACGGAATGTTATTGAAAGACTAGTAAGGACACAAACAGGCGACTCAAATGTGACATCAGACTGAGGTAAGCATTGTCAGTTGAGCGTGATAGTTACGTTAGTGCCTGTGTCAGCTGATGGGGCGGTAGGGTTGGGAACCTCATCGAGGGCATTGGAGGCGAGGCTGAGTGTGGGGGACGGGGTGGGTGTGGCCATGGGGGAGGAGTCCAAGCCGCAGATCTGCAGCTCCTCCAGGCCAACCGTGGATGATGAATAATGACTCAGCGCAGATACGGTTACTGGCGATGCGATAGGAGAGGCCGACATTAGTCCGGAACGTTCCAGAGGAGTGTAGGGCGTAGGCGAGAGGGCTTTGGGCAATAGCCCGGACAGGAAGTCAGGGGAGTCCCGGTTACAGGGTGACCGACAGGCCACTGGGTCAGGGGAGGACGCTCCAGAGGAGAGTGGTCTGGTTCCCCTTCTAACTGGGGAGAACTCACGCTGATAGAAGCGAGTGAGAGGGAATAAAAGGGAGGAAGAAAAAAAAATTAAGTGAACACACAGCAAAGCTGGTGAGCAGGAAGTGACATGGTCACAGGTGAATTGAACCAGGTTGAGCAAATTAGGGTAAAGAAGAGCAGGTGAATCTGTGGAAAGGAATTAAGTTTAGAGGAGTGAAAAGATATATTTTTTTGTTAATTGGGTCATTTTATAAATAGCTGCCATCTGAGTTCCTCATATGTGTAAGAGTAAGGACTGTCAAACATTTAATCACGATTAATCACATACAGTTTTACATAATATATGTCTGTGTACTGTGCATATTCATTTTGTATTTATAAACACATACAGTACGTTTTTCATATTTACCAATGATTTAAATTATATAAAAATGTTTATCCATGTATGTGTTTATATATACAAAATAAATATGTACAGTACACAGACATATAGTATATTATGTAAATGCTAACTTTTACTTTTTACTTTCTATTGTTTGGCAGCCTTAGAATTATAGAATTATAATAAATGTAACAAATTGCTGTAAAATGGCAATACAATTAAATTTCATAACATTTTACTTTGTTATATTTAATTACAACAATATTTTTCAGAAATATACTGAAAAATTGTACTATTTTATTTGTATGTGCCTATATTATACTGTATTACAGATATTTTTCTAATCTGTGAAGTTTTTTTTCTAGAAACCATTTTTTAGGCTTTTCAAATTGGCATTTGCTGCATAGAATGACACAATTAACAGTTAACACACTTGTGTGTTCAGTCTGTCCAATCCAGAGAGTGAATCTTCGCTGTTTAGAGTCTGTTAGTTTCAGAAACACAAGTGTAAACAAATCAATGAAATGACAGTAATACCACCACAATGCCCGCTGGTCTTGGTGGTACAACCGGGGGTAGATCCAGTGCATTTCTCCTGGGTCCGGTCTCAGGCCATGACAGGTTCTCTGGTTGGGGTTCTGGGCTGCGGGGAGCTAACTGAATGGAGAGAGAGGCTACGTGTGTATCTGATGCGTAGTCTCGTTGCGGAGGTGTTGAGAGCGAACTTGCCGATGATCTCTGAGTGAATGGTTTAGATTTTGGGTCGGGTTTATTTATAACGGCCTTGTTAGCATTAAGCTGTGATTCTTGGTTGTCTGAGGTGAATTTTGTTGAGGACAATTTGTTGTCTAGAACTCTTGTGATAAAACTATTAGCACTTGCCTGTTGAGAGAACGGGAGCTCCTCGAGGTGGGCTCCCGAGGTTCGGGTGGTCTTAGAGTAAGAGTATGAGGAGGTGGCACTGGATTTGATGGTGCCTGTAGTAATAATATCATCACTGTGTGGGAGAGAGAGGGTGGTGTCTGACAGAAGTGGGAGGGAGCTGTAAGAGGGGGGGTTAGGAGTCATGTGATAGCTCTCTCTCCTAGGGGGCGGCAGAGGAACCTGATAGAGAAAATCCCAGCATAAAGACAGGGTATTTAAAAATAAATAAAATAAACGGCCACATAAATTGATAAAACTGTTTCAAATAAAACAGATTTCATTATTAAGGGTGAAAAAATAAATATTATGTTGGAAATGAACAATTTAAATTCAAGCAGGGACTCAAAATAAAAAAAATTGGTAGTCACTCAAAATATGGGGATACCCAGAGGAAATGTAATTGAATCAAGTGACTCAAGTGAATTAAACAACATAAGAGTCTTTTTCTCAAGACACTTTATCTCTGTTTAATGTTTATTGCCTATGAGGAATAACTGAGACATCTAGGAGGTTTCCTCTGGGTAGGCCAATTCAAACAACATGGTATAAAATATAACATCAGCTTCTATCAAACATTCAAATTAATTCAGAAAGCAAAATAAAGATAAATGTACCGATGTGGGGGATTTCTTGTCTTGCAGGTTAGGTTTAACACTACGAAAACCTTTGGCACCCAAGGACGAGTTCCCGGCATCTCCATTCCTCAACCCCTCGGCCACACTACGTGAACGCCAGGCATCTGCACCCAGTAAAGCCAGCTTAGTACTTATCACTGTACCCACAAATATTGACAGACACACTTATGTAACAAACACTTGCCTGAATCTGAAGACTGAGATTCACTACCTGTAAAAACATATATATAATATTATTTCCAAAATTGAACAATTACACAAGCATGCATAATTATAAGAAATATGTAGGCGCTACTGATAACACGACAACAGACAACAAAGTTACAGCAAAACACAGTATGAAACAAATTTGTGACAAAACACATACTGTATTTTCAGTAAAGCACGTAAAAGTTGTACTTGATAGTCATAATATTGGGATGAAAAGATTAGATATATTAATGCATGGTAAATTCTAAATGTAAATGCTTTTCATCAATATGGCAGTAGTTTGTATGCCCAGTCACAAATGATGGTCTATAATGTGTGAAACCCAATTGGATATACTTTTTATTGCATTTAGACCCTCACTGTTCTGTATGTGCCAACAAACAGTTCAGCTTTAAAAGATGAAGAACACATGGGTGCATCTGTGAATGTGTGTTTCACTGCCTGGGGCCAATAGCTTTTCATAATTAAAAAGGTGTGTTGTTATATCCCTGACAGTCCATGTCAGTTTTCAAACAGGAGCATATACTAGTGGAGATGCCTGGATCCCTGTAGCTATCAGCCTAGAAGATGGAAGCTATATTTTATAGATTGCATTTAAACCTGAACCAGGTCTGTAATACCTAACATGTACAATTTTAAATATAATGCTTCTGTTCATTTTCCCTTAAAGCTACAAAGAGAAGTACAATGGACACATGCTTAGTGAGAAAATGTAGCAAAGCAGATTTGTAAAACATAATTCTTTTGAAACAAGTTTAAACACAGACACAGAGGGGCAATTCCCGCATTATGGAGGTGAAATTTTGCGTTATGGACGTGACATAAAAATGCTCAGACAATGAATTTGTTACGACTATATTGAACCATCTGTTTATATTTTACTGAACCCTTGTTGATGGGGATGTGACAAAAAAAGGACGCATTTTATCAAACAAAATGCAAAATCCTGAAGTAACAATACCCAATGAATAGAGAAGGGATGCCCCTTTATAGAACATATAATAGTTATTTCATATTAATTTTCATGTGTCTATTTATGAGGAATATGTAGCGTTATGGATGTGACAATCCAAATTGCACTTGCCTGACTTTGAAAAATCATGCACTTAAAATAAAACAACTCAACTCAACTCAACTCAACTTTATTTATATAGCGCTTTTTACAATTTTCATTGTTACAAAGCAGCTGTACATGAGACACATTTAATACAAGTATGAATTCTAAAGCAGCCCCCCTGGCCAGGCAGATAGTGCAAAACAATATGCAAACGGTGGTGAGGAACCAAAACTCCCATCGAGAAAAAAAACCTCAGGGGAACCCAGGCCCAACCAGGGGATTCCAGTTCCCCTCTGGCAAAAGCTGCTGCCTCTGCACAAGCTCAACAGTGCTTGCACAACAAGGCTTAGTAAAAATATAAAAATTAAGGATTAAAGATTATCATTCAAACAAATGCTTTACAAATTTGAAGAGAGATCACACATGGCTGTTTGAACCAACAAATGTTAAAATCTTTTCTGTTACCATAGTAAAAACCGCTGGTAATTTTTTTTTTCCTGGTATGGTTGACATTTTCACGGAATTGCCCAGAGACAGATCTAAGGAGAGAACTTTTCTAAACTACTTAAGACAGATAGAATAATGATAAACTGAGATAAACAGAGATTCCCTTTCTGTCGGTCTCTCGACGTTGTGTTGAGAACGACAGATGGGGTTTTCCCTTGAGAACCAATCAACTCTGACTACTATAGAAAAGGCCAATGAAATTTGCCGAATGAAATTTGCAGCATTCATTTACCTTTTGTCCTTCAGAGCCTTCGCTCATGACTACGAACAAAACAAATTCAACGAATTCTTCTTCTACATTGCCGGATCTACAACGTAGAGCAGCGGATCGTCCCTGCCTGCAGCGACCTTCCCTTGGGCGTCTCGGCGGTTCCGGAGGTGTTAGAGATTTTTTCTAAAAAGGTCCTTTACAGGACTGAGCATTCTCCAGTGCGGCATGTCCTGGAGGCATGTCCGGCATGTCCACTGTTCTCTTGGGTGCGGTAGTCTCCTCTAGGAGGGGGATGGACAAGATAGCTGCGTCGAGTGTCTGGGCGTCCAGTACACTGAGGCAGCTTCCGTTGACACATCTTGCCCACCATTTCGTTGCTACCTGGGCCGTGACATCCATCAGGTGTCAGGATTGGTTTCATGGCAATCGACCTGTTCTCCCTTTCGGTCTGTCCCTGTCCCCACGGTCTTCACGAAGATCGTGGAAGCCACCCTATCTCCCTGAGGGGAGGAAGGTGTGCGGGTACTAAACTATCTCAACGACTGGCTTACCTTGGCACACTCGCGAGATCTGTTATGTACACAAAGGGACCTTGTGCTCCGGCACATAGATCGATTGGGACTACAGGTCAACCGAGAGAAGGGCAAGCTCCTCCCAGTGCAGAGCATCCTCTTTCTCTGTATGGAACTCAACTCTGTCACCATGTTGGCGCGACTGTCCAGAGTACGCACCCAGTCGGTGTTGAACTGCCTGGAACACTTCAGGCAAACAGCGGCCCCCCTGAAACAATTCAGAGGCTCCTGGGACACATGGCGTCTTCGCAGCGGTAATACCCTGAGACCGCTCCAACACTGGCTTCAGAGTCGAGTTCGGAGGAGAGCGTGGCACACCAGCAGCAGGCATATGGTGATGACGCCCTGCTGCCGACGCACCATAACCCCCTGGTCTTCCATGACCTTTCAACGGACTAAGGTCCCTCTGGGCAGGTTACGAGGCAAGTCGTGGTGAAGACGGACGCCTCCCTGCAGGGGTGCGGTGCAGTGTGTCATGAGCACGTAGTTGCAGGGCGTTGGATGAACCCCGCCTGCGCTGGCATATCAATTGCCAAGAGTTGTGGGCGGTGCTACTTGCACTGAGCAGGCTGCGGCCTCTCGTGCAGGACAAGCATGTGCTGGTCGGAGGACAGCACTACAGCTGTGGCGTACATCAAATCGTCAGGGTGGCGTACGCTCACGGCAGCCGTTCCCTGCGTGCCACACACATCCCGGGCACCGCCTCCCGCAACACCACCATTGCCCGTTTTGTCAGCCCACGTCCTGCGTGTCGACATGTTGAACTGGCATCCGGGGGGGCGTATGCCTTCGAAAGCACCTTTCCACCCTCCAGTAGGTTGGGTCAGCGTGCTATCTACCTCTCTTCTTACCCAAACGTATGGCTAAGAACAGGTATCTCACCCACCTTCCTTCTTACCCAAACACTCGTTAAGAACAGGCATACCATCCATCACTAAGCAAGCACCCCCTGGGGGTTGGCTGGGCAGAGCAGCCTTCCTCCTTAGGCCGGGATACCATATGAACTATATATGGACACATATATGAACACAGGTAGCTCTAACCGGACCTAGTGCTACCGGACGTTTGTAACACCCCCCCCCCCGTGGGCTGTTCCGTCCGATGTATCCTCATGAAATGGTCCCACTCCTGACCTCCCTCTTACGGTTAACTACTCAGCCCACTCGTTCCATGCGTTCTCCTCCAAGGAAGAGACCATACCTCTGTCCACCATATTCCTCCCCACAGGTAGGAGGTGGCCTCTGCAGCGCATCACTAATTAAGGAAGTTGCGCTTACCCAGTGTAAACCAGTAGAGAGCTAAGGCCTCCGTCCGTGAAAGGTTACCGGTCAGGGCTGTACCCATCTTTCTCCAAGAAAGCTCTGGAACCCACCGACCACACTGGAAGGTTACAGTTTCGCGAAAGCTTCGAGCTGACACGCCCAGGCCTATTACCGTCACTACAATAGAGATTGTGACGTGATACAGCGTTGTGGCGTTTTCCATAGGTAACCCCATCTGTCATTCACGACACAACGTCGAGAGACCGACAGAAAGGGAACGTCTTGGTTACGTCTGTAACCTCAGTTCCCTGATGGTTTAATTTCCCGGCTTTAGTATCGATATATACCTGCAGCAGAGTAGAGATTTGGTGAGCTCTGCACCCTCTTCACAGGCCACAGGGTGAGAGACAGTGATGAACTCTTACAAGCACATCCACCGCTATCTAGATTACGTTTGTATTCACATGCACACACAGAAGCATACATGCAAAAGAAATAAAAGCCAAGCACATGCGTGATCAAATACAACATTATTGCAGGAACTGAAAATGCATAAATATGAAATAAAATGATAATGTTTAATTTTTTTGAAACATTTTTTTTTGTTTTTGCAAGGTTTTTGCCTTTAAAATTCAATTTTGTACAAAAAATTTTTACTGTGTTAAAATGTACGGCAACACTGTGTCCTAACCAGATGCAACATGACAACTTTGTAGTGAAAAATAATATGTCCCACCATAATAAAATTGTCATAGCCAATCAAAACATTTGTGGAGAGTCGGTCCAAAGTGATTTCACTATGGGTGGGGCCTTCCAGCATGATGCCACAAAAATAGAAACCGAGCAACTGAGAGAATGTATCGTCATGTTTTGCTTTTCTGAGCTGTAGGACAAATACTTAGACTTACTGTATATAGAAGAGATATCTGTTTTCCCCTATCTCATTACACCTGGTAAGGACTCAGGGTGATGTGATTGTTCCCACAGTGTGATTTGTCTCATACGAAGATGGGCTGATCATGCTGTTTGTATATCCATGTTAATGTTTTGCTTATTTCTTTCAATCAATTTAGCCTTATTTGCCTGATAAAATTCAGATCATAAATCCAGATCTTAACTTGACCCCAATGAACCATTTGTCTCTTTTCACAATGTATCTCTTTAAATTAACTGTCTCTGTAATGTTGATACAGTTAAAATAAAAAAAGTATTTTAAAAGCAAGGCAAAGCAAAAAAGACATTGGTGCAGATATACACATACGGTCTGAAGCGTCATGCACTTTTGAAATATCAGTGAATACCTGTATTCATGATGAAGATCTTCACCAAACTGTGTTCTGAAGAAGCACACTTTCACCTGTAACACACATCAAAGTGCTTTAACAATCACAAAATCAAATCGATATTTTTAACCTTACATGTTTATACTGGGTAGCTGACAGAATAATATGCACATTTTTCCATAGGTTGTCCTCTGGTGACAGCAAACATGTGAAAAAACACTAACAATGAAGATAAATCACTCTTGTTCTACTTTATATGATAACATAAATATAATATAATATAATATTTCTGGACCAAACCATCTACACTGTCTTTAAACAGAGCTAACAATATTCTCTTTTTACTTCATACACCATGACATCATGACGACACACATATTTTTACCAAGCTGCATTATGTCTGGCACAGGTTATATATATATACTATCTATATATGTACAGTATAATCAGTGTGTGTCCGATTTAGAGGATGTTCTGTTTTAAACATGTTTGATGTGTATCAAATGGAGACCTATCAAATGGAGACCTAGGTCTTAATCAGGATCCATGATGTTTACTGCCGAGAAACTGTGGCGTCAGTATGTGAGTGAGTTTGGAGTAATACACTGACACCGGACAGTCTGCGGTTAGGAACACACCCCGTGTGCCAGCTATGTGTTAATTTTACAGTGTATTTCACACACACATACTGCATTTCACTGTCTCTCTTCCCCTCCACTATTTGTAAACATGAAGCAGAAGGTGTGGAATGTAAGCGTTGGGATCTTATCATAGAATCCATATCGGCCTCTTACAAAAACATACTAAATATACAGACACAGTTAGAGTCAGTTTGGAAAAACATTAAGCTGTGATGCCGTCACTGTACTGGGGATTACCAATGTATATCCTCACAACATCTGATAATGTCTCCCACATTCACTGAGGTGAACAGTGACCAGAGTTTATGGATTAGAGAGAGTGTGTGAGAGAGAGACTGTAGGACATTAAAATAAGATGCAGTTGTCAGATAGCCCTTTGCTACTGACAGATTTATTGCTTGCTGTTATGCCCAAGGATTGCTATCATCACTATTTGGATATCTGTAGCTTTCACCCAACTGCAGCCATAATTGTTTTATAAAATAGGTGTCAGGTCAAAGATTCATTCATTTTTATCTCATCACCTTATTTTACAATTTGGTTGAATGTTCTTGTATAGCCTAAATGAGTTGAGTACAAACCATTCTGAACAGGCAATCCTTCCTACATTGAATAATCAAGAAACTAACAGCACTAACAATAATCTGAATGGGCCATTCTCTCTAGAAGATGTGAAGAAACACACCTACTAAAACTACCTTACAAATGGCAGGTTAACAGAATTCCCTTTTTTAGCAAAACATGCTGTGGAATTTAAGGTTTTAAATGGATGTGGTAAATAGAATTTTGGTTAAAATTTCAGAAAAAGTTTTGAAATGAATGCTAAAATCATGCCATACGTTGTTTTTAATTAACTTAAAGGAAATTTGAGGATGCAAGTGTTTTTAAATCTCCATATTTTATCTCTTGAAACTGATCTTTGGCCATCAAAATTACACATTAAAACTTTTTTCATGTGGAAATGTTTTTATTTAATATTTACATTTTTGATCACCACAGGGGGTCTTTAGGAAAATAATGTTTTACAACTTGAAACCAAGATTTTGTAAGAATCACCCATATCCATCTTTAAAAAGATATAGTCTCTTGGTGAAAACGAAAAGAAAACTATCCGGATTCTCCGGGTCTGTTTACTATTTTTCTACCATGTCATGTCATGTTATATTAATCTCACATGCTGGCCAAGACCTCAGGAAAAGAACTGAAACTGTTCCAAAGTTAATTCAAGAACAAACAATTTGACAAACTTTTCATGCTCAGACCCATTAAACTTTTTGTTGCACACATTTTATAATCCAATCGCTTTTTGATAGATAAAATAAAATCCTGTCCTACTTTTTCCAGTTTTCATTTCATTTTCAATTAGATATATTGCAAACGTTCCGCTACTTATTATTTACTCACAGCAAGAGAGAATTCTCAATAAAAGACATTATTTTGCTTTTCGCAGCATTTTGAAACTGCATTTACATACAGAATCCTGAACAGATCTGCTGACAAAACCTGATTCAGGCTGACGAACGAAGCTGTTTGTTCTACAAATGTATCTAAAGAATTTTGCAGCTGAGCCTAGCCGAACAATGCAGTATTACAGTAAGCAATGAGAAGTGAAGAGCCATGTCAGCTAGCCCATTATATAACGGAAATGTCATCTTAATTGCCTGTTAACACAAGCTGCAGATGGCATTGAATGTTTATCACACTCAAGTGAGCCAGACGGCATTGCACTAATATTGCAGGAAACTAAACAGAAGCTCAAAACTGCAGCCGTGAATCACAATGAAACGTATGAGGTGGATACAAAATAATATTTGCCATCAAAATATAAACCTATGAGCAGAAAAAAAACATTGCAAAAAAAGAAGACATATATATATATATAATACCTACATTTACATGGACACATCAGAATTAATTTATTTAGATGCAATCTGAAAAGTCTTTACATTAAAGGTAATTAAATGATGTGATTGAGGAGCGTATTTATATGACAAGGTTAAAATCCAATTTTATCTGCTGATGTTTGCACACTGCACAAGTGTTCACCTGAATACCCACTAAAACAGTGTTTTAAAGAACGTCATGTTGTGTATATTTTATTTTACAAACGGCACAATATTATATAATTATAAAGGCAGAGTATGTGTCATGTGTCGTGCCAATGAATCAATCACTTTTTTATTTGGAGCATTTTCAATCGGAGGACTTTTAATCGGATGACATTGGTCCATGTAAACGTAGCTGCTGGTTGAATGAACGTTACTTTGTTTAGATTGTCTAGAAACTGCCCACTTAATTTATTGAAAATAAATTAAAGGTCGGGTTTCACAGTGTTTCACGCATTCTTCATTTTTTACGATGTTAAACATACTGACTTCTCATGCTGACATGGTCAACTTGTCAAAAAAACAGTTGGACGTATGACATAGTATTTCTGTGCTCAATACACCCAAGGTTTTTTCGAACATGAAAATCTGTTTCGTTAAACAATTTCTTAGTCCCTTATTGGACAATTCTTCAAGAAAAAACGCCCATGTGTCAACCTGCCAGAGCCAGAAGAAAGGGCACAACACAGAAGGAGAAGGAGCATGCACACAAGTCAACAAGCTAGAGCGAGAAAGAGAGCACTACATTCAAGAAATTCAGCTGTGTTTGTTTTTTCACAGCATTTTAGTGATGAATGCTATATAAACGGTGGATATAACGCTGGATTTGGAGATTTTTTGAAAGTGATAGATGGAGCGGTGAAAGATTAAAGATGCCAGGCATGAACAGCATGCAGTATCTATCCATAGACGTAATGATTTTTATACTGGAAAAACTGTATATTATATTGCCTTCCCCTAACCCAAACCTAACCATCACAATGAACTTTCTGCATTTTTTATTGCAAATTTATATGCAAATTTTACATTTCATATAAACACACAAACATTCCTCCTTCACAGTCACCCAAGTTAAGTTTGTGGACGCACAAAATAGTCTCAACAGCTGCACACACATGCAGACACACAAAACATGTAAAGCTCAATTCCAACGTGTTAATTAAATTAAGTCATCTTTATGATCACTCCAGAATATGTGATCCAGCCTGTTTGTCTATCTCTGGAGATTGCTCTAATTTTGTAAAGGAGTGCATAAAGGAGTACAAAGAGAGGGGAAACATGAGATTATATGAGAGGAAATCATGAAATCCATTCAGAGCTTTTACGCTCTCAAACACATGATTTGGTGTGCCTAATCTGAGAGTTCATCCAGAGGGGTTTAGACAACCATGTGAACATCAAAATGCATAATATTTTAGACATCTGACATCTGCAGATTTATTATCTTTTTTACATTTTACACACATCAACATCTTATCCGTTAATTTAATGAACCCTTAAGGTATTTGCTCATACAGTCCGAAATTCTTGTATGCGTTTTTTCACATTTGGATCTCGTTTGTACGGTGTCTCTGAATTGTTAAAAATGGCCACTCAAGTCAGAGCCGATAGCCTAGTGAGCAGTGCTCCGACATGTGGCGCGTTTGCGCATCGGGCCACCCGAATTCTATTCCAGTCTCGTGGTCTTTTCCCGACCCCATCCCCTCCTCTCTCCCACTTCGCTTCCTGTCCTCTCTACCTATAATCTGTACAATTAAAGGCAAAAATCTCAAAATAAACCCTAATCTTTAAAAAAGGCCACTCAAACGGCTTGCTACGGAAGCGTAAAACGGTGAAAATCGAACCCGGTCCGAATGTTTTTATGACGGACGAAAATATCGGAGGCAGTGTGTAACTGTGTTTGTACGGAGCCGTGGAAGGGACATTGGCGAAAATAAAAAATCAGAAGACGTTTCTAGTGCTCACGAGAAACGTTTTGCGTGCTCACAAGAACCTTTTTGCGTGCTCACGAGTTAATGTGTGACTGTTATGCATAAAAATATTTGACCAATGTCCCTTCCATGGCCCCATATGTTTGACACAACGTGAGGTCGTATTTATTTTTTAACGTGGAAATTTCAGACACAAATTTTGGACTTAACTGTTCATATTGTTTGTTTTCTCTTCTTTTTAGCATTTCTTAATCTCCACTTCATGTGCACTGTAGTTTTTTGAAGAAGCGGTGTTTGATTTTAATTTATTGCCATGCAATGTGACATCATTTTAAACCCAAAGAATGCAATTTGTATATTTTTTATTATTAATGGACAGCCCCTGGTTACCATTGACCATTCACCAACATGACGGCCTAAATCTCCTTTTGCGTCTAAAGGAGAAAGAAAACTACCGAAAAACATGACTGTTAAATCATAATAGAGTAAATCCTAATAAAATAGAATAATCTACATACAAACTTATAAAGTTTGTATATCAGTAAAGTTTCATTTCATAAACATCGTATTGTGATATAAATTAGGGGTGTGCGATATGACGATATTAGATCGCGAACGATTAAAATGACTGCACGATCAACTTTTTCGGGAAAATCGTTAAATCGTCCTATATAGTGCTGTTCTATAGAATTCGTCAACATACTTGCGATAGATTGCGCCATGTAAACAAGCTCGTATACGTTGCTTGTGAATTCAGTAAGATTAAGTGACGCGGTCAGTGAAGATGGAGGGAAAACGGAGGACTTGGTCCCTAAAAAAAGTTCTCCATCAGTAATAATGAAATGGTTTGGGTTTTCCCCAATTGACACGGCCCAAACAACAGTTATTTGCAAATGTGGCAATGATAAGATTCGAGCGTCGTAAGGCAACACAACGAACCTTTTTAACCACCTCAAAATAAAGGGACTGAAAGAGTATGCCGACAGTCAAATTATAAAGGGATCCCACGCGAGTAAATCAGGTAGGCTACAACCAAGCATACAGAAACTAAAAGGCCTAAACAACGACTTTACCGAAAGAACCATTTGAGAAAAAAAAACACGTATCCGTATGACAGAACGAGCAAGCGCTGGAAAGATGTCACTGACGCGGTCGCATTTTACCTGGCCAAAGACATGATTCCCATAAAGACTGTGGAAAATGAGGGCTTTAAAAAACTGCTCAAAGTCGTAGATCCACGTTACGAAATACCCAGCCAAAAATATTTATCCTCCACGTCCATTCCACAGCTTTACTCCGAGTGCCGCAACAAGATGAAAAACAAAATTTAAAATGTAAAGTTTTTTGCTAACAGCTGATTTATGGTCTTGCACTTGCATTAAATATTAACTTGATTAAAATATTCTTCATAATATAAATGGTAAAGAGTATATTTTTATATGGGGACTTAGTTTGGCTGTATTGAAGCCCCTTTAATTTGCAAAATAGTCTTAAAACCAACTTGAAGAAGAACCGCGATAAAATCGTGAATCGTGATCTATCTGGAAAAAATTGTGATTTGAATTTTTTTCCTAGATCGCCCACCCCTAATATAAATTGCAATAATTCCATCTATGCCTATTTTTTATTTCGCAGTTACACTGTCATGAACTCGGGGTGAGACAGGGACAGAGGCAGCGAAGATCAAGAGGTTCACAAAAAGACTTTTATTGTACAAAAAACACAAAACAGAAACCCATGATGGGGTATAATCGAGAAAACAGGATAACAAGCAAAACAGGACGTAGACTAACTAACACTAGACTTACACAACACTAGACAAGAACTAAAGTAAACACTTACTAAGACTGACGGAATCTACAAAAACAGGAACATGTAATCACGATGAATATCTGAGGTACACAGAAAACAATGACCGACCACAGGACAATGAAACATGAGGACTATTTAAAGGGGAGCAAATCAAGAGGGAACAGGTGTGTGGCATGAACTAATTAACTAAAGAGACGAAAGGGCAGGAACAGAGAAGGGACCAGAGAGAGCATATATAAGACCAGAAGGGTCCAAATGTCTCTCTCCACATAAAAAAAGGGATCCTGCCATGGTTCTGTCACAAGACCAAGAAAGACATGACATGATGAGACAGAATCACGACATACACCTCTTTATTACAGCAACTGTTGCCTAAATGTATGTAAAGCTGCTTTGCAACAATGCAACATTTTGAAAGCTCTGTATATATATAACATAAATTGAACTGAATTGAAACAAAAATGTAAACATCTTTAATTTTTGGGTGAATTATCTTTTAAACCTTTAAAACGTTCAATTGATTAAAAACAAAATTATGCCGGAGTATGAGCGGGGCTTCCCTCTAAGCCCTCGAAGTCCACCAGTACTCCTATGGTGGCACACAGTGTTGCCGGCTCACGCACCTGGTCATACGTGTCGCATGCTACAATAGGTGTCGCTGTGGGCTCAGGTTCTCCGTCTATGGTGAGGTCTAGCAAGGGTGAGTATAACATCCATGGGTGATTATAACATCCACGGGTAAAGAACTACGGTCTGAACCAGTGACTGAAACAACACAACAACTAGAGACAACTAGACCTGACACTGAACAGAGAACAACACAGGGTATAAATAGAGTCCAAGGGAATGAGCTTCAGGTGCAAGTGTTATCAGTGTCTCAGGTGCGGGGGAAATCAAAATGGACTTCGATGCAAGGAGGTATTGGGAAATATAGTTTGTGACATTAAAGGTCCGGGAATTATAGTGCTCTTATATCCGGGGCTGTGATTTCTTCATAATTGCAAACACACTCCTATTCAAGCGATATTGCATTAATAGCCCATGACAATGAATTGCATTCTGACAGAACTGGTGGAGTAAAACGGTACTAGACCATGAATCTGCTGCCATACAAGTGTGTGTGTTTGTCATGTAAGCATAAATAAAATCAAATGCAAAAAGCTGCCATCGATCGCCAACAGATTGTACATAAAGAATTTGATTTGGGTTATTTATAACCCACAGTGACAGATTTAAAGGCCAGAGCATCAGAGATAGCCAAATAAATCAACCCCTTATAACCCGACGACAGATTCTTCAAAACAGGGAGGGCAATATCGAGTCTGTGCTTGAGCAACAAAATGAATGTTGATGTTTAGTCTGATTTGCAGTTCTGGAATTTTTAGGGAGGTTAAAAATGCCATGTAAGGCTAAAGGGAGAGAAGAGAGGAAGTTCTGGGATGTTGTTTTGAAGCTGTGTGTGTAAGTTTGTGCCATTTGAAAATGTGGGGCTGTTTCTAAAGTTGTCTTGGTTTATACTCAAGTTGTGATTAGCATTCTATTGGATGCCCAAATGAATATGTGTGTGTGTCTAAATGCTTTAAGCTCCCATGTGCGCCATCCCAGCCCGCACCACGGAGACTCTCGGCCTCCCTCTGTCAGAGACGCTGATTCATTAGTACCTTCACCCGCGCACCACAAACCACATTCCACTTCCTATTAGTGCAGCATAGCGTGTTTTGAATAAAAGTAGTTTGTCTATTTTATGTTGCTCCGAACCTGCATGACTTTATTTCTTCCGTGCAACACGAAAGAAGTAACTATTAAGATCCCTTGTTCAAATATGAGGAAACACAGCTTCATAAAGTGATAACACGGGTTATAAACAATGTGTACATTATACTGTTGTGTAAAGTGTCTCTGACTCTACCAGCTTTGTCAATTCTTGATTGAAATCAAGCAATCATCGAATACACAACAATGTTATGATGTTCATATTCACTTCAGATGCATATTTATTCAATTCAGTTTTTGGTCATTTTATAAATGAGAATTTGGTCTGTGGTAAATTGTAAGAGATTATTTTTACTGTGTGTTGTGGTTCGAGGGCAGTACGGTTAAATGTGGAACAGAAAGCAATGACGCTTTGAAATAAAGCAGAGCTTCCAACAGTCGAGTTTAACTCAGCTCTGTGTTGCCTTATATTATTTTAACCAAGATGATCAGAACATGATCCAGCTACCGAGGACAGACATAGAAAAGCCTGCTGTGGTGAATGCCACATCCGCAAAGAGATTCTGTATTCAGGAATAACTCCTTAATAACATCTAGCTAGTTCACATGTTCTCATCATATCCTCAAGGAATCATGGGAAATCACACTAAATAAAAACTAGTGACCATTGTATTTTAACTAAATAAAATATGCATGTATTGCAAATGCAAGCATGTTTTCATTACATAAGTAGAAAATGTGACTGAAACTAAGCTTTTTTTTTAAAGTGGTAAGGTCAGGACATGTCAGGGCCACCGTGGTGGGCACACTTACAGACTGTCACCATGCACTCAAGAACTGTTTGTGTGGGTGTGTACATTCCTATTTAAAGCTGTATACGAAAAGAGCTAGATAACTACCAGACTCACCTATCTGTACTCATGCTTCACCCTTTCATAAGTTGGAAGTGGCAGCTATTCTTGGAAGTGAGTTTAAATGAGAAGTCTGTCATCATTTATTAACCACACTATAAGACTGTGGTAAGACTGGTTTTCAGTGAAAAACTACTCAAATTTCAGCTTGTTTCTCAAACAAAGTCTTCATATGTCTTCAAAATACCTGGAGTACAACAAACAATCATATTTGCAGTGTGTTTACATTAAAAAAATTGGCAGACAGTTAAATCCAAAGCTACTTTGCCAAAGGAAATCCTGCTTTCAGAATTTCAAGCCAGATCTGAGCATAGACAGTCTTCTGTTCCTCTGATACCAGAAGCCAAACACAAGAGTCCTCCAAATAAGGAAGAATTTGCAAAAAAAGCTTCAGAATTTTGCTTGTGGGTTATTTTCAAAGCTTTATTCCTTGGAATCATTGTGTAAAGGCTAATAAAATGCTGCAGCTCCAAAAAATTGTTTTTAAATAAATTTAATCCAAAATAATGGAACCAGGATGGTCCGGCTACTCTGTTGGGTAGATATAATTTAGTAGAAATAGAAAAAAAGAGCTCAAGGCTATGATCATAAAATTGCTTTCTAAAAGGGAGTTGTTAGGCATGATACACATCAATTAGCATATCTAAAATATCTTGCTTTCCTAAAATACATACCTGATTTTATCGTAACTATTCAATGGTTAATAAAAGCTTATTATTTCAACAACAAACAATTATTCCACCAGTATTACTGTGCAACTTGCCACTTTTATAGATTAATAAATATAGAATTCAGCTGGTGCAATGGCATGGAAAATTTCTCATCTAATTAGTTTTTATAAAGCTCAGAAAAGAACAGAACCATATAATGAAATTTAGTAGATTTGTTCTGCATTAGAGGTTCATTTTGTTATGCTCATAAAATGCATTTTATTCAAAATGTATATATTTACACTTATACATGCACATACTGTACAACATAACATATTCAAAGGACCATATAAAAAGCCATTGTACTGTAAGCCTTTTTTGATTACATAATATACAATCTCCTCAATGCACTTAAACCCTGATGACATAATCACTACGACAACCTGTTAATCCACGCTGAGCCAACAAAATATTTATGCCTAGTGAAAAAAAAGTGATGATTTAAGGAAAAGAGGAAATTACAGCGTGAGTGGAAAAAAGCTGAAACAGAAGCAGGTGAAACAGAAGCAGGAGAATAGAAATATTAAATACCACCGAGCTGGGGAAAATCTAATTTGATCAAATGAAAAAATTTAACAATCGTATCATGTGATACAGGAAGAGGAATCAATATACAATAGTTCAGCAGGACAACAAAATATTAAAAAAGTACACACAGGCGAGACACCTCCTCAGAGAGGCTGTAGCAATATGCAAGAATGAGTTCCTTATCAATGAGGCACAGTGACTCATGCACGCACATACGCACACACACCAGAGTGAAAACTTCAATGAGCCTCAATGCTAATTGGACTAATTGGTGCGGTTTGTGTTCGCCATTAAAGACAATGACGACTTGTTGGCAAACAAAAGGAACATGAACAATGTCCCTTTCACTATAACACAATGCCAAACAGAATGCCCAAACACTGCACAAACTCATAGACCTGGTATTAAAACAACAGTTCAGTAGAAAGACAATGATACAATTTACATTTAGAACATTCACTTTATGTGCACTACATAAAAAAGTCTCCTTCAACTTTATGTCCACTTAGTACTTTGTAATACACATCAGCTCATAAATGCACAGTGTCCTCACTAATAGTTGAAAGGTTGATGTGGGTAAACACTGTTAGGCCAAGTTTCATACTATTCCCAGCCCGCTGAAACTCAAACTCCCTGTTTTCCTGTGCTTTCTTTTGAAGTCTTTGTTGCAGTGAGAGCCAGTGAGCTTAAAACAAGTCAAGCAAAGAATAAAAGGAGGAAGAGAGGGAATATCCGCATAGAAAGCTTGCAGAACCATCCTCTCTCTCTCTCTTTCTCTCTCTCTCTCTCTCTCTCTCTCTGTCTTTCTGTCTATCTGATGGACAAAGAAAGAAAGTGTGTCAAATAACATTATGGAAGAGTTCCGCACATTTGTTAATTTAATGTCAAATATAGATCCATTACTGTACTTATCATATAAATCATTCAAAGATGCAAAGAATTCCTGGTGTGCACGTGTGTATACAATGGAAGCAGAGATCTCACTTTCTATGTACTTTAGGGGTGATGAGGTCAAGGTGGCATTCCTGAACAGCACTGAGAATAATTTAAGGCAAACACACACATGCACACTTATGCACGTATGCACACACATTTACATTTAGTCATTTAGCAGACTAAATGCACACACACACGGGCACTTGCACGCACACATAAACACACTGTACATGCATACATATGTAAGGGAAGACAGTAGACATCCCATTAACCAGATTTAGGCATACTGTATATTATTTGGTACAACAATGTTATATAAATTCAAAGGTTCACCTATGCAGCTAATAATAGTAGCAGGAGTGGAAAATGGTAATTTGGCGTACTGTCCGGGGAGCGGGCCCCGAGCTCGCTGGCTCCTATCGAACTCAGAGCACTCTCCCCCTGTCAAGGCGAGTCCTTTAAATAAAAAAATATTTTCTGGTCTGCATTTAATGATCTAAAAAGTGCCGGACTGGAACCAAAGCTGTTTTCACACTGCAAGAAAAAAATTAAGAAAGAAAGAAAGAAATGGAGATATATGGTTGGCAGGTTTATAGAGACATGCACTTCTTCCTTTACTATGGCAGTTTAATGCAATTTAAGAGCACTAGGCAGGTCTGTGCTGATAAATGAAAGTTATGAGGGCAATCTCTCTTTCTTAGCACAGGCTGAAATGCTGCAATCCTCCCAAGGAGACATACTGCAGCTTTTGCAGTATATGACTTGCACTATGCTGATACTCACCAGCCACATCTCTAGTTTTTTCATTGCAGTATGTACTTTACAATCGTATGTCAAAAGTTCACAGCTGACATCAATGGCTCAGTGAAGTGCATGCAGGATTTCACCTTTAAATTCCACAAACGCTCTTATTAAAGAACAAACGTCAGTTAAATAAATGTCTCCACCACACTTTTCTGCTTTCGCTGCTTCAATATCCTTTTTTAGTTGACCTTTTCTGCTGAATTCGGGCTATATGTCAAATCTTAATGTCCAAAGCATACCCGAGGAAAGCACTCCTTGAAAACTCTTCTGGGGTTTGACCGGTTTCCAATCATATTTGACTTAGCAACCGAACCTTCTCAAATGCACTGTTTGCTGAAATGAGGGAAACTTAAAAGCTTATATATATGTCTTAAACAGAAAATTTACCCACATATTAAAATTCTTACATTATTTGTTCACCTTCATGTCATTCCAAACATGTATGGTTTTCTTTCTTCTGCAGAACACAAAAATATATATTTTGAAGAATGTTGGTAACCAAATGTGACCGGGTAAGCGGTAAAGGAGCGCTTTGGACGGAGCATGTAGTTTTCTGGTGCGATAAATAGCCGCTGCAGTATGGCAGATGTGACTTCATGTTCCTCTTTTTGTGTTTGGAATCCGGTGTCTGAATCCCAGAGCAGCGTCGTAAGGTTTAAGTGCAGCACAGTAAGGTAAAAGTGCAGCATTGTTTCTTGTTTAAGTCTGGGAGCATATGTGCTGCGGATGTGTGTTAGACGGTGCCGAGGGTGCCACATTGAGCAGGAAAATAGGGAAGAACATAACACTGAGTTTGTCTATCATTTCAGAGTGATATTACTGCATAGTTATCGGTGCAGATATGATTTTATAAGGGTTTTACTTTTGGTGATTGGCGACTGACTGCGTGTAATTACGCTAAATGGTATAGCGAAATGGCCGTGCTAATGAATGTTTATTGTATGTTTAAGTAACGAATGTTCAATAATCTGTATGATGTCCATGCGAAAGGGAGTTATTATAGTCTACTTTTTATTTTTACAGATATTCCCTCGGAGAGGTGTTTTGAGGGATCTATAATACTCACGCCTGGCTGTTTTGTTTAAGCCCTGCTGTTTTGCATATGGTTGTATTACCAGTTTTGGTTTATAATTGTGTTTATTATACATTCGTTTTTCTTTGTTTATTTAATTTTGGAGTTAAGCATATGCCAACCACCATTCTCACAGCAACTTCTACTATGTAAACTATGGAGAGAGTTTGATTTCGTTGCAGGAACCAGCCTTTGGAAGTCTTTCTGTCCATTGGGATCTTCTGGGTCTCATACTTTCTTCACTGTGTGGTGGTGTGAGGTGGTCTTCACTGCATGGACTACTTGTGCCGTGGGTAGTGTGAATTGAATGATTGACTGCACTGATCTATTTTGTAGTGGTGTGTGCTCACATGCTGGTGTGAGACCTAGTGATCTGCGCTTCAATTTCTCCTCTTTCTCCCAGGTCTGGTTCCTCCCGGGGTTTATGTGTCATTTGGTTACGCCTGGTCTGTACAAATTTTAAATGTTTTTATTATGAAGCTCCCTCTGAAGTGTATTTGAACGAAGTGTATCTAAATTAAATATATTTTTCATACTGATCCTAATTGTCTTTGTTATAAGGTTGGTAAATAAAACAGTTAACACCTGTTTTCATTTGCACCAGCAACCTGTCCAATCTAGTCCTATTAAGATAATCTAATTCTCCGCGGTGGTGTAGTCGGTTATCTAGGCCTGATACGGGGCCCGGTTACACAAACAACACTGGTCCCAATTGACTTCCATCATATGGACTCACCAAGGTGTTTCTCATAATATCTTTTGTTTTACAACAGAATCTTTATTTTGAGGGGAACTTAACCTTTAAAGTATCAGAGAGATTTAACCTTTGCCTTACAGATTAAGCTAAAGTAACACAATACATTATGGTCTCAAAGAGAGAATCAGGTTAAGAAATGTGCCTGTCTCATGTCCTGACGAAGCATTTAAAAAGACCCCATACATCACCACATCAAAATGCTGTCAGTCTCGACTGCTGATGGATAACATTGCTCTCTGCTGGGTCTTAAATTCATGTGTATGAGTTTGTCTGTGTGTGCAGACCCTCAGTTGTTTTAGCAGTACTGGACAGTGTAAAAAACTGAATTTAACAGAAAAAAATTCTTGGATCAGTTTTTCCAAGAATAATTTCAAAAAACTAATTTTTAAATACGACTAAAAACAGTAAAATAACAGAAAAACTAATTTAAAAGAAACAAATGGTCATTTTACATGGAAATACTGTTATTTTATGGTTAACTTCTGACACCCTAGCTGCAAGAAAATTTCTATTTATACAGGATTTTTTACAGTTTTAAACATGTTAGTATATAGACAATATAGCCTGTGTTCATTGTGCCTCTAAAAGTTGTAGGGTTACAATTCACTCAGGACACCATAACACACCCCATATGCCCCAACTACCGCACTGTTACAATTGTTTTGTATACAGTAAGTACTGTAATCAAGGTGACCACCACAAAAATAAACAAAATTTGGGACAGGCAATCCGTTTTTGTGGGACAATGCGGGACAACTGAAAGGTAGCGTAAACCTGTGATATAATAATGGAATGAAAACATTTGTATATTTTTCTTTTTAAACTTTTAGCTCATAGAAAGAATGAGTTATTTAGTGTATTACAACAACATGATTAAGGCATAGATAAAATGTTATATAACATTAACATTAAACAATTTTAACAATTTAAATTTAAGGTTAACAACTGAGGTGCCCTTGAGCAAGGCATCTTACCCTTACTTGGTCCCCAGGCGCTGCAGTTATAGCTGCCCACTGCTCTGGGTGTATGTGTGTTCTCCACTTGCTGTGCATGTGTTCACTACTCTCTGGATGGGTTAAAAGGAGAGGACACATTTCAGGTATGGGTCACCATACCTGACTTATAGGCCACTTTCACTTCACTTCAAATAAAGCATTTCATTATTTCCAATATATTTATATTAATAACACAATCTATAGGCTAAACACAGTTTCAAAGCCACACAGTTACGATGTTTGTGACTTTCTATCTGTCAAGTTGAGGTCGTCCCAGCATTTTAAAGATTAAAATCACTGCAGTCTTCTCATACACTGGATAAAAGTCAGGCTTTAAAAACAAAGTTGAGTTTCTATGAGCTCATTTAAAACTGGTGTGCACCGGGTTGCTGCTTTTGACACTGCGCTGTTAAATAGTTAAATAATAAATGGTGCAAACACGCGTCTCATGCTCATTCCGGGTTATAGAAAGTGTTTCTTGTGACAACTAATGGCCTGACCAAAAGATTTTTTTTAAATCTTATAAGAGTTTCAAACTGTGAGAGACGACAAACCTGGGACAAAAATCCTAGATTGAATCGTTTTGCTCCAATATTGTGAGGTGCCCCGTGATGTGACGAAGACAGCACACCACTCTGCACAATGTTTTGATACGGTTTCCGGGTTGAACAAATGTTTTTGCGGAAATGGTTTGCAACGGTGTGCTACAGGGTTTGAGATACGTTTTCTCTTGTTTGTTGGGTAAGTGAAGAATGTCAGCCCAATCAGTAGCAACATGTGTATAACCCACGCGGTATTAAAGAGACGGCTCGCACAAGGGTCCTAGTAAAGTCGTTCATATGTGTCTGCTGCAGCTCGGTCTACGCAACAATTGAAGACATTAGAAGAGATGTCTTTTGCTGTAGTTAACACTTATTTATACCAATTTTATCAGGCTCAGAAAATTCTTCAAGAACACAAAGAAGGCCATCACAGCTGCCAAAGTTCAACGCTTGCGTCCTCACAACAGGGTGTTCAACTGCACTACAGTTTCCGTTTAAAAACGTATTGCAACACTTTGTCGGGGCTGAACTGACTGTGTGAAGCATTTAAGGTGGCACAGCACTAGATATAATTTTATTGCAACTTTCAAAAATTCTTATATTTATGTCTTCACACAGTAATTAAAAAAGAACTGTTTTGTACTGTTGTTTTGTACTGTACTGTTTTGTACAAATAGCTGTTGACACCAGAAAGAGTCCACTGGCTCCATTAGACTTATTTTTGTCTGTTCTACCTTAAAGTGTCATAACACTCGGACTCCAATTGCAACCGTCACTTACATATAACCAGATTTTTTTAATTGAAATTATTCGTAATTGTGTTGATAGTGTTTGCAATGTTTTGACAGAAAATTGACAGATAAAAGAAAAGGGTTGTTAGCTTGCTTTCTGATTGGATATCATTTTGTTCCATGTGACAATCAACAGAATTTATAGCATGTTGACTGTTTACAATTCGCGATCGGGCGGCTCCGATGTTCTTCAGATTAGGTTCATTCACTCTTAACACATGTCACACCACAGGAAAATCTGATAAGGAGTGAAAATGCTGTGTAGTACAACACAAAGCGAGATGGGTGGTCACCCTAACTTTAATGTTATACATCAATAAAATCATTAATCAATATAATTTGTAATCAAAGTAATATGTCAAATCCAGTAATATGTCAAATGCAGAAACGTCTATAAGTGGGTGAGTGGTTGATATGTGACACAAGCTTTGATACGCCTGCCTGCTAGCCGGTTAGCACTGATGAATTAGGACGTGACCGCGGCTCCTGGCATTTCTGGGATGACAGTGATATCAGAACAAGCTGCAAGCCGATACTACACACAGAGATGATGTAATGGTGTGAAAATGTTCCGGGAGAATGATAGAAGTACAGTCAGGGAAGTAAAGACAAGTGCAGGTATGAGGAAAGCTGATCCTAATCCGATTATTTATTTGACTTCATTTACATCATTGGTTCACTGTGATAAGGGCATGCCATATACTTTGCAAGCAATGCAGTCAGGCAGCTTTGAAAACTGAGAACCTTTTATAATCGGTTTTAGGAAACCATATGTGTAGGCTACAGGTGCTTTAAAGAAAATAGAAGCCAATATACTGATCTGAGGAACCAAACATTTTACATCAGCCCTGGCTGACTACTCAATGCAGCAAAAAATTAAGAAAATTCTTGACTTGAATATTCTTTACCAAAATCCATCTGTTTGTCAGAAAGTGAATAACCAAGAATGTACAGTATGAAAGAAGTGCAAGCTATCACTCATTGAGATATCACATACACTATACCTACACATCTAAACAAACACTTACATTTAAATGTAAACATAAACACACTGTTGAAAACCTGCATATAAACACATATCTAAACACTCCCAGTGTTGAGAATAAATGGACCTCTTCTGTCCCATCTCAACACCCAATCCATTATCACACTGAATACGAGCTACACATTCCTGACAAGTCAAGTGCGAGGTTATTAAAAGCACTGGTGTTGAGTAAACACATATGATCATATCTGCGGGTATACAGAGCAGACAGTGTGACATACGCCATTTGTCCTATATGGTTTAGTTTTAGATGGATGTAGATGGAGCATGTGATAGAATATACAACATCTCTAATCTCTTGAAGTACCAAGCAGAAGATTTCCTATGTCTCCACTGAGAAATGATTCTCGGTGTGGTGATGATCTTTACTTTATCCGGCACTATTCTAGGGATCGCTACCCAGTAACATTAGACAAATTTGTAGCTCATCGCACAAACACTCAGCATTGGCTTTATTGAGATGCTTTCTTTAGCACTTTGCACCACTGGGTGCATGCGTCTGTCTGCCAGGTGTTACAGAAGACCTTTTGGTGTGGATGTTCCTGCACATCCTATATGCTCCATTCACTTACAGACAGAACATGTAAGTCGATGAGATCAGACGATAAGCCATAAAAAGCGCATTGAATGTGAATCACAATAGTTTTACTACAAATACTTCAAATGTATATTATGAAATATTGTAATTTGTGTAAAAGATACATTTTTTTTAACATGGCTTTAGACAATGCTTTTTCTAAGCATTCATTTAAACCATTATCTTTATCTGCTACAAGGAAACTTTACTGTTCACTGCGCAAAAAACAGCTGTGTAATAGACTCTGCATTGCACAACATGATGAAAAAACACATTGTAAACACAAAATCATAATCCCAGCTCAATGCAAACTCACAAACTTGACCATATTCCGAGATATAAGGACACAGGTCGGTCATTTTCTCTATCGGACCTTACTAATGAGCTGGTAATAACAAGCCGCTTAATTGTTATGTTAATCAACAACGCCAAAGAATTTTGGCGCAGGATTTCGCGACACAAGCGCTCTTTGTTGTTGTGGAAGGTCACGTTAGATTGAGTTTCTGGTAATCGGTTTCACTATTTGCCCAAACTCAATCCACATATGCGGAATTAGGACAAAACTGACACAAGTCTATTACTCCACTTGTTTGGTCAACTACTACAACACGTAACAAGTAACAGAACAAATGAAGCCGCAGTGTAGTACAGTATAACCAACGTCATCCACCCAAACGAAAAATCGGCAGCAAATAAATAATAGGTAATGCCAACATCTGTCCGCTGTACGTTGTCTCTGGATGTGGTCTGGCTAACTCAGCGCATCTCTGATTTACAAACCTACAGAATAAAGAAGTGCTGAGATAGAAAATTTGCTTTAAAATAAGGCGCATTTAAAATCCCGCGCTTCTGAAATCTGTATCTAACACGAAATACCTCCACAATCGGCTTCAGACATCTGAAATCAACAAACTCTGACCGTTCCGTCTGCGTGTCACTGGGAATCATCGGCGTTTCTTACCCTGAGCAATAAACGCGTAAATGGAGTCATCCACCAAACCCAACAGCCCGCAGATACCCACAAATGCGCAGCATGTAGTCTACTGTAACTCCATCAAAGTCAGAGATGAGAGTGAGGAGATCAGGTCTGAAAGTGCCCACCTGCTTCTTTTCCGCTGAGCTGACTCCAGATGAAATCGTGAATGCGCATGGACTATGCCAGTGCGCGCCACCACCCTTTACTCTTGACTTGGGTCAGTGGCTCTCGTGCGAAACTGGAGCGCTATTGGAATAGCATTGCGGTGAATCTGTCTCTTTACGCATGACGAAACGCCTATCTGTGTCTGCACCGGCAGGAGGTGGAGAAGGAAACGCAGGATCACAATCATGCTCAAACCGCTGTGCGGGCGGGAGCGCGCCACGAGCGGAGTGGGCTAGTCCAGAAATAGTGATTTTATCCAGACATCGTCTAATGGTTACAGTACGCTGTCTTGTTTCACGGGGAAGATGAGTATTTTATGTCATAGCCTTGAGTGTGCGTATTCATGTGTGAGATGGAGAGCAGCGCCGCGCAATGGTCTCTGACGGACTCTCTGTAGCCATGGCAACGAGAACACTTCAATTAGCGCATGGGCTTATGATGGAAAGCGCAGCTTGTGGTGGGAGATGCTGAAGTCACCTCTGCCGCCCAAGGGCACATCACTGCACTGAAGTGTTATAATAACTCTACATTTACACAGTTAGACACGCACAGCAGACATGAAGAGCAGCTCTAATAACTGAAAATGAAATTATTCTCCCAAATTTAAAATTATGTGTTAAAACTAACTTAAAAACTGTTGCTGATTGAAACATTTGTGTAATCACAGTACTGATGCAAAATCGTATATTTACTAAGCTTTACATGGCAACTACTGTGACACCGGGAAGTATAATTTAAAACTTTTACAAATTATCAGCCTTACAATCTCCATGTGATGTGCAGTGCCCACTGAAGTCCTTTGTTCACTCATGGGCAATGAAGGAACTTACCCATGCATTAGCAAAATAATACATTATTAAATGGCAAGATGAAGGGATTCCCTACCATTTGACCCACATAATGCAACAACACACTGTAAATGCATGTACCAATCCAAACAGGTCTCAAAAGGCATAACCAGGAAATTGCATCAAAAAGAATTATTTAATTTGCCTATGGCTATATTGACCAGTGGAATCAATAATATCTTCACTTTTAGAACCTATGTGCCTTATGAGATCTGAATATATGCAGAGCAGTTGTTAACTGAAAGTTTGTTATGTGTATAATATAATGTATAGATACCTTGTTTCTTTGGCAATATATATATTTATAATGTCAGAGCTATGGTGGGGGGTTTTAAAGATTCCATTTCACAATGTTAAATATGTCTTTTTCTGATTATTAGATTTACATAAGATCCCAATACAAAAAAGCATTTGCATCTAAATTAACAACCCTCTTCTGGCAGTCATTGAGACAGAGAGCAATAGGAGGCTTTATTATGGCTGGATGGATGCCATGCTCTCATGCAATTTTAAAATGGTTTTCCACAGAAGACCTTTAGGCATCGTCTGGTGCGACTGTCAAAGAGTAGAATCATTTAATCTGATATCATAACAAAAAAACTTTCTATTTTATAGTAAACAACGCTTGACTTGTTTGTGTTTAAATTGCCATTTTTGACCAGATTTAGTAAATGTTCTGAAAAAACGAACATTTTCAAAAAATCTCCTTTTGTGTTCTGCGGAAGAACGAAAGTCATACAGGTTTGAAATAACAGTAAATGATGACAGAATTTTCATTTTCTGGTGAACTATGACTTTAATATTTGCCGAAAATAGACAAAATTATGAGCTGTGTCTATGGAGAAGCAAGAGAAGATGTCGCAGTCAAACTGTGTACCCACTGTGAGATTGCGGCTCAGATACAAATGCCACACCATACTGTTATGCTGCTTTGGACAGTCAAATACCGCACATCAGTAACACCTTGAGCTACTGAAGATCAAAGATGTCCAAATATAATCTCATCATTCTGAGCCGACCTTTGCAATATAATATGACTGTATACATGTGTGTGTATGTAGGTGAGTGACAGAGAGCATTTAGTCTCAGAGGCTAGCCAAATCTCTTGGTTATCTGGACTGGAAAATCACTATGACCTTGAGGGGACATTTTTGAGAGCCCAGTACTCATGGGACCCAGTGGGACTGGACTCCAAGGGTAACTGTGTGCGATTATACGCAAGGGGTAGGAAATAATGCACTTCATACATAATACCTATAGATAGATACATTCTTAAAACACTTAAACTAGTGATAACCTTATAGTAAGTGGTCTGAAAATGCTTTTTTGTGTTTCAGTTGAAAGTATAATTGCTAATATAATAATGATATATCCAATAAAAACACACATAATTCTTATAGGCCTATATATACTTACTTATACATGTATAAACTCTAAAACTAACTAAATGGCAGATTCATGTCGATGACCTGCATCCCAAACACAACACATGCTGGTGTGTCAATTTCGTATAAAATGCAGCTTTTAAATCAAAAAAAGGTTTTATGGCTAAACTGAGTTTACTGTGTATTTGAAAAATAACAAACTTGGACATTTTTATGAGTCAAATTCTTGCCTCTCTGATTGTTAGCTGGGTTAAAACCAAGCTATGCTGGTTTTCTTCACTTAGATCTGGGCACACAGAACACACACTGAGTTTCACTGAAATCACAATCACACATACATAAACAGCATGACACGATCACACCCCACCAATCATGACGTCATGCCCTATAGACTTTAATTATCTCACACGTGAGCACCAGAAATACTGCAAAATGCACCCTGCATGCTTCCTTTACACACACACTTTAATGTGTCTGCAGGCTATGCGATAAAATACGCAGGAAAAAATAACACCCTTATCTCAAGCTACTGTTCACATGCAGTCTACTTCCAGAAAGCTTGACATTCCCTGCGCTTGATAATGCGTCTTTATCATTGTCTCCTTAGCTTTAGCAGCATAGCATTCCAGTCAGGAACATTCCACCATGAGGTCATTTTTCTAAGAGGAATAAATGGATTCAAGAGCTCTCACCCTTGACGTTGAGAGCAGATAGTGAGAATGATAATTTTGAATTCTTGAAATCTGGTAACTGAATTAGATTTAGATGTTTCTTTTTTCCAACTGCAATAATCGTGACAACAATACACATGATGAGCCATCAACATTTATGTATTTGTTTTTAATGATGCTTTCACACATTATTACACTGAGGGAAGACAAGACTTTTATTAACTTTCAGTAAAATAACCCAAGAGAATTCAGTCAAATAAGACAAGATTGCTTACTAAATCTCTCAAATACATCAATAATTATATATAGTGCTAATATAAAAAAATAAGGTCATTTCACTGTTTCTATTACTCTGCTTGTGTTTGCTGCATTTCTTTGCATCATCCCTGCTATCTATCAAGTTGAATTTTATTGGCACCTCATTCTAGCAGAATTAATCTCAGTATGGATCAAACACTAGCTTACTGTGGTTCTATCTTTGTTCTCCCAGAACAAGAATAAGAATTCAATCTAAAAAAAAAGACTTCAGTCCCAGCCATACGCAATGTTTCGATCATTAACCTAATATTCATCATAAAGCATTTTATTTTATACATTGTGGATTTGAAATATCTCTACTAAGTCCTTCAAAAACTGAAGCAACACTAAACACAACATGCAAGAACATATGATTCTCCCTCATTCTCTCTCAAAAATATGTATAAATTACAAAATATATACTATATAAGACATAAACATGCTAAGGAAGAACTGCAGTGTTGTATCCGGTCCAGTAGCTGCTTTGTGTTCCAATATTGTGTGCCTTTTTTAGCATGGTCATATGAATTAAGACACATACGTCCTCTGAACCTGTATTCTTGCGTTATATAACCGCCCTCTCGAGCACACACATTCTCAGCCAATGTAGAGACCTCAAGGCCTGAGATTAGAGTTAAGAGAGCCGGCTCTGACCACACACACACACACAAATACACAGCTATATTTACCTGTCTACTTCAACCCTCACTAGACACTCTAGTCCTGAAAGCATCCAATCTAAATATGTGATAATTCAGTGCCTGATACTGAGAAAGTAAGTAGGGTGAGAGAGAGGGTTGTTATGACTGGATATGAAGTGAGAAGAGAAAACCACAGGGAATAGATCGAAAAAGAACTCCAGAAAGGGGGAAAGGGAGGAGTGGAGAAGACAGGATGCAGATGAAGTGAGAAGAGATGTGAGATTCTGTCTGGTTAAGCATCTTCATCACTTTCACAACTGAGAGAATGGGGGGAAGGGGAAAGATTCCCTTTTCACACATGAATGCAGACAAGGGCTCAACTGGCACATTTTTCAATGGCTTTTTGAATATGATTGATATAATATTCGCTCAGTGGTTTTAATAAATTGGCTGGAATTCACATTTTTAAGGTTATTCAGGTTATTTTGTGTGTTGACTTTTTAATGGCCTTTTAATAATTTTTGGTTGCAACTACAACCATACACTAACACACAATAACACACACACACACATACTGTGAACAATACAATAGATGGCCTGCCTTGCTAGGATTTGATGTGCCATGCCTCAATCACACAGTAGACATCAAAGCCACCTCTGCAAAATAAGAACATAATAACACGGCTGCTCTCAGCAGCACTTACAGTAGCAATCAGCATCTCTCCCATATTCATAACTGCTAGCGCCCACACACTCAGACAGAGAAACACACTTGCGCACAAACACACATACAAACACACACACACATTGTCACAGACAACATTGATTTCATTAAAATATATTTCAATTTACATAAGTCTTTTAACATTCTTTTATTTAAAGCAAAACATTGTTTAACTACTTTCTAAGCCTTTCAAATAGTGAGAACTACTTAAAATGTTTGTGTGTGACATGTTTATAGGTTGAAATATAACCTCTACACATACCTAAAGAAAACAATGTTATTCATTTCAGAAAAGGTTTGTATCTTTTATTACATTCCTAAAAAAGCACAGAGGTTTGTTATTTAGCACTCGGTTTTGAACTGTAGATCTCACTAGCTGGAAAGTTAGAGGAGCAATGTGGAATTGCGAATTGCAACTATAATGACTCGCCGCACCCCTCCCTTTCAAAGAACTGCGGTGGATGCACAGAACTAAGATGTCATTGCGTGTTTGCTTCTTTGCTGAAGGAGACGACATATTTACGAAACTGCTGAGCAGTTTTCCATGTCAGGGGACCCAAAGTGTATGTAGATAGAAATTACTCATTGTAAGGTAATGGAAACATAACGCTTCATAATATAAGGTCTTCATACACCTCTAAAAACATAGTTATGTGCATTATATTACATTTCTGTCAATAGATCCTCCAAAAAATTACACTTTACAATTAGAATTAACTGTTTTATTTTTATTAATCTCACTAACAGTACATATGCAGTGGATTACCCCGGAGGCACAATGGAATGAGGTGATGATGCAGGATTGCTAGACAGAAATATGGCTGTAAAAACACAATGGAACAGTTTGTCAAGTCTAATTTAAATGGCTCTAAGTTCGATCTTATCTTCCTTTCTGACTCAAAAGTAACATGTGTTATGTCATGACAACACACAAAAGGCTTATCATGATTTTGCCTCAATGGCAGCATTAGTTCCTGCAACAACATTCCCATTAGATTTGAGAGTAAATATGTGGTTGAGGATACTGTTGAGAAGGCTTGATTTGTCCTAAGTCACCTCACTCAGCTGACATTCCAACTAACAATAAACCTGAACATTAAAGTTTGTTCCTTAAACTCAAATTGCACTATACAAAAAAAGTTTTTTCCGGGTTGTTCCAGATACTGGCACTTCAGATCTCCACCCCAGAGATTTGTTAGTTTTTGCAACCCAGTTTGTGGCATAGGCACGGAATTTGGAATCTATTGATTCGTGTTCATGGACACAAATTTTCTTTTTTTCGTGTCAGTCGGCACCACATCAAATACACAGACCCATGTGTATGTACATTTGCTGTATATATTTACAACCTGTTATCAAAAGAAGTCGTACATATTTTAGGAGGATGCTTAACACCTTACCCCACCCCAAAACCCTTATTGCGTTGATTTATATTTATTCATATGAAAGATATGGGGTATTAAAAAAACCTTAATGAAAGTTGTGCTGGGTGACACAAAAAAAGGTTGTGCTGACTGACATGAAAAAAGGGGTAAATTCGTCACCATGAGCAGGAATTAACAGATTACAGTTTGTTACAATGTCATGAATTCCTGTGAGACTGTGTTGGTTTTTAACAATAGACGATTTGCTCTTTTAACTAGAAGGTGGAGTTTGCTCGAGCAGTCGTATAAAGTGCCACAGGAATGTTGTGTTTTTTAAGAAATGCTGTTCCAGGAAAGCAAAGATGGCATTCTACTTGGCAAAACGACTGACCAAAAAGGAAAGGGGTCAGAGACATCACTCAATGGCCTGATTTTTCATTGGTTAGTAATTAGGTAATAGCTCAATCAATCCCAGCAACCCACTGGTGCAATACAATAGAGATCAAATTCATTAGTCATCAGAGAAATCTCAATATGCCTCCTTCTGTTTTCCAACTAACCTCTTTCACAATCTGCATGATAAATTAAAAATGTCTTCACATACGGCTGATAGACAGGATAAGGGGTCTTATGTGCAGCTGTACCAAATGAAAATCTTCTTTGGTACCGTGGCAACCCTAAGGATTGATCCCTTGACTTGTCCTCATAACGTGTTCACACTGATATCGTCATAGCAAAAAAGGAATCAAAGGCAGATATGTTTTTTCCAGACACAAGTCATGTAGGACAAAAATGCAAAGAATGGACTAGAGAATTTATTCCCACACATTCCGTGACAAATAAACTGGAATTTCCTGGGAGGGACATGCAATGATTGTAACTTCCTGCACCTATCTAAAGCAAGAAAACATGAGATCAAGTGTGAGTTTGTGTAACCTTACTAAATTGAGAGAGGAGGGATGACTTGGTCAGTCTGATAACTTAGCCATTGTTCATCCTTTGTTCTTATAAATTAGTGAGAAAAGCCATTACCTAAAATCATGTGAAGAATGCTTTAGGGTCTCGAATGATTTGTGACAGAATCATTTGTGAGTTTTACGCTTCCCGGCATGCCTTCGCTGAAAAGTGAAATGTTTTCTGTATAGTGTGATGTTGATATTGCTGTTATGTGTTGTTTTAGGGGCTGTGTTCTGTTCTGTGCTGAGCTATGCTGCTTATCCGGGTATAGTATTGATGCCCTGCTGCCCCTCGGGGCACATTATGTGTGTGTGGCTGAGTCAGCGATTGGCCTGTACCGCAGCCTCCTGATGTGAAAAAAGCTCCATGAGCTATTGTTTTCACACACAATCGCAAAGCACTGACTCATTTATTTACATATAAAGCTGTGAGTGTTTTATAGTCCATACATGAGTGTCTTCCAGACATTCCATTGAACATCATTTCGTGAGGTGATTGATAGTATGCCGAGAGATTTTCAGTTATTGGATCTGCCTTGTCTAGATGTCCTGTATCTAGCTTAGCTTATTGTTTCACCAGCAGGATTTCACCTAAACTACCTGCAAATAACCCAGTGTGAAATTGGCAGCATTAATTTTAGCAAAACAACTCATCTTTCTTATTTTCTCCTCAAACAGAAAGATACAGATGAATAGATAGACATGAGACATGATTTCCACAAATGCATTTTACAGTGAAACACACTTACCTGCATAAACTTGGGATGAAAGTACACAACCTTCATAAAGAAAATGTAATAATCAGCACAATTACAATTCTAGAAAACTGTTATCAACAGCACATAACTACACAAATATGCAACAGCAAATACGTTGTTATGTACTGAATTGTTTTTCACACTCACTCGCTCGATCGCTCGCTCTCTCTCTCTCAAACACACACTAATTCAAGATCCTCAGTGGCAAAAACTGTCCAACAATATCCGTGCGTGTGTTTATCCATACCTGTGAGAAGAATGAGACCATTATCAGCTCTTTTCAATGCTGACTCAAATCTTTATCCTAAGCAACTTATATTGCATTGTCCTATACATAGGTATGTGCAATCCCCTGGGATCGAACCCACAACTTTGCATTGTTAACACAATGCTCTTACCACTGAGCTACAGGAAAGCTGTATATATCATGCATGTCTAGACTAGGAATACATTATGCAGATTAATATGGTTTGTAACAATGAGTATGCAGTCACAAGAAAGCAAACCGAAGTACAGCATGTTTGTTTACAGTAGTCACGATTCTGTTCTGTGTTTCCCTGTTGTTTTGGACTTTTGCTTTGTTTCCTGTTGTGTGCCATGTTTATAGTCCGTTGTTGTTTCTCTTGTTAATTAGTTTCCCCAAGTTTTTCTTGTTTCCTCGTTATCCCAGTGCTTTTAAGCACTAGTGTTCCCTTTGTTTGGTGTCGGTCTTTGTTTCATGCTCTTTGTTTAATGCTTTGTTTTATACTGCCGGTGTGCTGTAGATTCCCTTAGTTTGTTTAATCTTGTATTATTTTCATTAAACTTAATACTGATTCAACTGCAGTTGGATCTGCTTCACTGCCTGGATTATCTCACCATTACAACAGTATACAGACTATAGCCTACAATTACTTTATACCATTGGTGGCATATGCAATAGAAATGTTATTCTTTTATGCAGTTTAGAAAATTGACATAATGTCCTATTTTACTCCTAGTTTTATTCCTGGGATATAGTTAACCCCTTTTATTGCAAAAAAGAAAACCTCTCTGCCAAGGCAGGATACAGGTACTGTATAGAAACAAGGTAGGACAATGGCAAGAATAACTGCTCATACAGCAAACAGGTACTGCTACATAAAACAAGCACAAGCAACGAACCAGCACAGGACAATCAAACATGAGAGGTATAAATAGGGAGACACACACAGGATAATTGATTAGGGACCAGGTGACACAGATCAAACACTAAGGGGAAGCTAGTGAGACGGAAAGGGCGGGAACACAGACGAGACTCGGGGAGAGTATGGAAGACCACAAGGTCAAAAAACATCTCTCCCCACATGAAACAAAGGATTCTGTATGATTCGACCTCTAAACCAAGAAATACCTGACAAGGAGAGGTGAGACCATGACAGTTATTACTGTTTTAGAAAGTGCACAGTCCTACATTGGCAAAACTCATTAACTACACTTAAACTGCAACTGTAAAAATGGCTTTTAGTCACTTTTAATATTTTATGCAGTGAAATATGCAGTTACCGTGTAGTTTCACACTACATTTAATCTGACAGATCGTATTGGCTTTTGTATGGCTAAATGTATTGAAAGTAAAGATATCATTTATTACCTCTCTGGTACATTCTTTGTTGGAACCAAAAAATAGTGTAATTTCCACTCAATTTCTTCAATTATTGTTGAAGGACTTTACTTCTTATACTGCAGGGACATATCAAGCCAATTAGAACTGTCCACTACAATAATCACTTCATTCTTGAGCTTTAGTGATAGATATACATATAGCATACTGTAATTGGATAATTGGATAATAGAAACATATATACTGTTTACAAAATATACAGACAAAGCATACACTTTACTGTTGATGTGTACAGGGTATGTTCATGAAGTACGCTAGGACACCAGAATACAGTAGACTAAGTAACCAACAGAGGAGCATCTGTCAAATTGTGTCACTGTAAAGTCAATCAGGTGTCATCTAATGTTTCTTTTCATCTGTGAAACAATGTTCAAGAATAACAATCTGAAAGAGATTTCTGAGAGAAGACATAGAAGCAGGACACAAACGATTAATTCTATCAACGTAAATGAATAAAGAGGAAAAAACATACTGTATGTTATCATTCAATTATGCATGAGTTGAACAAGTCTGGTGAAGGTTAGGGGTTATTTAGCCTGAAAGGGAAAAGTCCCATTGAAATGCACTTAAAAAAAAAAATCAAACTGCAGCAGCATGAGTGTTTGAATACAACAATGTGTTTGGGCAGGACAGGATATAAATATTAGATTGGAGATGGTGGTCTAGTGGGTTAAACCACTGAACTGATAAATCAAAGGTTGCTGGTGTGTGTCCTTGAGCAAGACACTTTACTCCATGTTGCTCCAGGGGGATTGTCCCTGTAATAAGTGCACTGTAAATCGCTTTGGATAAAAGCGTCTGCCAAATGACTAAATGTAAATGTAAATAATACATTAACATATGGCAACTATACTAGCCACAATGTGGAATCTGTATCTGTACAACTGATGCTTCTAAATGGGTGAGTAAAATCATATAAATTCTGATCTCCACTAGTTCTAGCTTCCACTTCAGTAATTTGCATGCAAATTTATGCAAACTGTAAATTATGCAAAATTGCTAATGGTTCAGGATTACCCACCGCTGATCTTTTTAGAATCATAGAGCCCACATTATAGTCTGTGTGGGTGTCGGGAATGATGGATTGCGTGCAGTAACAATCTTCGTGAATAGCTGCATGTTACTTTTAACCGTCTCAGCAAAACAGGCGGATGTTAACCAGCATCACACATAACATTGATTGATTGTGTAAAGCAAATAATTGCTGACAATGAAATGGAATGCACACTCATGAAAACCTTGACAATATAGCATTGACAAAATATCAGGTATATATAGGCTACAGTACTATGGAGTGTGTATTAGAGATACAGATAAAGGGCAGATTGTATTGATGTGACTGAATATGAATGTGAAACTAATTTACAGCTAATTTTCTTTAAGTTTATTTCTTTATGTTGGATTTAACAGATGCTGTAAAGTAAACCTTGTCAAAGGTCTTCTGCTCCAAGTCCAAATGTCACACACAAATACTGATGCTGTGCACAGTTACCTGCTGTTTGTCAGTGAGTCATCAGATTGCAGGTGCCCTTCCACTTCCTGCTGCAGTTGCTAGGCAACAGCATACATCAGAATCTAAATGAAGTCTTCATAAAACTTTTCTTCAGCTGAACTCTGACACCTGACTTTCGTTGTTTCATCTTATGAATACAAATTTTATATCTCACAAAACTAATCACGTTCATGCAACTCATCTTTAAGTGATCACAGTACATCTGACCACAAAGTCTACCAAACATGTAATAACTTTCTATGTTAGCATAACCAAAGACCTATAACTTTTTTAAAGCCAGACATTTTTGTCAACATTTAGGCCTACTGATAATTAATTATTATAGGCATAACCTAAAAAACTATCAACAAACATTATAACAGAAGGCTTAAGATCGTCGTTGTGCATATTAATCAGAAATCTTACTGTATTTATATATTTCATATTGATAGTTTAATAGCCTACATATTAAATGTTAATTTGTTAGACAGAAAGGTTTTCAACGTACAAAAAAGTATTGAAATCTTTGGCTCCCTCACGTGGACGTTTTGATTAACTGCTTAATTTATAAACCGTTACAGTGTTTTCTAAACAAAACTTTTACACTGCGAAAAAATACAAATATCAGAGGATAATACAAGATGGTAACAATTACTTATATAAATAAAATCATACATTTGATGACGATTTTTTAATTAGTCATTGCAATTGCCGTTTGAAATACATCTGCAGCACGCGTTTGCTTCGGTGGAATAGAGGGGATATCCCTCGCAGTCAGCTTCCTCTTTTTCAGCTCAATAAAAATTGTCTGACGGCGAAATTAATATTAAATAGCAGAAGTTACATCAAAATGGTTGCGCGGTCATATGAGAATAAGAGGAAGTTTTTTTTTATATCGGACAAAAAAGACCAGATTCATCCATTTTCATAAGGAAAAGTAACCTTTCGAAATTGCATGCAGATTAATGGTCGTGGAGGGTATTTAATAAAACATTTATTTTTCAAGTTAACTTTGACCTCTCTGTCGAATTCAATGACGCTATAATTTGATATGACACGTCTGCAGAAGGAAACGCCTCTATGTTTGTTTCACTTTTAAGAAAGCGGAATTGTTCCAATTTCCCCCGCGAAAACCTCACATTTTCATAAAAGAAGACAGGTGTCGGATAAATAATAAATAGAGGAACGACAGATAAACATGAAAAATTAGATCATCTGCACATTTCAAGTAAGTCCTCGTGGTAATGTAAACATACTTTTTAACTGAAGTCTATTAAGCGTTTCAATATTTGTAAAGACTGAAGATTCTTTATTTGATGGGTGTTGTAAGTAACGCTATACAGTATTTTAAAACGTCATCAATATTGTAAAGAACGATACACTTGCTAGTTACACTTTTGTAAATAGTTCTCTCTTTCTTTGTAACTTATGTTTCTGCATACTTAACTTTTTTGCTACAAAGAGTTACTTAACACTTCAGGTTTATTTGTCAGTTTTAAACAAGTTTGTTTAAAAAATACTTGTGTGGTGATGCTTTGGCTGCACAATGGGGACAATGGGGTAAGTTGTCACATTGTTACTCTCTGTTTATCGACACAAAGGAATACATGTTTGAATTTAAATAAAAGTATTTTGGGGAAATTATTTTATATTAACAATATTCATGTTCTTATGTCTGTTACAGTTGCAAAGAAAAACATGGAATTGATGGAAGTCATATTATTGATGCTTTTCTGCACTTATTTCTATGGCCACTGTGCAGCCAAAGCATCCCCACACAAGTCAGCATGTACGGTTGAGAACGGCAAAGCAGACTGTAGCCATATGAATCTGGATGCGGTTCCAACAAATCTGTCTCGGAACATCAGTGCTTTGGATGTGTCCCACAATAAACTCAAAAATCTGTCCTCCCTGCATTTGTACTCTGATCTGGTGCATGTAGATGCCAGCTACAACTCTTTAACTGCCGTAGAAGAAGATCTTTGTGTTTCTCTGCCACGCCTGCAAAGTCTTCACGTGCAACACAATGAAGTTCATTTGTTGAGCGAGAAAGACCTGAAAAGTTGTTCCCATTTGATCCGACTTGATCTCTCTGACAACAGACTGAAGCTAAAGGGGGAGCCCTTCTCAGTTCTGAAGGTACCTCAAATGTAGACACAGATTTTCAAATACACTTGAAAAGTTATTTTGCAAAAGTAAAATGTGTGTATGCTGTCGCTTTAACATGAGTCAGACCCGTCTTATTCACCACAACGTTCTATAGTTAGTTATTGAGTCAAATGATGAGTTTTAACACGTTCTTCCTATTTAGGATTTGACGTGGTTGGACGTGTCTCGAAACAAGCTGAAATCGGCTAGACTGGGGACACAACCTCAGCTGCCAAACCTGGTGACCCTTGTTCTTTCAGGAAATGAGATTTCCGTACTGCAAAAGCAGGACTTCTCATTTCTCAGTAATTCATTTGGATTTCGGGTTCTGATACTTTCGTCTTTGCCACTTAAAAAGGTAAGAGGAACAAAGTGTGCCACATGTGTCAGGCTAACCAGTTTGGTAAAGACAACCCTAACATGACAAAACATCCTGTGTGTTTGGCCCATTGTGTGTTTACACACAACTACTCTTATCTTTCTTGGAAAGTTTTCAGGACCATGTCCTAGACTTCTGTGGATCCACAATTAAACCTTGACCCATTTTTTTATTGTGAAGTGACAAGTGTTCGAATTGTGTCAAAGCTCTTGGGGTTCCCCTAAACGGCCCAAAAAATAAATAACTACGTAGCTGCCAGTACAGGCAACAGTAATTTAACCACATTACATGCATAAATGTCCTTAAAATGTCGATAATCCATTAAAAAAGATCCACATGAGGGAGAGATATATTTATTTTCTTGTCCTTTGATTCTTGATTCTTGTTCTTTATAGAATTGTAATGCAGTGCTGTTCCCTTTTTTATAATAATCCATTTGAACCATTGCAGAATAACAAAAAACAATGTCATTCCTTTGGGCAAAAGCCTTCTCCTCAAAGTAGGAGCTCATGTTTGCAGAAAGGAGCACAAAATAATCTCCTGGAAATGCAAATGTTATCTGAGGGAAAGAAAAATATTCTTGGGGAAACGCAAAAGTTTGAAGGTTTGAAGATTTGTATTATTAATACAATTTTCAAGACATCTCTGTACATGTCTTTATTGAACACTGTGTAGCAGGCCTGAGCATGCATGGATATTTTTACGAACCATTTTTATGTGACCAAATAACGGACAGTAGTGGCTTATTTTGGCGTGATTATTTGACAAAAATATGTTTGGGGTTTTTAGTCAAGTTTAAAAAAAAACAGGATACTTTATACTTTACAGGATGCAGGGTCCCTTAAGGCAGTGTTTTCCAACCCTGGTCCTCGGGGCACACCTTCCAGGATGTTTCAGTTCTCTCACTATATGAAACACCTGATTGATGAGTGGGAGACAGTGCCTTAAGGCTTACGAGGGGTCTGAGACCGCCCCAGCCAACCTCAATTCGAACCCGGGATGTTACTGATTTTATGCCTGACATGTTGATACGCATCATAAAGATGAAGCTTTGCACAAGAATCACATGGAAATAATGGCTTTATAATTAAAGGGATGCTTCACAAAATAAGATATTTTGAAGCACATTGGTGACCAAACAACACTGGACAGCATCGACTACCATTTCATGAACACAAAACCACAGAGACATTTCTCAAAATACCTTCTTTTGTGCTACACCGATAAAAGGGTCACCGGTTTCCATCCACATGAGGGCAAATAAATGATGACAGAAATCACACTAACCAAACTTTGTCTCATTTATTTGTTTTTTAGGTGGAGAATGGCTGTTTCCAGACCATCTCTGGATTGTCTGACTTAGTGCTGGATGGTAGCAAGCTCGGCCCCCTGTTTACCACCACACTTTGTCAAGAACTTGCTGGCACAGCCTTGCAAAACCTTTCCCTTCAGAAAACTCTCCTGCCATCCCTCACAAACAGCACCTTTCGAGGAATGGACAAGACTAATATCACCGTGCTCTACCTCTCCAACAACGCCATGTCAAAGATTGCCGACGGCACTTTTCAGTGGTTTCCCCAGCTGAAGTTTTTATCCTTGGAGCACAACTCGCTTAGACACCTCACCAAAGACACCTTTAGCGGCCTGGGAAACCTAACAGAGCTTAACCTGCAAAGAGCACTGAATAAGGAACGTCAATCATCCTATCCAAGTATTGATGACTTCTCCTTTCATCATTTAGTCAAGTTGGAGCATCTGTGGATGACAAATACTGGATTCAGGGAAATAACCGAGTTTATGTTTTCTGGACTTGCTAACCTGAAGACGCTGGATTTGAGTTGGAGCAGCACAGGGTTGAAGACGGTGTCAAATAAAACCTTTGCTTCTCTGAAAGACTCTCCACTTCTCCAGTTACTTAATCTTACAGGCATGGCTATCACAAGGCTGGGCCCCAGATCCTTCGCAAGCCTGGGCAATCTTGCTACACTCCTGCTTGGCTACAATTTTATTAATCAGCAGTTGAAAGGCGATGAGTTTGAGGGCCTCTTTAATGTACAAGACATTGACTTTTCTTCAAACCACCAAAGTATTTCTCTAACCAATACGTCGTTTATTCATGTTCCTACTTTGAGGACTCTATTGCTAGGTCGTGCCCTCAGAGGGACCCTAGATTTAGAAGCCTCTCCATTCAGGCCCCTGGTCAACCTCACAGTTTTAGATCTCAGTAATAACAACATTGCAAACATCAACTGTGGCTTATTGACGGGGCTTTACCATCTAAAGGTGCTGAAAATGCAGCATAACAACTTGGCGAGGTTGTGGAAGACAGCCAACCCTGGCGGTGCAGTGTTGTTTCTCAATGACGTTACAAAACTGTCCTATTTGGATCTGGACTATAATGGCTTAGATGAGATTCCACCTAATGCTTTGCGCGGTTTGTCCGAGCTACGTATGCTAAGTTTCCGTGGCAATCTCTTGAATCAGCTGCGTGCCTCTGTATTTGACGATCTGACATCGTTACAGTATTTGCATGTTCAAAAGAACCTCATAACGTCTGTTAAACGTATCACATTTGGTGTGCCGCTGTCCAACCTGACGGAACTTCAGATGGACCGCAATCCCTTTGACTGCACATGTGAGAGTATCTTATGGTTCTCCGAGTGGCTCAACTCCACCAACGCTAGCGTTCCGGGATACCCACAAGGTTACGTCTGCAACACTCCAAACGGATATTTCAACCGCTCCGTCAAGGGCTTTGACCCTCTCTCTTGTAAAGATATGACACCTTTTAAGGCACTTTATATTTTGAGTAGCACAGCTGTGTTGACGCTGTTAGTTACAGCTTTCCTGGTACACTTCCAAGGTTGGAGAATTCAGTTCTTCTGGAGCATAATGGTACACCGTTTACTTGGCCTAAAGGATGAAAGCATTACTGAAGAGAGATACGTGTATGATGCGTACATCGTACACACTGACGATGACAAGCCGTGGGTGGAACGAAGTTTGCTCCCTCTAGAGAATGAACGTTTCAAGTTTTTTCTTGAGGACAGAGATGCCACACCTGGTTTTCCTCAGCTTGACACTATTGTGGAAAATATGGGAAGAGCCAGAAAAATCATTTTTGTTATCACAGAAATGCTTCTAAAGGATCCATGGTGTAGGCAGTAAGTATTTTTTTTTTCAATAATTAATAATTCATTGCAATTGCAATAATTCTAAGCATAATTGGAGCACAGCTAAAAGGACATAGTGCCAGGACATGGATTTAATTAGTAGGGAATAAACACAATTATAAAGACAATACCTTGTATAGCTACCCTTAAAGTACTTTTTTTTATAAAAGCATCGGTCAAATGCATAAAGTAAATTTGCAATTGCAACCCTTCGTAAGGTCTAAATGTGATACATTGTCTATAGTTTCAGTTCTTTATAACGTAACTTCAGATCCTTAAATATGTAACAAACTCATACTTCCTTACCTGCAAATACTGAAAACCACCTTAACAAACACTATCATTTCACAGTTATAATCTCAGATTTGGTATTTTACTTTATTTCTGATTAAAGTGAAAAATATTCTATTTTTTCTGCAGATTCAAAGCCCATCATGCTATTCACCAGGTAATGGAGGACAATCGTGACTCGCTGATTTTGGTATTCCTGCAAGATGTAGCTGATTACAGTCTGAACCGTTCTCTGCATCTGCGTCGGGGAATGTTAAAACCTCGCTGTATCCTCCACTGGCCTTTACACCAGGAGCGCATCCATGCTTTCCATCAGCAACTTCGTTTAGCATTAGCTTCGACCAACGTGGTCAACTAAACATTGTCAGTCTGGTAGTAAGCAAAAGCTATATACTTTGTGATATGAACTCATTTTGTATTTGAGAAGCATTGTCAAAATGTTAATGCATTTATCATTTGCGACCCTGTCTTTGAAATCCAGGCTAAAGTCTCATAATCTAATACATTTTATTTCCATCTTTGACATGGCATACTCAGTCAGTATTAAAGATATCAAGGTTACATTTTCACAGTGTTTTATAAACAGTACACAATTAAGGATGATTTAATATAGAAAACAGTACAAAAAAAATAATTTGCAAAAACAGATACATTTTTTATTGTTCATTCAAAGTAATATCAAATATCAATCAAATTGCATTTGGGTTGTTTTGATTAAGTAATAATTACACAAAAATGACTTATCTGACTTATCTGTTTATTGCAAATAACCCTTCAAATGACTTTGGCTGGATTTTCACATTTGAGAAAACTTTGCCATTTACAATTAAACAGATTAACAGCTTCACATTGATTGCACAAATATGTACTGTATGTAAAGTAATCGGTTCCCTTTTTTGTGTTTCTTTAATGGTCTGATGAGGAAGAATGTTATTTTCTCACATGGCAACCAGACTGTGTCGCTTATTGTTTTTGATGTCCACATGGCTTGTTTGGATATTGATCCACTTAATCTGACCTGATGTTTTTCCAATGAAATAGCTTTACATAGAAGTCTTGTTACATTATTTATTCTAATGGCTTAAGAATATAATACAACCTCCCCTGGACCTGTAGAAAATATGGTGGTGCAAACAGGATTTTGTAAAATGTTTGATATTATAATATTAGAAATTCAAAAGTGAAAATACTCATTTACTCACAATCATATCTTTCTAAACCTGTATAATTTTCCTTCTGCGGAACACAAATAAATATTTTAAAGAATATTAGTAGTCCACCGTTGTCTTCCACTGTATGGGTAGAAACAATCAGGCTTTGAATGACAGGAGAGTAAATCAATTATGACAGGATTTTTGGGTGGAATTTGCCTGTGAGGACCAGCTGCTGAAATCTGTTATTTTTTTTTGTATTAAAGGATACAATAAGGGTTGAAGTCAAATGGCATTAAACTTCAAATTTCAAAAATTATAAACTTACCATATGGGTAAAGTAAGAAAATAGTTTTGAACACAGACTTTATGTACTTGATTTTTCTTATAAATTTTTAAGCTATTAAACCTTTAACCATTGATAAATTAAAAAGTATTTCAGTATTTTTTTTTAATGCTGTCCTCTAATGATCATAACAATATTAATTAAAACCTTTTGGTGATGAAAAAGACTATCATTGTTGCTCTTTTCTGTATTGTTTGTCCTGTTATATAAAACCCTACATAAAAGACAACTGTACAGTTTTCAACTGTCTTGTTCACAATGGTGTATGTGTGAGTGTTTGGAAGGTTGATATACATTGATTCTGTGACATAGGCCTAAAATATGTTTCTGTGTTTCATTACTTTAGTTTAAGTTAAACATTATTTAAATGACCAATTTTTATTTTTTTATTTCAAAACATAATTGCTGAGCTAATAATAATTTTCTTGACAATGTATCGATTAGGTTAAAGTACGGATATTTTTACCGCACTCAATTGCATTTTGTTTTGTTTGCAGCATGTCCTTGTAAGGCAGTTGACATTTTTTGTTTTTGTTGACACAATGATTTGGTTTACCATGCTGAAAAACTAATCCTGTGTGTTTCCGCATTTACTTAAATAACCAATAACCGTCTATGTCTTTTTTTTAAATCTTGTTGTTCATTCTCTCCCTTGCATACTCCAGCTTTGATCATCCTAGTAGCATGGCCTGTAAACTAATGGTATTGTTTAGCGTGTTGACAAAATGTTTATTTGCTCTCCTGCTTGTAAGTCGCTTTGGAGAAAAGCGTCTGCCAAGTGAATAATGTATGTTGTGACCCAAGTATCTTGGCAACTTGATCGGCCTCCTTTTGTCTTTTTTAAATGGGAGACACATGAAAGTAATGGTTCTTATTTCAAGGGTGTTTATGGGGTTAAAAACGTTTCCTAACTGGTTTTCAAAATGACTTGATAAACAAATACTGTTCAAACAAAAATACACTTTGATTTATTACTTTTGATAGCCTACTTGTGTTTGTTGAAATAAAAATAAAAAAGGATTATATATTAGTATTTAAAAATAAATAAACGCCCGCCAAATCCACATTCTAGAGGATAATGTCATTGGACTTGTGATTCTCAGAGCTCACAGAGAATAACCTGGGGCAGGATAGTCTAAAGTCCAGGAAGCGAGACTAGATAAAGCTCGGGAAAGCTGCCACTTGGCCACTAGATGCACTGTGCATCTGTGTTAAAAGATGGTTGTGTTTGTCGGTGTGTATACTTTTGGGTTTCTAGCCGCAGGAGTTTGCGTATTTCTTTTGAGCTATGTCACCTACCAGCTACTGAAAAACTACCTGCACAATTGGAAGGAGCTAAAACCGGTCCCGGGCATTGGATATATTTATCCTTTTATTGGGAATGCGTTGCAGTTTAAATCAAATGCAGGAGGTGAGCGGAATCTTTATTAAATAAATCAATAATTAAATAATAGTCTATTTTTTCAAAAACATTACTTAAACCGTGTAACAAAAATCGTGATCATACACACAAATTTAAATATATTGATTTTTTACCTAACTCCATTTTATGTGTCAATACCCATCTTTTCAAAGCTACAGCTAAGCACTCGACCTGATCTAATTCACACACATGGAATCAATTTATTTTTTTAATGTGACTTTAAGTGATTGAAAACTCTCTTTCAGATTTCTTTTGTCAGTTGGTTGGATACACAAATGAATTTCGGAATTCTCCTCTACTTAAAATATGGATTGGACCTGTGCCGTTCCTCATCCTTTACCATGCTGAAACTATTGAGGTGCTGTCAGAGACAAGTGGACTTACATGCATACATTGATTCACAAGCACACACATATATTATTCCTTGACCTATAGTGCCATTATATTGCACAATATGAGGGGAAGATAACCACGGTGAACAAACAGTGCCTGACCCTATACTGTCAGTTTAATTACAGACAATAAATAAGGTGAATGTTAGTTTAGTGTCTGGTACAACCAAAAAAAATGTCTTCACACAAACATCATGCAATAAGTTTCAAATATCTTTCTACTGCTGAGCATATAACGAATAAGAACATTAACCGCAGGTCAATTTAGAAGTCTGTCCCTATATTTGGGCTCTGTTAGTTTATTCGCCATTTATCAGATAGTAATACAGTTAAAATTCTATTAACCACAGAGACCGCTTCACAAGTCTGCTCGATGTTTTGCTCTTGACAAATCCTAAAGCAAGACTATCTTTTATTCTCCCACAGACAGTTCTCAATAACCCTGTTCACATGGATAAAGCCTATGCATACAAATTTCTGCACCCTTGGCTAGGAACTGGACTACTTACGAGGTAACTTGTCTAATAAAGCAAGTTGGTTTTATATATACAAATTAAATAAGGAAAGTGTTATTCCCGCAGAGAAGACACCTGTATTTCCATACTCCAGTGTTTTAGACAAGATCTTAACATCATGATGTGCTCAGATTTGCCAAAATACCAATGTCTGAAACAAAAATCTGGGATTTAATGGTAAACTAAACTCTAAAGAAGTTTTAAGAGAAACATCTTTTCATCTACAATGAAACAAGAACAAAATATAAAATCATAAGCTTTAGATGATCCAAATGCAATCGGTCAAAAATTGGCACGGTTCTGATACCTTTCTTTCTTTCTTTCTCTGTATCAGCACAGGAAATAAGTGGAGACACAGACGTAAGATGTTGACTCCAACATTCCATTTCTCTATACTGACTGAGTTCCTGGAGGTGATGAATGAACAAGCTGAAGTGCTTGTAGAGAAACTAGAGAAGAAGGCTGGGAAAGGCCCCTTCAACTGCTTTAACCACATCACTCTTTGCGCCCTTGACATCATCTGTGGTGTGTCATTTTCAAGTTCTCACATCATCTTAACTGAATTTACAATACAATAAAAATTATAGTTATAATACTAGAAAGGCCATAAACTTCTATCTACATCTTTTGTGTTTTGAAATTTTGAAAGTCCCTCTTTTTAAGTGCAATTTAAATTAATATTTTAACTTTCTTATCTAGTAATGAAATATTCAAAGTACATTACTTCATTAGTCAAAAAGTGTGGGAAGCCTGCAAATGCATTCTAGATTGTGCGCCTTATTACAAAACACAACTTATTCAGGTGGCCTGTGGTCTTCTGAGGGCAGGTTTGTATCATTTTTTGTTGATAAATTGCAAATCATTTTGTTTATTGTTTGATTTTATGGCCTAAGTGATCATATGGCTCGAATACGTGTATTTCTGTGTCTTTGGTGTGTTATAAGTTGCCCATGTTTGTATTAGACACGTAAAATTAACAAAAGATGCATTCTACCTAAAAGTGAATGCTTACCCAGAACTGCCTGAAACACCTCGTGTAACCACACACTGCATTGGAACCTGACGTTCCAAGAAGCGTTCCATTTCCAACACATGCTTGCAGTTTTCAACCAATCACTACGCATTGGTTAACTTGCCAATCATAGCACACCTCGCTTTTCACAGCAATGAGCTTTGAAAAAAAAATACATTTTATGTTGCTACAAGATGAATTCAATTTTTTTTCAATTTATTTTAATTCTATTTAATATCATTAGCATTTTTAGGCCAATGTTTTATTTGTTTCAATAAACAGATTTTGTTTTGTAAATTTTTAGTAAACTTAACTTTTATCTAAACTTAATCTTATTGTGGGAGCATGCAGAATTGTGTTGTGTGAAGACTTTTATCAAGTATCCAAATTTTACTGAAATAACAGAAATGTTATATTTCAGAAACTGCGATGGGAAAGAGAATCTATGCACAGAGCAACTATGATTCTGATTATGTGCGCTGTGTGTACAGGTGAGTGCTCTTTAGTTACTTTAAGTTTTGAGCTTTAATGTCAGATTTGTATAGCATTTAAATTTTATAGCAATTAATTAGGAGAATTTGAATCAGTATTTCTAGAAAAAATTTAAGTTTTCATTTTAAGTTTTCAAACAATGTTTTTATTTAAAATGTGGGATAAATATTGTTAGTAGTTCACAGAATTAAACCTAAACACATATCTAATTATAACCCATGTGTACAGGTGAGTGCTTTATACTTTATGCTTTAGGCAGATGTCTTTATCTTACGTAACTTGTTTTTTGCCACTTATAAGGTATAAATATATCAATACAATATACTTATGATGTTAATGGTTTAAAAAAATGACGGTATGTAAAATCTTCAGAAAGTTTTGTAACTCTGCAAAAGACTCATGACACAGTGTGTGTTTAGCCGGGTTAAAAGAGATCATGTTAATTTCTAAGCCATGTTTGTTTGAATAGTTTATAGGCCGTACAAGTCATGGCAGTTTATGTAAACACCAAGGCTCTGTTCCAAAATCTAGCAAACATAGGCTTCATTTTAAGTCAAAAATCAGAGCAGCATGCCGTTACCTCATTTTGACCAAATATGAGTTGTGGTTCATTAATTTTATTTAATTTGTAATGTAATAAAAAGTCAAGTCAAACTTATTGCATTATGGGCTAAACTGTATACTGCACATTTGCCAAATGTTGCAGGGCATTTGCTTACTCCATTTATAAAAAATATATACTGCACTCAATATACATACTGTTGGATACACCATTACTGCCAAATCTCAGTCCTCTTGTTCTGACCGGTGCAGAATGAGTGACATCATCACCAGACGCCAAAGGATGCCTTGGTACTGGCCTGACTTTATATATAACTACTTCGGTGAAGGGAGGGAACACAACCGCAGTCTTAAGATCCTCCATTCTTTCACAGACAGCGTAAGTATCGCTGTGATGTCTGCAGTATTTCTACAGTACACTCTGCCTAGAAGTTTGCACTGTGTGCCATCCTTATTGTACACCAATTGGCAGTGCGTGCTTCCCGTTCACACAGGTTATTCGTGAGAGGTCAGACTACCTCAGCTATATTGAGTCTGACAGCGAATCAGATCAGGGCATGAAGAAAAGGAGAGCTTTCTTGGACATGCTGTTGAAAACGACAGATGAGAAGGGAAAAAAGCTGACTCACAAAGACATCCAGGAGGAGGTAGACACGTTCATGTTTGAGGTTAGTCACAAAAAGGTATTATAGCTATTTACATTCGTATGCTGTTTTTAAATCAGCATTTTTTGACTGAATTTTGCAGGGTCATGACACTACAGCAGCTGCCATGAACTGGGCCATACACCTGTTAGGTTCCCATCCTGAAGTTCAAAGAAAGGCACAGCAAGAACTCTTTGAGGTGTTTGGTAAGTTTGCAATCCGAGAAGTTCAGGTTCCTATTGTGTGCTACATAATACAGTTACAGAAGCATGAACAGCTTTGAACTAGTCAATGACACTGCTTGTGTGTCAGGTGAGTCTGAGAGGCCTGTTAATACAGAGGATCTGAAGAAACTACGATACCTGGAGTGTGTGATAAAGGAGTCTCTGCGTCTCTTTCCATCTGTGCCGTTTTTTGCTCGAACCATCTGCGAAGACACAGTAATCAGTGAGTAACACTTCAGTCTGTCATTATTCAATAACAATTCATATACAACATAATCTTTTTTTTTACTTTATTATATTTGATTAGATTTAAACATCTTGGTAAATTATTGTGCTTTACTTGTTTTATAATTATCATTTAATTGTATCTAACTTTTATAGGTGGCTACAAAGTCCCCAAAGGAGCAAATGCCATAATCATAACCTACTCCCTCCATCGTGACCCTCGCTTCTTCCCTGACCCAGAAGAATTCCGACCCGAGCGCTTCCTGCCAGAGAATACTATTGGTCGACATCCTTATGCCTTCATTCCATTCTCCGCTGGGCTTCGCAACTGCATTGGTGAGATATACAGACTCAGATATGCACGTCACATAAAGTTACATGCCATTATCTCTCCTTGTTTTCTTTAAGGTAGCATTTACAGATTAACGTGTATGTTTTCAGGCCAGAGGTTTGCTATAATGGAGGAGAAAGTTATTCTGGCTTCCGTTCTGCGTTACTTTAACATTGTGGCGTGTCAGAAGAGGGAGGATCTTCGGCCACAGGGTGAACTGGTCCTGAGACCGGAGCAAGGCATCTGGATCACACTGGAACGCAGAAAATGCTAATACATACACAGCATCGCACACATGTGCACAATCATCTGTAACTTAAAACATGATGATAAACACAAAATGTGTTGAATTATTTGAGTACAGAATCAATACAATTTTTATTTAAAAGCTTCTTTTATACAGAAGAGACTTAATTTCCTTTTAATAATTCGATACCAATAAAATGAATCATGTCAGAAAATTCTGAGAATACATTTTACTAATTCATTATTAAAAACACCTCATTAAAAGGTATTTCGTTTTTTTCATTCTCAAGCTTTGATGTCAGATTTGTATAACAGTTTAATTTTATAGCAACGCAATGATGCATTTATGCAATGACACAATGATGCATTTATGTCACTCCACTTTCTTGATTTAATAATAAATGAACAAATGCTTATGGATTTTATCAGTGAACTTAAGGTTATACTGATACTGGTGCCAACCCGAGGTTTGATTATGAGGCACTGCCCACTAAGACAATAGTAACCTGGCCCTGACTGATAAAGTGACTTTTCATTGACTGCAAGACAAAAATATCTAATCTAAAGCATGATGTAACTGTAAACATCAAGTACATTAAATGTAAAATTCAATGTTTTTGCATTTTATAAAGCCTCAGATGCTTTTTTATTTCTATTCAATCAGCATTTCTAGATGTACTGTGGCCATAGCTTCAAAAATCTGATTTTTTTTCTTGTTTTCTTTGCAGTATTTGAGGTATTTGAGTATTTGAAAAATGCAGAGAATCTTTTCTGTTATTTTGACCTGTTTCTGCAGTTTTAATTTTCTGAAAATATAAACAATATTTTTTATTTAAAATGTGGGATAAATATTGTAAGTAGTTCACAGAATAAAACAAAAATAATGATTTTAATTAAAACACATATACCTATAAATAATAAACCCAGAAAACAGGAAATGGTCTCTTAATTTGTTCTGTGGCTGTATGTGTATATATGTTATCAAGAGTATATGTAAATTTTGAAAAGTGTACAACTCTGCAATCCTCATAGTACACTCTTTAAAAGAAACAGTTTAACCATCAAGTCAGAATTGATTTCAGTAAAAGGGAACAAAAGTGATATGAACAGTTACGAAAATGTTTGAGTTTATATGATCAGTAAATATTAACATACTTTTTTTTATGAAAGGTACCTTATTAATATCCTTTTACAATTCACCCCCTGATTGCATCAAAAGAAATAAACAATAAATCACACTAGAAAGTAATAGTTATAATAAAACAATCCTAAAACTCTGCCCAACTTTATTCATTAACCATTATCTCACCTGATAACAGGTGCATGTAAAAGCTATAAAGATTAAAGCCTAAATGTGTACTTGTATTTGTTTACAACACTTGTCGGGCTGTATGGTTGCATAAAGAACCTTAAACTTCCACACCTTTCAGTTGCAGAAACTGTTATTTAAATTTTTTGGTTTTATTACAAACTATGAAAATATGTGAAAGAATTGGTTCTTATAAGGACCTTAGATCTAAATTTAGCTTTTCTTCAAAATCACTAATGCAAAGAACTCTTAGAACAATTCTTTTTAATGTGTATATAAGTGTATGAAGACACTTTTTTCTTCAATAAACCCATATTTGTATTCTTCTTTAAAGGTTTGATAAGATTTACTTTAATCATTTTAAATCATGTAATTATTCTTTCAAAACAAATGTGAAATAAATCACGCTTTTTTAATACATCTGAAATTAAAAAAATGACACTAATGACCTGTCATTTACGGCTAAAATATTTGTTCATTTCTATATTCAAAAGATTCAAGTAGCTTTTAGATGGCTTCAAAACAAACAGACACAAACTGAAATGTCCCATAAATTGAATGGGGTCTTGAACCTGACTTATTCTCTTAGCCATTGTTTTCTTTTAATTCTCGTTCCCCTTTTTAACTCAATGTGTTTGTTTGAAAGTTGAGAGCAGATATACAGGATGATGTCCCTTAGGGCTGCAGATAATTAAAACTTTCCTATCTCTGCTTGCTTTTGTGTTCGCCCGTGTAATCTCCTCCCCATGTCAGCTAGAATCCACTATACTGCATTATTTTAATAGCTAAACCATTGTTGCTGTGTTGTTGCCGGCAATCTATATGTGACCACACACGTCTTCCCTATTAAAGCAGAAAGCCCAAAACAATTAAAAAGATACTAAAAGTAAGAGTATCCCGTGGAGACTGTAATTTTTATCCTTGCCTGAAGCAACATAGGCATGCGTGGTAATATAACACGTATTGTGATTAACAGGCAATAGATTACTGTGTTCAGCTGAAATGCAATGGCCTTCAATCGCTATGCAACTTTCATTCATAATAATATTTGTTTTCAAAATATTGAATTTGACCCCAATCTGACTCCCCCCAGTTACTATAATTTCCTCCACTACACTTTAAATATGAAATGAATGCATTGATGTGTCCTGACCACAGAGAGGTGGTATTGGTCTTTAAGTGAATTTGTTCAAGAAGGTATGAGTGAATGCACATAAATAAACCAAATTCATGGGAACTTCTGGCAAACTCTGAATATAATGAATGTACATAAATTGTCAAACAGGCTGTGTGCCATAACCTGATGATATGTGGATCCTTGTGACTGTGGCTATACTGAACAGTATGTAGGTGAACTGATTATATATTATATAGTAAATTATTGCAAATATCCCTAGACTTTCATATAAAAATCACAATAGTGAAATTCAGACCGATGTAAATAAATTCATACTACTAAAGTCCAATACTGAATCCAAAATTTAAGTCTAAAATGATTAGTTTTATATTTTACAGTGAATTTGGACATAAACTCTGAAAAGAAGTTAAAATCTGGTAACTTTATTTACTCCCAAAGGTAAAACAATATAATTATCATAAAAATATATAATTTTCCTAAAAAAAACTACCCTTAAAGTACTTTTTTTTATAAAAGCATCGGTCAAATGCATAAAGTAAATTTGCAATTGCAACCCTTCGTAAGGTCTAAATGTGATACATTGTCTATAGTTTCAGTTCTTTATAACGTAACTTCAGATCCTTAAATATGTAACAAACTCATACTTCCTTACCTGCAAATACTGAAAACCACCTTAACAAACACTATCATTTCACAGTTATAATCTCAGATTTGGTATTTTACTTTATTTCTGATTAAAGTGAAAAATATTCTATTTTTTCTGCAGATTCAAAGCCCATCATGCTATTCACCAGGTAATGGAGGACAATCGTGACTCGCTGATTTTGGTATTCCTGCAAGATGTAGCTGATTACAGTCTGAACCGTTCTCTGCATCTGCGTCGGGGAATGTTAAAACCTCGCTGTATCCTCCACTGGCCTTTACACCAGGAGCGCATCCATGCTTTCCATCAGCAACTTCGTTTAGCATTAGCTTCGACCAACGTGGTCAACTAAACATTGTCAGTCTGGTAGTAAGCAAAAGCTATATACTTTGTGATATGAACTCATTTTGTATTTGAGAAGCATTGTCAAAATGTTAATGCATTTATCATTTGCAGTACAAAAAAAATAATTTGCAAAAACAGATACATTTTTTATTGTTCATTCAAAGTAATATCAAATATCAATCAAATTGCATTTGGGTTGTTTTGATTAAGTAATAATTACACAAAAATGACTTATCTGACTTATCTGTTTATTGCAAATAACCCTTCAAATGACTTTGGCTGGATTTTCACATTTGAGAAAACTTTGCCATTTACAATTAAACAGATTAACAGCTTCACATTGATTGCACAAATATGTACTGTATGTAAAGTAATCGGTTCCCTTTTTTGTGTTTCTTTAATGGTCTGATGAGGAAGAATGTTATTTTCTCACATGGCAACCAGACTGTGTCGCTTATTGTTTTTGATGTCCACATGGCTTGTTTGGATATTGATCCACTTAATCTGACCTGATGTTTTTCCAATGAAATAGCTTTACATAGAAGTCTTGTTACATTATTTATTCTAATGGCTTAAGAATATAATACAACCTCCCCTGGACCTGTAGAAAATATGGTGGTGCAAACAGGATTTTGTAAAATGTTTGATATTATAATATTAGAAATTCAAAAGTGAAAATACTCATTTACTCACAATCATATCTTTCTAAACCTGTATAATTTTCCTTCTGCGGAACACAAATAAATATTTTAAAGAATATTAGTAGTCCACCGTTGTCTTCCACTGTATGGGTAGAAACAATCAGGCTTTGAATGACAGGAGAGTAAATCAATTATGACAGGATTTTTGGGTGGAATTTGCCTGTGAGGACCAGCTGCTGAAATCTGTTATTTTTTTTTGTATTAAAGGATACAATAAGGGTTGAAGTCAAATGGCATTAAACTTCAAATTTCAAAAATTATAAACTTACCATATGGGTAAAGTAAGAAAATAGTTTTGAACACAGACTTTATGTACTTGATTTTTCTTATAAATTTTTAAGCTATTAAACCTTTAACCATTGATAAATTAAAAAGTATTTCAGTATTTTTTTTTAATGCTGTCCTCTAATGATCATAACAATATTAATTAAAACCTTTTGGTGATGAAAAAGACTATCATTGTTGCTCTTTTCTGTATTGTTTGTCCTGTTATATAAAACCCTACATAAAAGACAACTGTACAGTTTTCAACTGTCTTGTTCACAATGGTGTATGTGTGAGTGTTTGGAAGGTTGATATACATTGATTCTGTGACATAGGCCTAAAATATGTTTCTGTGTTTCATTACTTTAGTTTAAGTTAAACATTATTTAAATGACCAATTTTTATTTTTTTATTTCAAAACATAATTGCTGAGCTAATAATAATTTTCTTGACAATGTATCGATTAGGTTAAAGTACGGATATTTTTACCGCACTCAATTGCATTTTGTTTTGTTTGCAGCATGTCCTTGTAAGGCAGTTGACATTTTTTGTTTTTGTTGACACAATGATTTGGTTTACCATGCTGAAAAACTAATCCTGTGTGTTTCCGCATTTACTTAAATAACCAATAACCGTCTATGTCTTTTTTTTAAATCTTGTTGTTCATTCTCTCCCTTGCATACTCCAGCTTTGATCATCCTAGTAGCATGGCCTGTAAACTAATGGTATTGTTTAGCGTGTTGACAAAATGTTTATTTGCTCTCCTGCTTGTAAGTCGCTTTGGAGAAAAGCGTCTGCCAAGTGAATAATGTATGTTGTGACCCAAGTATCTTGGCAACTTGATCGGCCTCCTTTTGTCTTTTTTAAATGGGAGACACATGAAAGTAATGGTTCTTATTTCAAGGGTGTTTATGGGGTTAAAAACGTTTCCTAACTGGTTTTCAAAATGACTTGATAAACAAATACTGTTCAAACAAAAATACACTTTGATTTATTACTTTTGATAGCCTACTTGTGTTTGTTGAAATAAAAATAAAAAAGGATTATATATTAGTATTTAAAAATAAATAAACGCCCGCCAAATCCACATTCTAGAGGATAATGTCATTGGACTTGTGATTCTCAGAGCTCACAGAGAATAACCTGGGGCAGGATAGTCTAAAGTCCAGGAAGCGAGACTAGATAAAGCTCGGGAAAGCTGCCACTTGGCCACTAGATGCACTGTGCATCTGTGTTAAAAGATGGTTGTGTTTGTCGGTGTGTATACTTTTGGGTTTCTAGCCGCAGGAGTTTGCGTATTTCTTTTGAGCTATGTCACCTACCAGCTACTGAAAAACTACCTGCACAATTGGAAGGAGCTAAAACCGGTCCCGGGCATTGGATATATTTATCCTTTTATTGGGAATGCGTTGCAGTTTAAATCAAATGCAGGAGGTGAGCGGAATCTTTATTAAATAAATCAATAATTAAATAATAGTCTATTTTTTCAAAAACATTACTTAAACCGTGTAACAAAAATCGTGATCATACACACAAATTTAAATATATTGATTTTTTACCTAACTCCATTTTATGTGTCAATACCCATCTTTTCAAAGCTACAGCTAAGCACTCGACCTGATCTAATTCACACACATGGAATCAATTTATTTTTTTAATGTGACTTTAAGTGATTGAAAACTCTCTTTCAGATTTCTTTTGTCAGTTGGTTGGATACACAAATGAATTTCGGAATTCTCCTCTACTTAAAATATGGATTGGACCTGTGCCGTTCCTCATCCTTTACCATGCTGAAACTATTGAGGTGCTGTCAGAGACAAGTGGACTTACATGCATACATTGATTCACAAGCACACACATATATTATTCCTTGACCTATAGTGCCATTATATTGCACAATATGAGGGGAAGATAACCACGGTGAACAAACAGTGCCTGACCCTATACTGTCAGTTTAATTACAGACAATAAATAAGGTGAATGTTAGTTTAGTGTCTGGTACAACCAAAAAAAATGTCTTCACACAAACATCATGCAATAAGTTTCAAATATCTTTCTACTGCTGAGCATATAACGAATAAGAACATTAACCGCAGGTCAATTTAGAAGTCTGTCCCTATATTTGGGCTCTGTTAGTTTATTCGCCATTTATCAGATAGTAATACAGTTAAAATTCTATTAACCACAGAGACCGCTTCACAAGTCTGCTCGATGTTTTGCTCTTGACAAATCCTAAAGCAAGACTATCTTTTATTCTCCCACAGACAGTTCTCAATAACCCTGTTCACATGGATAAAGCCTATGCATACAAATTTCTGCACCCTTGGCTAGGAACTGGACTACTTACGAGGTAACTTGTCTAATAAAGCAAGTTGGTTTTATATATACAAATTAAATAAGGAAAGTGTTATTCCCGCAGAGAAGACACCTGTATTTCCATACTCCAGTGTTTTAGACAAGATCTTAACATCATGATGTGCTCAGATTTGCCAAAATACCAATGTCTGAAACAAAAATCTGGGATTTAATGGTAAACTAAACTCTAAAGAAGTTTTAAGAGAAACATCTTTTCATCTACAATGAAACAAGAACAAAATATAAAATCATAAGCTTTAGATGATCCAAATGCAATCGGTCAAAAATTGGCACGGTTCTGATACCTTTCTTTCTTTCTTTCTCTGTATCAGCACAGGAAATAAGTGGAGACACAGACGTAAGATGTTGACTCCAACATTCCATTTCTCTATACTGACTGAGTTCCTGGAGGTGATGAATGAACAAGCTGAAGTGCTTGTAGAGAAACTAGAGAAGAAGGCTGGGAAAGGCCCCTTCAACTGCTTTAACCACATCACTCTTTGCGCCCTTGACATCATCTGTGGTGTGTCATTTTCAAGTTCTCACATCATCTTAACTGAATTTACAATACAATAAAAATTATAGTTATAATACTAGAAAGGCCATAAACTTCTATCTACATCTTTTGTGTTTTGAAATTTTGAAAGTCCCTCTTTTTAAGTGCAATTTAAATTAATATTTTAACTTTCTTATCTAGTAATGAAATATTCAAAGTACATTACTTCATTAGTCAAAAAGTGTGGGAAGCCTGCAAATGCATTCTAGATTGTGCGCCTTATTACAAAACACAACTTATTCAGGTGGCCTGTGGTCTTCTGAGGGCAGGTTTGTATCATTTTTTGTTGATAAATTGCAAATCATTTTGTTTATTGTTTGATTTTATGGCCTAAGTGATCATATGGCTCGAATACGTGTATTTCTGTGTCTTTGGTGTGTTATAAGTTGCCCATGTTTGTATTAGACACGTAAAATTAACAAAAGATGCATTCTACCTAAAAGTGAATGCTTACCCAGAACTGCCTGAAACACCTCGTGTAACCACACACTGCATTGGAACCTGACGTTCCAAGAAGCGTTCCATTTCCAACACATGCTTGCAGTTTTCAACCAATCACTACGCATTGGTTAACTTGCCAATCATAGCACACCTCGCTTTTCACAGCAATGAGCTTTGAAAAAAAAATACATTTTATGTTGCTACAAGATGAATTCAATTTTTTTTCAATTTATTTTAATTCTATTTAATATCATTAGCATTTTTAGGCCAATGTTTTATTTGTTTCAATAAACAGATTTTGTTTTGTAAATTTTTAGTAAACTTAACTTTTATCTAAACTTAATCTTATTGTGGGAGCATGCAGAATTGTGTTGTGTGAAGACTTTTATCAAGTATCCAAATTTTACTGAAATAACAGAAATGTTATATTTCAGAAACTGCGATGGGAAAGAGAATCTATGCACAGAGCAACTATGATTCTGATTATGTGCGCTGTGTGTACAGGTGAGTGCTCTTTAGTTACTTTAAGTTTTGAGCTTTAATGTCAGATTTGTATAGCATTTAAATTTTATAGCAATTAATTAGGAGAATTTGAATCAGTATTTCTAGAAAAAATTTAAGTTTTCATTTTAAGTTTTCAAACAATGTTTTTATTTAAAATGTGGGATAAATATTGTTAGTAGTTCACAGAATTAAACCTAAACACATATCTAATTATAACCCATGTGTACAGGTGAGTGCTTTATACTTTATGCTTTAGGCAGATGTCTTTATCTTACGTAACTTGTTTTTTGCCACTTATAAGGTATAAATATATCAATACAATATACTTATGATGTTAATGGTTTAAAAAAATGACGGTATGTAAAATCTTCAGAAAGTTTTGTAACTCTGCAAAAGACTCATGACACAGTGTGTGTTTAGCCGGGTTAAAAGAGATCATGTTAATTTCTAAGCCATGTTTGTTTGAATAGTTTATAGGCCGTACAAGTCATGGCAGTTTATGTAAACACCAAGGCTCTGTTCCAAAATCTAGCAAACATAGGCTTCATTTTAAGTCAAAAATCAGAGCAGCATGCCGTTACCTCATTTTGACCAAATATGAGTTGTGGTTCATTAATTTTATTTAATTTGTAATGTAATAAAAAGTCAAGTCAAACTTATTGCATTATGGGCTAAACTGTATACTGCACATTTGCCAAATGTTGCAGGGCATTTGCTTACTCCATTTATAAAAAATATATACTGCACTCAATATACATACTGTTGGATACACCATTACTGCCAAATCTCAGTCCTCTTGTTCTGACCGGTGCAGAATGAGTGACATCATCACCAGACGCCAAAGGATGCCTTGGTACTGGCCTGACTTTATATATAACTACTTCGGTGAAGGGAGGGAACACAACCGCAGTCTTAAGATCCTCCATTCTTTCACAGACAGCGTAAGTATCGCTGTGATGTCTGCAGTATTTCTACAGTACACTCTGCCTAGAAGTTTGCACTGTGTGCCATCCTTATTGTACACCAATTGGCAGTGCGTGCTTCCCGTTCACACAGGTTATTCGTGAGAGGTCAGACTACCTCAGCTATATTGAGTCTGACAGCGAATCAGATCAGGGCATGAAGAAAAGGAGAGCTTTCTTGGACATGCTGTTGAAAACGACAGATGAGAAGGGAAAAAAGCTGACTCACAAAGACATCCAGGAGGAGGTAGACACGTTCATGTTTGAGGTTAGTCACAAAAAGGTATTATAGCTATTTACATTCGTATGCTGTTTTTAAATCAGCATTTTTTGACTGAATTTTGCAGGGTCATGACACTACAGCAGCTGCCATGAACTGGGCCATACACCTGTTAGGTTCCCATCCTGAAGTTCAAAGAAAGGCACAGCAAGAACTCTTTGAGGTGTTTGGTAAGTTTGCAATCCGAGAAGTTCAGGTTCCTATTGTGTGCTACATAATACAGTTACAGAAGCATGAACAGCTTTGAACTAGTCAATGAAACTGCTTGTGTGTCAGGTGAGTCTGAGAGGCCTGTTAATACAGAGGATCTGAAGAAACTACGATACCTGGAGTGTGTGATAAAGGAGTCTCTGCGTCTCTTTCCATCTGTGCCGTTTTTTGCTCGAACCATCTGCGAAGACACAGTAATCAGTGAGTAACACTTCAGTCTGTCATTATTCAATAACAATTCATATACAACATAATCTTTTTTTTTACTTTATTATATTTGATTAGATTTAAACATCTTGGTAAATTATTGTGCTTTACTTGTTTTATAATTATCATTTAATTGTATCTAACTTTTATAGGTGGCTACAAAGTCCCCAAAGGAGCAAATGCCATAATCATAACCTACTCCCTCCATCGTGACCCTCGCTTCTTCCCTGACCCAGAAGAATTCCGACCCGAGCGCTTCCTGCCAGAGAATACTATTGGTCGACATCCTTATGCCTTCATTCCATTCTCCGCTGGGCTTCGCAACTGCATTGGTGAGATATACAGACTCAGATATGCACGTCACATAAAGTTACATGCCATTATCTCTCCTTGTTTTCTTTAAGGTAGCATTTACAGATTAACGTGTATGTTTTCAGGCCAGAGGTTTGCTATAATGGAGGAGAAAGTTATTCTGGCTTCCGTTCTGCGTTACTTTAACATTGTGGCGTGTCAGAAGAGGGAGGATCTTCGGCCACAGGGTGAACTGGTCCTGAGACCGGAGCAAGGCATCTGGATCACACTGGAACGCAGAAAATGCTAATACATACACAGCATCGCACACATGTGCACAATCATCTGTAACTTAAAACATGATGATAAACACAAAATGTGTTGAATTATTTGAGTACAGAATCAATACAATTTTTATTTAAAAGCTTCTTTTATACAGAAGAGACTTAATTTCCTTTTAATAATTCGATACCAATAAAATGAATCATGTCAGAAAATTCTGAGAATACATTTTACTAATTCATTATTAAAAACACCTCATTAAAAGGTATTTCGTTTTTTTCATTCTCAAGCTTTGATGTCAGATTTGTATAACAGTTTAATTTTATAGCAACGCAATGATGCATTTATGCAATGACACAATGATGCATTTATGTCACTCCACTTTCTTGATTTAATAATAAATGAACAAATGCTTATGGATTTTATCAGTGAACTTAAGGTTATACTGATACTGGTGCCAACCCGAGGTTTGATTATGAGGCACTGCCCACTAAGACAATAGTAACCTGGCCCTGACTGATAAAGTGACTTTTCATTGACTGCAAGACAAAAATATCTAATCTAAAGCATGATGTAACTGTAAACATCAAGTACATTAAATGTAAAATTCAATGTTTTTGCATTTTATAAAGCCTCAGATGCTTTTTTATTTCTATTCAATCAGCATTTCTAGATGTACTGTGGCCATAGCTTCAAAAATCTGATTTTTTTTCTTGTTTTCTTTGCAGTATTTGAGGTATTTGAGTATTTGAAAAATGCAGAGAATCTTTTCTGTTATTTTGACCTGTTTCTGCAGTTTTAATTTTCTGAAAATATAAACAATATTTTTTATTTAAAATGTGGGATAAATATTGTAAGTAGTTCACAGAATAAAACAAAAATAATGATTTTAATTAAAACACATATACCTATAAATAATAAACCCAGAAAACAGGAAATGGTCTCTTAATTTGTTCTGTGGCTGTATGTGTATATATGTTATCAAGAGTATATGTAAATTTTGAAAAGTGTACAACTCTGCAATCCTCATAGTACACTCTTTAAAAGAAACAGTTTAACCATCAAGTCAGAATTGATTTCAGTAAAAGGGAACAAAAGTGATATGAACAGTTACGAAAATGTTTGAGTTTATATGATCAGTAAATATTAACATACTTTTTTTTATGAAAGGTACCTTATTAATATCCTTTTACAATTCACCCCCTGATTGCATCAAAAGAAATAAACAATAAATCACACTAGAAAGTAATAGTTATAATAAAACAATCCTAAAACTCTGCCCAACTTTATTCATTAACCATTATCTCACCTGATAACAGGTGCATGTAAAAGCTATAAAGATTAAAGCCTAAATGTGTACTTGTATTTGTTTACAACACTTGTCGGGCTGTATGGTTGCATAAAGAACCTTAAACTTCCACACCTTTCAGTTGCAGAAACTGTTATTTAAATTTTTTGGTTTTATTACAAACTATGAAAATATGTGAAAGAATTGGTTCTTATAAGGACCTTAGATCTAAATTTAGCTTTTCTTCAAAATCACTAATGCAAAGAACTCTTAGAACAATTCTTTTTAATGTGTATATAAGTGTATGAAGACACTTTTTTCTTCAATAAACCCATATTTGTATTCTTCTTTAAAGGTTTGATAAGATTTACTTTAATCATTTTAAATCATGTAATTATTCTTTCAAAACAAATGTGAAATAAATCACGCTTTTTTAATACATCTGAAATTAAAAAAATGACACTAATGACCTGTCATTTACGGCTAAAATATTTGTTCATTTCTATATTCAAAAGATTCAAGTAGCTTTTAGATGGCTTCAAAACAAACAGACACAAACTGAAATGTCCCATAAATTGAATGGGGTCTTGAACCTGACTTATTCTCTTAGCCATTGTTTTCTTTTAATTCTCGTTCCCCTTTTTAACTCAATGTGTTTGTTTGAAAGTTGAGAGCAGATATACAGGATGATGTCCCTTAGGGCTGCAGATAATTAAAACTTTCCTATCTCTGCTTGCTTTTGTGTTCGCCCGTGTAATCTCCTCCCCATGTCAGCTAGAATCCACTATACTGCATTATTTTAATAGCTAAACCATTGTTGCTGTGTTGTTGCCGGCAATCTATATGTGACCACACACGTCTTCCCTATTAAAGCAGAAAGCCCAAAACAATTAAAAAGATACTAAAAGTAAGAGTATCCCGTGGAGACTGTAATTTTTATCCTTGCCTGAAGCAACATAGGCATGCGTGGTAATATAACACGTATTGTGATTAACAGGCAATAGATTACTGTGTTCAGCTGAAATGCAATGGCCTTCAATCGCTATGCAACTTTCATTCATAATAATATTTGTTTTCAAAATATTGAATTTGACCCCAATCTGACTCCCCCCAGTTACTATAATTTCCTCCACTACACTTTAAATATGAAATGAATGCATTGATGTGTCCTGACCACAGAGAGGTGGTATTGGTCTTTAAGTGAATTTGTTCAAGAAGGTATGAGTGAATGCACATAAATAAACCAAATTCATGGGAACTTCTGGCAAACTCTGAATATAATGAATGTACATAAATTGTCAAACAGGCTGTGTGCCATAACCTGATGATATGTGGATCCTTGTGACTGTGGCTATACTGAACAGTATGTAGGTGAACTGATTATATATTATATAGTAAATTATTGCAAATATCCCTAGACTTTCATATAAAAATCACAATAGTGAAATTCAGACCGATGTAAATAAATTCATACTACTAAAGTCCAATACTGAATCCAAAATTTAAGTCTAAAATGATTAGTTTTATATTTTACAGTGAATTTGGACATAAACTCTGAAAAGAAGTTAAAATCTGGTAACTTTATTTACTCCCAAAGGTAAAACAATATAATTATCATAAAAATATATAATTTTCCTAAAAAAAACTATAATGAACTTTTTTATCATTTGAAAAACTCATTAAAAGTAGAGGCCTGACAGTAATGGCGAAAAGACTTGAATAACTATTTTGATACAAGAGTACGACCGCTTTAATGTGTGTACTGTACATTTGATGAACATGCAGGCACATAAGAAATTTTGCTGTGTGCATTAAAAAATGTCTTGAAGCGACATACAATATTCAAGGTATGCATTTGCATGTTTATTCCCTGGGAATCGAACCCACAAACTTTTGCACTGCTGATGCTCTACCTGTTGAGCTACTTTACATAAATGCCTTGAAAACATTAAGTTATAAAAAATAGTTAAAATTTGCACTCTTGGCATGCCTCTCATCAAATCATATAATACTGCAACTAACCAACATCCGATATCAAGTGGAAACAATACAGGGAAAAAGGACAAGTCAATAAACAATATAGTCTAAATATATTGTGGATCTCTATAAGTGTTTTACTTTTCATTGACAAGTAAAACAGGAAAGTGTTCTTGTTTTGTGTGTCTTTATGCACTGTACCAAGCACACACATATTCTCAACTGGCTATATAGCTCAGGGCTTTAGATACTGCCGTGACGGTCTTCCTTTTGAAGTGTGTGGCGTGGTAATCTCGCACCTAAATTGGCAGAAATGTGGGTCACGCCACCAATTTATCCTAGTTAAAACATTTCACATTTCCTTACCCAAATCCTCCAAGGCAGAGTAAAATCAAAAATTTCTCTTACATTAATATAATTTAATCAAAGTATAGCTAAATAGCCCCGAGAAAGTGTAATACAAGGGGTCAAATTCTAATGTTCACTAAGAGGGACACTCAGTTTCAGCTCAATAGAGCTGCCTTCAGAGCGAGAGTGTGCCTTTTATCTCTCTCTCTGTTTTAAGCAGTCTGACTTTATCCCTCTTTGATACATATTTTGATACTTTAATACACAAACATGCACACAGAAAAACCACACACATCATACGTATATACACACCACATAGAGTGTGTGTGTATATGATATATGTTTCTGTGTATACGTACACAAACACATGGTACTTTGAAAGAATATGGTTCCTTTTTAGAGGCTTAAATTTATTTTTTGTGAGTAATAATTTTAATAAATTAACTTAAAAAATGTATTTAATTAAGAAATATCATTTTCGAAATAATTATAAAACATGTTGCTTTAATTTGATGAATTAATAATAAACTGTCACCCACCCTGACTTGTTTATTGCCAGAAATTTACAAAATCCCTCAAAACAATGGATGTACCTTAAAAAAACTGTTTTGGGACAATCTGCAAAATTGGATAACCTCATTAAATAAATACAAAATGAAATGCTCATATTACTGTAAAATACACTGAATTAGCTTCCTCTCTTGAAGTTTACTTAGTTTTACAGACCATTTGTTAAAGAGTTTTCATGGTATCATGGTAAGAAAAACATGATGCTTTACGTTTTTGTACATGGTAGGGGGTTAAAGTGATACCTGGCTGTAGTTCACCCAAAATTCTGACATCATTTACTCACCTGCATCTTATTTCGAACCTGTATGACTTTAATTCTTCCACAAAACACCAAAGTAGCTATTTTGAAGAATGTTGATAACTGGCAACCATTCACTTGCATTGGTTTTGTGTCCGTACAGTAGAAGTGGATGCCGGCACTGTTTCGATATTCAAAATATCTTCTTTTGTATTCTGCGAAAGACAAAAAGTCATACAGTTTGAAATAACAGGAGGATGAGTAATTGATGACAGAATCTTGATTTTTGGGTGAACTATCACTTTAAGAGAATGAACAGGTTACAGATGATTGGGCAACATTTGAGACTTGTTAAGGTGTGGCCTGAAAGCTTGTGAACTTTTCAAAGAGAATGTTTCTAAAACACCCCTCTGACATACTCGCTCCTACATACCCACAGTCACACTTCAAGGGGAGTGGATTACTTCTGCCTGCCACAAAACATAAAGAAAGTAACAAAGAGACAACAGATGTGGAACAGAGAGAGCGATAGATCAAAACAAGAGATGCAGTCAGATAGTTGAGAATTGAAGGGTAAGTGCTTGAACTTTCCCATACACCCTCTGCCCGTGATCTCAGTGTTTATTAATATCTGAGTAATCGCATGTCAACAGAAAATTTATTTTTGAGGTACTGTACATTTGATTCTTTTGGGATTTCAAATATGAGGTATCATTCTGCATAATCCCCTTACATCGGCTGCTTTATCAGACATCAGACATCCGATATCCACATATTTTCAAGCAACCCTTTTTTTCCCACAGAACCCTATTAGATTTTAGAGTCTATTAAGACAACAAGCTACCTCATTACACATAATGGCTTAAGGACTCAATGCAGTGCAAATGTTTCTGCTTATACCCTGTCAAGGCTAATTAACCAAGCAAAGCAAGTTCAATTATACAGTGCAAACAATTCAAGTTCTATTCTACGAAAACTACTTTTCGCTTCAACCAATCAATAGAAAAGAAAACTTGGGTCGAAGCGTGAAAACATGTTTGGCACATTCAGTGCATCGATTTTGTTTCAAAGAGAGCGGGCCAGTCAGCTTTACCACCACAAATAAGAAGAAATTCACACAAACCAGCTTTGGGTAAGATTGATCTAACACTGGGAGTTAGGTGAGGGAACAGTGTGGGTCTAACTTGGAGTCAAATATATAAAACTTTGAAAATTATCCTTTCACAGTCGGATGTCAGTTGGAAAGATGTTAGTCCTTAGAGATAGAACAGGCTGTGTTCAAGGTTGATTCCTTGTTTATATTAGAGTTTCGATTCAAAATGGTGTCATTCTTACTCGTTCTCTATTCCAATCAGATACTGGTGGCCGGAGTTAGTGCAAATAGTTTTTAACAAGGCGGGCAACTTGAACTTAGTGTAAATAAAATTATAAATAATTATAACCGCAGAGCTAATTTGCCAACAGTGTTTACAATATGGCAAGTTTGTATAGCAGCTGATCCTATTCGTTTTTATGAAATATAGCGAAAGTAACATGACATGGCTACACCCACACCATGAAAAATTGAGAGGGACTGAGATAGAGGGGAAAAAATTAGAAAAGCTTTGCAGGAGAAATGAAGAGGAGGATTTGATTCTTTCCTTTCTGAGAGTTTGTGTCGGTCTGTGGCCTACATTATTTTTGAGCTGTAGGGATTAGACTCTATTGATTCCTACCATGAGTGGTAGTCATGGTGCAATATGCTTCCATGACGGTTTTTCACCATCTGTGCACATACAGACTGTTTGAAGTTACTGTGATCAATTTATAAGTCCCGTTTCAGTACCACAATCATCAAGAAGGTCTTATATCTAGCGTGTTTGCAAAAAATAAAAAATAAAGGTGTTCAGGACAGTAGTGCTTGTCAGAATTCACAGATTATCTACCAAAACTTTTCTATTTGCTTGGCAAATGAAAGTTAAAATCATAAAATATAATATCTATGCTGCTAAAACATTTCTTAGCCTTTGTATGGAGCAAAGAGAATCTAATTATTTTATTATTTAAACTTTTTTAACCTAGTTTTCCTCTTTGAACGTACTTAAATGTACACATAAACAGTTATGTGTTATTATTTATTATTAATAATACTTTTTCTGGTATTTAAGTGCTTTCTGCTACATTGAAGACACACACAGCATGTTGCAGTAATTAAATAAAAGTGTTTATTGTGACATTATTGATGCCAGCGGGGATCTCTTTTATTATCTTGCCTAGGGCTGTGATAACCCACCGGCATGCCGATGGCACCTTAAACTTATCCACATTTTACGAAACTAATAATTAAAAGGGCCAGACAACACTCAACCCTAACCTAAACTTTTACTGTTGTTGTAAAAGCTTATTTTTACTGTTTAAACCTTGCACATTCTTCCCCAATATAAAATGGGTAAAAAATACAGGCAAAATACGAAAGAGATTGTCTTAATCCGAATCATGATCCTCAGCTGTCAGAATCAACCTCACCTCACTTGTTTATTAGATAGAGATGTAAGGTGACAGGAGTGAAGAATCTCCATCATCATTTTTGCTGCTGTATGTGTGCACGTCTTTTAGACTTGCATTCAACCTACATGTTGGCAGCTACTTCTCTTGAAATCATGTGCAAGTCATTCAAATCATATTTTTAGTCACAATTTAACAGCGTGACTGGGTAATGATGGGGCGATTAGAGGGGATGTGTGAGATTTTCCTGAGAACAAAATGTTAATGTTTCTTTAATCATTTTTTTGTATCCTGTGGCTGTTGCTTTTTCTGATGAGTTTACACAGAACATTGACAGGTTTGCTTACTCTGTCACCACTATAATTCTGTTGTCTTTTAATCACCTCAGACACCAAAGTAAATGAAGAGTAACAAATGAGGACTGGGATTGGCTGTCTCAAACCCATATTCAAAGATTCTTATGCAAATGTGAGAGTTTTTGGCATCCATTATGGTTGAGAATTTTAGAAATATAGCTTCAGCGCAAGTTCTGCCGGGAAGACTCAATCTTGTATCATTCACTACCAATCAACACCTAACCAATCACCTTCCAACATGGAACATAAAAGATCGCCACTTACCCCTTTCTACGTTCGCAGTCGAAGCAACATTGATTTGCCCCTATCATCCCTGCCACCCGCCAGGTCCCTGTCCATATAACCCCAGGGGTGTTGGCTACGCCCCCGCCTTCAACTCAAGGCGGGAAGTGGAGGACTTCTTGGTGCTCTGGATGTGAGCCACGGACAGGGCCTACTCCAAAGAAACTCAATATTCATATTTACTACAACTATTCTGTCTATCAGCTGTTTTATAAATGTTCAATTCTCAACATTTTTCCCCCTGCACAGGTTGTTCCCCAACATCACCAATATTTGTCAGTCTATATGAAATCAAATTAAAATTTTCACACAAAATTAATTTAGACTTTTAATGTCTGGTCTTACTTTGCATGATTCATCTTTTCAAATGTTTAAATCTCTTGTACTTTTCAAACCACATGGATCCATTCTTGTATAATACTTTTCAGAATCCGACCATTTTGTTTTAATAGCCTGTTTCAATAGGAAATACAATGTCGGATAGTCTTCAGCATATCAAGTTGAATGAAAAAATGTGTTATAACTCTGTAGCTTTATTCTTCAGACAATTGATTGTTTATCAGCTCACAGGCTTTAGGCATCATTACAATGTGCTTTGTTGGGTGCTCCTTGGATGGCTACATTGCTTGTACTCTGCGTGATTACTTGCAAAGTAATGAAGTGGATGCAAAAAAGTTGACCCTCATGTAAAATAATTATTATGTGCTATTATGTGTTCTCTTAATAATCATTAGATAAGCTATTCTACGCTGTCAAACAGCTTATTTTATACAAAGGAGTACTGCTTGCTTGGCTGTTGTGTGTAAGGATCTACAATTAATGTGACAGTAAGAAAACTGTTTCAACAGAACATCTTGTTCGACTTAAAGAAGAAAGATTCAATTAAAAAAGCGTGGAATGTCTACACGATACATTTTTAGCATTCTCTTATTAAAAATAAACAACTGGAAATTAAAATTCCCGGAGTAGGTCCCAACGGTGATGGGAATTTATGAGAGGGGACACAGAATTTTAAGTCCATGTTTCTTTCATTCATCTATATGCAATTACAGTATTTAGAAGAAAAAAAGGTTGGGCTGATATTAAAATATGTGTACCATGCATTAAAATTCACAATTCTCATATAAGATGTAATATGCTGTATTTACACAGTTGCCAACTGCTAAAATATGCCTTTATTAGCAAAAAATACTTATTTTTAATAAGCATTTTTTTCCAAGTTACGTATGATACAAATCACGTTTCTGTCTAACTGTTAGTGATAAGTTCTACTCTGTGAGGGTTATAATGTATATCATGAACATGTTATAAATGTCTTAACTGCTTTTATGCAATAATTATAGTAAGAAATCAATGTCTAAGCAGTAAATATGTTGATATGGAATGTATTATTTTATCAGGTCAGGTGAGAGAAGCAGTCCTGTCATGTTGTGGTGAGGAAGGGTCACAGATGAGGTTAAACAATGACATGGTAGTATGTAATTTGTGAAATAAATTTATGTTTTAAATGTTAGGTTGAGAATCTACAGTATAGTTTCTCAGTGTGTGTTAAAAATTAGAACTTTGAATTGTTCAGATGCCATAAATTTACAGTACATTTATTAATTTGGCTTTTATCCACAGCAACTTACAAGTAGAGCATATAAACATTTTGTCAACACGCTAAAAAGTACCATTCATTTACGAGGTCATGCTACTAGGAGGATTAAACCTGGAGTAAGCTAAGGAGAGAATGAACAAGCAAGATTTTTTAAAGACAGACAGACAGACTATATACTTTAATATATATGAGGAACAGGTATATTTTGAGCTGTTTTTTGAAAGTTGTGACGCATGCTTCAGTTCGGGTAGAAGCTGGTAGTTCATTCCACCACAGGGGAACCCAATGAGTTACCTTTTTTGCCAGCGATTCGGTAATGCAAATGCAACAACAAGGCGTCGCTTATCGACACCAATTGTGTCATTCTATTATGGGTGGCAGAAGCAGCCTTGCCATCCTTTAACCCAGGTGGAGAGGCAGAGGCAGGGTCACGGTTCAATAAGGTTGCACTGTAACGTTACAGAGGTCTATTAGCACTCAGTCATACATACAGTAGATTTAGAGATTTAGAAATATAGTCATGAATTTAGTTTGCAAACTGTAGATGAAGATGCAACTGAATGGCTATTTGTCTGTTCTGGTGTATTTCTAATGAAACTAATCTGGCTGTAGACAGCTATAGACAGCAACGTGTAGCAATGAGAGTGACAACAATGAAGAACAGTGTAGAAAACTATTTAAAGTATTTTTTAAATATTATATTGTTTAATTAAGTCGTGTAAACATTACTAAACTTTAGTGACAATGCGCTCTGCAGACCAATTTTATGTCCCCACCAACTCAAAATCAAACTTACGCCCTTGTATAGGCCAAAACATAACTGTAAACTATAAAAAGCTTTTATAGCACCTTCATTTATTAGAATATACTCACTCCATTCTGTATCCATGTTGACCCCTCATAACCGGTTCAGAACATCCATACGTTATGGACTTGTTGTGCTAAAACTATCAACTATCACTGTTTGAATATCCAAACATTGTTGTAAGATTCCACAATGTAGAAATTAGATGACCATTTTTTAAAAGAGCGGTCTTGATCACTGTTTTCCTCCGACATAAATCAGATCACTTATTTGCTAATTGTTCTCTTTTAATGATCCGTGAGAACGCCTCTCCTTTTTTCACCCGCTCTCTTGGGAGAACTTCTCATCCTACCATCCGGCTTTTTCCCAAAGATCTCATGCTTCATAAATAAACAAAGGCTTTCTCTGAGATTTCCCACATGGTGCCTTTAATAAGCCCATGAGAGTCTTTTTTAGGTGGGTTTTTCGAGGTAACCTTATATTCTCCAGAACATTTGTCAGACTTCATCGTGAGTCACTTGTTGCTATCCTAACTGTCACTCATAGTGCCAGCCGATCTTTGACTGTCTGAAGACCTGGGGCCTGATGGTCACAGAGATGATGGTGGATGTCAACCCTGGTTGCCGCAGCATATGGTTTATGATCACGTCTTTTTTTGTACACACTCAAAAAAAATTTTTTGCTGTCTGTTCAATTTACTTAACTTGCTTAAGTTAAAGCAACACAACTTTTGGAAAATATGGTTACAACATGATTGTTTTATGTTTAGTCATATAACTGAATCCATTCATGTTGGGACAACATAAAGGAGTTGTGTTGTGTTAACATAGAATAGTTATAATAGGGCAGAGGACTTATATTTCCCAGCATGCTTTGCGTACACTGCATTTTGAGAGCTATTTTCTTAAATAAGTGTTTTATATTGTGCATTTTTCAGTAAAAATAAACACTTGTTAGTGTTTAATGTTCTTTTATCTTAAAAATTTTAAAGAGTTAGTTATATTTTTGAGTTTGGTGGTTACCCTTGTTCAGAAAAGTGTTGCCTTTGTTTAGGTTGGCAGTCTTTAGAGATTACAGAGTTTGTACAAGTTATTCTTGTTGGAATTTTTTTTTAATGTGCATGCCTTTGATATTGAAAAGTAAAGGTAGTCTTTAGAGATTACACAAGTTATTCTTGTTGGAAAATGTTGTAAAAGTTATTGAAATTATTGAATAAATTCATTGAATAAACAGGAACTGAATGAAACTGTAGAATTTATTTTGGTTGAACGTAAAAATATAAATTTTAGGATAACTGAAGTTAATTAACTCAATAGTTTAAAACAAAACAAAGCCTGTTAAATTGATTCAACTAAACAACATTGGTTTTACCTTAAGCAATTAACTTACATTTACTGAAATAAAAAATGTTATTTAATTTCAATGTAATCCAGTTGACATAAAAAAGTTAAGTTAGTCCAACATATTATTTTTTTGAGTGCAGAAATTGGTGTATGTTACACTTTGTATTCTCTGTACACAAACAGAAAACTAAAGTTGTCTCACCTGTTCATTAGAAGAGGGCGTCTCAATACTATTGTACATAGAGTGCGTAGGTCACAATTCCTAGTAGGCCGCTACTGCAATATCCAACTGTAACAGATGGGAAATAGTTCAATCACATTGCTTTTCATTTGCATACGCTTTGTGACAAAACCATCAGTCACTGTCGCTCAACATTTATAAATCACAACTTTCCATGAAATTGAATGACTGTAGGTCACTTTGTCATTGTAAATCACTGCCAGTTTAAAGCATCCTTATTTTTACATTAAGTGGCTGTTGTAATGTCCTATGGCTTTAATAGCTCCACTCCTTGGTGACAAAGAGATTGTGAATCTTCCACTTATAGTCTTTGAGCAATAACACCACGGTATTGAACTCTTTTGGAGGACTTGGCTGTTTTTGCCCACATATATGGGGATTTTCACAAATAAACCATGTGAGAATAAGTGAGGATTTATAGTATGCATGCGCTGAGATGAAACTGAAAAACAGTATGTTAATGAGCAATAGAGGAGCAACATAATTCAGTCCCCAATCTCGCGCTCAGTGCCCATCCGCTTTAAGCTTCCTTTGCTTTTGCCTTTATTTTCTTCAAAGCTGTTTAAAATAGTTATAAGAAAAAGCTTTAAACCTCCGGTACAATTCCCAAAATTGAGAATTGGGTTGTCATGGTCGTGAAATTTTGTTTGATAAATACATTTTTACATCATATCTTGAGAACTCCCTTTAGATTACAACCCCCCAAAAAGGACTAATGTCTGCAGTCTGAGACGTCTCTTTGAAGTACACTGATGTAATTTATTCCATTGAATTGACAGTAAATCGTATAATTACATTCAAGGTTTTGCAAATAAACGTTGCACCAGTGTAGAATGACTAATAAATGAATGAGTAAAATAAAAGTATTTACAGATATTAGTATTATTTACTTTGCATTCAAACTGCTTATTTTGAAGTGAATATTACAATGCATTAGCTAAAGAAATATTGGTGAGGTCTGAAAAGAATAATACACTTCCTTTTGTATGTATGTTATTCAATTATAAAATAACTTGCACAATGTTAAAACTATCCGCAATTGCGTGAAAGAAAATTGAGCATTTGAATCCACGAAAACCTATTCAAATCTTTTGTCTGGTGGCACAAATGATAACAAATACTTTTACTCATTAAATTTAATCTGTGTCAACCCAATGAAAGTCTGTGTTTAACATGCAATGTTAAACTACAAATGCTTGTCTTCCAAGAAATAGTATGTAGGGTTACCTAGATAAAGATGACACCTTTGATTGGATTAAATTATGCTACACTGTTTTTTCACTGACACAGATTTTTCGTGAAGGGCAGATCAAGAACAAAGCATCTCTCTTGAAAGATGACCCATCCTGTGATAGAAAAAGCTATATTCAGAACTACCATCATCATTACGGTCAATTTAAGTCAAATTTTAGTACCACAATTTTCGGCTGTTCCAAATTAGCCTATATTAAAGTAACAAAAATATGTCTTCTGTGATCAAGGTGCCCTTTGAGAGGGCCAGCATGAGTAGTTTGATAAAACCGTAGTTGATGTGAATGATCTTATTCTATGTGCTTTGGAACAGTAGCATAGCTTGTACTTGGATTCACCAAGGGAGATGTTACTTTGTACATGCCACGATAATGGCAATCATCAATATAAAAGCCATAATAATAACAGAGAGATAGCTCTCAATTAGACCTCATCTCACATGATTATCTTGTATCACAGCACAAAAAGACTGTGTTCACCTGAATATTACAATAAACTCACATTATCATTTGTCTGGTCAACAACAGTAATGTTTTGATTATTATTATAAGCAATCATTCAGCTTTGTTAAACTCAAACTCTAAATAGTAAAATTATAGGTCTGTATATTAACAATCTTGTCATTGAGATCATTTTTACTTGATCACATATAAAAAGGTGGTTATCTTTAGAGAAAACGTATTTTGCAGCGCACGCACACGTGCTCTTGACTTTATTTCAATTTCAGCAAACTGGCCCCACTTTTATCTGTGAGCTGACTTGAGTTTAATGCACGTGTGCACATGTGATTTATGTCTCTGTCTTCAATGTATCTGCTAACATTAGCAATTTCATCATTCTGAAAGCGTGTATACTTTAATCAGCTACTAGCAGGTTTTGAGTATGCAAAAACAGACCTTTGTGTCTCTCTGTAGCTATAGCTGAGAATCAATGGCAGTAGTTCAGTTGTTGTTTATCTGAAGAATTGTTGGTTTTGTCTCAGTGTGTCAGCAGAGAAATAAATGACTGGTACAAAAGGTCTTCCTAACTGTAGGGAACAGTTTTATGAATGTGTTTGAGCATGTGTATTGTCAGGGCTATTTTGACTTTAAGGTGAACTACAGTATAAGCACTGTAACCTAACCCTAACTATAAGGAGGCAATTTATTTCTCTATGAAGTATAAACAACAAATATTAGGCTGTTGGGATGTTCGACCCATCTGAAATAGCATTAGTTTGGGGCTGGAGTAGGCCTATTTGTTTAGTTGACACACATGTTAGCTGGACCACATATTCTGGAAATCAGTTTAAAAACATTATATCTGCCATTTTTGGTGGTGTTAGAAATTAAACACTTGACCTTTAACCTTTATACACATACTGTCTGAAAAGTGTCTATAATTAGTTTAGAAGGCAAAAGTATCATTGAACAAACCTTTTTAATTTCAAAGGTTTCTTTTATAAAAATGGCTTTGAAATGAATGACTTTAACCAAATGAAAAAGAACAGCAAATAAAAGCAGACTATAAATATAAATTAATAAAAGCTGCTTGATAAAAAAAGTTATATTTTTGTTTGGATTATTTTAGTTGCAACATAATTCTCATAGGACCCTTTCTGATATTCCACAGTGATAACAGAAATATTTAGAATGCAAACACAAATGCGTGACATGCTGCCTTGGTAGGACAGGAGGAGACAAACATATGTTTAAGTGGTTTTATATCTTGCACCTGAGCTTCGCACCATGGCTTCGTCCTTGTTTGCTCTAAATGTGAACTGTCTTTCCATCTTGTTGAGATCTCTGGAGAAAACTCATGAAGGTCGCGATGACAGATTTTTAAATATATGTGCTCCTGCATTCACAGCTTGTAGCTAATAACATTTAATTAGGAATTTCCATAACCAGCATGTGCTCCAGCTACACATCGTGTAGCATCTTAAGCGCTTCGAGGACGCGAGGACAAACTGAGATAAAGACTTTTCCATGTGGTGAGATGAGACAGAAAGTGAATACTAAAAACGTGCTTTAGTAAATCTAGCCCAATGCAACATGACATTATTGGACAAAATGCAATTTATTTGGAAATCATGTTACATTCTTGCAATTTAGTTTTTAGTTTTCACTATCAAAGTTTTTTCCTTTCTCATTGTTTATTTTTGTTCTTTTTTTTTAAGTTTGCATTAAATTTTGTTGGCACAAAAATGATCCCATAAAAAATGAGTAACCCCTAAGAATTGAACTTTACCATATCTACTTAACAGCGAAAGCTCTTAGGAAACCATTTGTAAACTTTAACCTGTTTAAAGAAAAACCTTGACCTTAAATTTTGCCATAGGCATTTTACGAATGGCTCACCCGCATCTTGTGACTCTGGGTCACAGTACAGTACATGTGTCTGCTGATTTTATATTCCAGCACTTTTTTGCTGTGTTTAGTAACAGTATCCCTGGGGCTAACCCCTCCAGCCAACACGCATGAAAATTAACTCTTCAGTCTGTCCACGTAGAGAGCGTCTGTCATTCACACTCTCTTTAACTATGTCACCACCACAGGCTACTATTAAACTGCTAACAGCCCTGGGGCGCTGAGATTTACCCCTAACTGTGACATGTCGAGCCGGACATAAGGAGTGTGTGTCATCCCATGAGGCTTGGATTAGGAAAAGAAACAGCTCTCTGTCTTTTACAGTTTGGTTCATACAGATTTGTTGTAATATTTGATATTATATTAAGGTCTTTAATCCTCCTTTATGAAAGAGCAAAAGATGAGAGCAAAAAAACGCTCTTGAGTACTTACAGCAGTGGTCAAAATGCACTTCTCACAAAGGGGCCTTATGAAAAAGTTTGAGAACCTCTGACTTACAGCACCATTTAGTATAGTTGTATAATACAGAATTAGTCACCCATTGCATGTCACTTCTGAGGATTCAAATACTCATAGATATTCAAACTACTGTGCAAGATGTCAACACTGGTCCAGAAGCACTTCCTATTTTAGTTTGATTTATTTGTAATTAGCATTTTAAATCTACTTAAATCTAATATAAATTGGTTATAAATATTCTGTTAGTAGTATTTTGTTCAAACCTTTGTGTAACTGTAACGCCGTGTCTACACTGGTATTGTTGTTGATGGGTTTGTCGTGCCGCACCGCATCCGGTGATGGACAAAATAGAAAATTATTATAATTTCTAATATCTTTTGTCGTGTCACATCGCATCACGCCGGTCGCGTACGTTGTAGACACAGTGTAAAAGGAAAGTCTTCATTGTTAAAGCAGAATTGTTTATATCATCAAAAAAGGTCTAGATTTGTAATTATTATAAAAGCCATCATTTGTGATTTATTATTCTAAAGGGTTTGCTTATTTAAAGGACGACTCCTCTGGAGAATCAGGGTTTTGGTGCTATTCTCATGTGCACAACTACAGTATGAAATTTCATTGATCACGGATCAAATTCATCCCTCACAAACCATTCAGTAACCAGCTCAAATCTCGAACCACTGTACTACCATCCCTAATATTTAAAAGTGTCATATACCTGGGTCATTAAAACAAAGTAACAAGTAATTATGTCTGTAACACACAAACAAAACATAACATGCAGTATGTGTCTAGATACTGTACATTGTAATACTGTACATTTAATAGCAGACAACTGCTTATCTGTATCCCTCATCTTCTTATCGGGGCTTACATGCAATTATAGCTACCGTAGATATTTTTCTGAGATGAGAGATAGAGAGACGGCTTTTGTTCTGTCCCTCTAACGCAGTTTTTTTTTAGCGCTAGTGTAGTGTTAGTAGAGAGAGTCTAACCATGGTGTCACTGGACTATATATTGGTGCAGGAAAAGACAGCTGGCATTATTTTCATCAATACAGCTGCCTGGAGGTCTGTGTGTGTGTTGTACAGACGGCTCTCTGAGCATTTCTGACCTTTACTGGGGCTTTGCGATAGGAGAACAGCTGAACCCCCAGTAAGATACGCTAGCGTACCAACACATCACTAAGAGTCATCGACTGGCTTATGGCCGGCACACGTGCACGAGCCAATGCATGTTTGATCAAACATTTGGATAGAATCCACATACCAATTTATGACTCTAAATGAGTCTTTCTTTACTACTGACAATCATAGATGGCATGCTAACACTGTCCATTGTTCGTGGACTGTTTGATGCACATTGCACACAAAAATGTCAAGCTTTGGCTGACGTCCCCAATGTCCATCTGATTGGCTGCTGTCTGGGCTTGAACAAGTTTCAATAAAGATCAGATTTTTTTGCTGCAAGCCAAAAGTCTGCCTACGTGTGTTGTAACCATGCGTACATGGTGTGGATCCCATCTTGATTTGTACCAGATTATTCCAGAAAGCCCTATCTAATATGATTAGGGACCTGGGAAAGCAAATGTGTGTGTTTCAAGGACAGTCAAGTCAATAAGCCTCACATATGATGCAGGCAGGTGCTCCTGAACGCTGGATATTTCTACCCTGCAAAGTTCACACATCACTTCATTCTGCCAATGTGAAGGTATCAATAATGTATGCTGGGGGAGGAAAAGGTACGTGTGTGTTTGTCTGTCCATCTCTTCATGTCTTTTATGGGCATTTCACCCTTTCAGATGACAAGGTCTTAACTGGAGATTTTTCATGCAGTGTTAAACCTTCCCCTCCAGCCCTTTTTTTCAGCGTGTTTGTTCCCAAGGATACCAAAGCACGCTTACACCAGCGTTGCTGTTTGTCCTTTTTGTTCTGCAGTGTATTTGACTCCTGCCGGGGACCTTTTCTTAAATGGCAAACAATCAGAGTGAAGCGCTAGACTGACAATCCCTAGTCAACATGAAAAAGTGGTCTTGGATATACAAAATACACAATTTTCGTGTGGTATTTTACAACAAAACCCTGAATTTTATTCACTAAGCACCCATGATCCAAAGCAAACATGAATGCAAAGCATAGAAAGTGTAGAGCTCCCAAAATAAGAATGTAGTCCCCTGAATCTGAATCAAGATGGTTACCTGACGACGAGTGGTTGTGGTTTACAACTGATTGGTTGTAATAAATACACTACTAAGGAACCATATCGACTATTCCCTATTAAACATTTATGATGTATACAAGATTCGGATGCACAAGGTCATACAGTACACTGATTTCCAATGGTCTTGAAAAACTTGCCATACTGAGAATGGCAAATAGATGTTTTAGCAGTCGGTTTTGGATTGCATCCTTTTCTGCCAACGAGATGTGGATTCAGAGCCCTTCACTCTTTGGCAATAGAAAAAAATGTTTTTGTAAGGAAGCACTTCAGTCAGGGAGTATGTGTGTGTGAGCATGTGTGTCCTGGAGCCCAAGCTTTGAATAAATGCAGATTTATAAAAGATCTTATCTGCCAGTTTTTCCATCTGAAGCTCCATGTCAAACCAAACGTACGATTACGTCCTCCCTATCGTCAGGAGTTTTTGCAGGTAAATGTCACAAAATAACCATTTGCTTTGTTACGGTCTGGATGAAAACCAAAAATGAAGGTCATTTGGAGAAATGTCAGGTGTATTGGTGCTTTGTGCTGCGTGACGTGTTAATTTATTTATTTTTCATACCATGGTGAGAATTTATTGGAAGAAACTGTGATAATCCCTGTGTTCTTCTATTGAGCTCCGAAGCATATTTCATATATTTCAACATGGTACTTTTCTACATTTTGCACAAGTATTTATTCTGTGATGACTCTTGCTTTGATGGACTTTAATGTTTGTATATTAGAGTTATATTTAAGCAAGTGTACATAAGAAAATACATGTTCAACAATCTTTATCTTTTCCTGAAAAGGTACCAGGACAAATTAATGATGTAACAATGCACAGGGGAAACTTTCAATCTGAAGTTTTCTAGAATGAGAACATCCCCGTAATCAAACAAACATGCAGTACACAACTCTGTTCTTTCCATTATAGTTTTTTTATATCCTCACTAATACAAATAGTGGACAAACACAAATTATCCTCTTTTAAATTGTCAGATTGGCAATATGCATGATAATAAAGTAAATAAATAAAACATAATTGCATCACAGCTGGAAACGAAACACAATAAAACTTGATCATTGTCATCATACAGAAGTTCATGTAAGTGTTTACTATTAAAACTTACCTTTACCAGAAATTTCTTGTTGTTGTTGTTTATTTTTACCATGGTGCTGTTTTTCTCACTTCACCTGAGATGTCCTCTCAAACCCTGACCCTCACATCCTCATCAGTTTTTTTGTGCGACTAATGTTGACCTGGTTACAATCAATGGGAGATCAGGAGACACATCTGTAAATTTATATATACAGTGTATAGCACTTTTCACACATGATTAGTACTTTGACAAATTACTGTTCAGTTAACAGAAATAATTATTATAGTATGCTTAAATTATGCTTATTACTTATTTTACAGTTAACAATAACATATCGCAGTGAACAAAAAATAGCAAGGCTTGTTACATAAACCGGACATGTAGTCTCAAAAAATGCTGGGTTCAGATTTCTCACTGCGTATCAGAGTGATTTTTACCAGCCGCCTCACTCATCTGTAAAAAGTTTAAACGCATAATTCAATTCAGCATGAGGACATCCGGAAATGTGAATAGAATAACTAAAGCCACTTTCCCATCCCATCCCATATCCTCCTGCACACATTCAGAAAATGAGAATGACTTGATCTCCCTTTTGACTTCTACTCCCTCTTTCAGCAGTTTAACTCTGTCATGACATCATTTATCAGACAGAACATTACATTATGTTACAACACAACAACAAGCTGGGATTTCATCTTTGGGGTTTACTCTGTACAAGTACAGTACAATATGTTCAGAGAAAAAGGTGAATTCATGTCAAAGCAGTGAAGACTAATATGAGACCTCTCTAATGCTTTAAAGCTAATAATGTGTATTTAAAAATATCCTGAACATTGAGGTGGTGCACAAGAACTCACATTTAAGCAGAAATTGTGCATGTTTTTTTAATCTTCTCTCTTTGAGCACACGGCCGTAGCCAGCTATGAGGTCACCGAGGTCCGGACCTCGGTCATTTTTTTATATTCAAAAATAAAATGTCAAGCTCTCTGAATGATTATTTTGCCATTTAAACCACCCCATATCATATGAGTGTTTGCAATTCATCATGTTGCTGCGAGAAGCTAGCGCAGTGAACGGGGCTTGAGAGCGCGTTGAGTGAGAGCGCGGGTATGCCTCCATTTGTTGCCAGATGCACCTATTATACGTGTTTTTATACTCGTTTTTCCAATTTATTGTGACACTTTGGGAGTCTTGGGACGTTTATAAAGTGTAAAGTTGAACGTTAGTGTTAGTGATATATTAATCTTATTCACAAAACACAAGCTTTGAACTTATTTCGGATATATTTTTCTTTCTTTTTGAAATTGCTTGTTTTTCATAGCAATATCTGGCAACAATGTACATTAATAAAAAAAAAGCTTACAGACAAACTGTAACTTAATTGCTGACAGGAAGATACCACCATTGGTAAGACAAACGCAGTGATCATCGTTAATATCTGAAAGAAATGATTAACACCAACAAAAACAATAGCATAATACAAATATGTTTGTTACAGAATGAAATAGGCTACGCCATTGCCAAATAACGTTACTGACCAGCAGGATGACGTCCCATGCTCTTTAGTTAACCTTAAGTCATCAAAAAACATAAATTAAAGCAGTGTTTTCAACTGGTGGGTCGCAAAAACGTTTTGAGTGGGTTGCGGAGTGTGCATTCAAAGAAACAACAAACGTAATTCTGTTTTTTTCTGACGCTAGACTTTTATTTTGACAGACGTGCGTGAAAGCGGTTGACTATCAAAAACGCTTTTTCCTCATTCAGTATTTACGGTCAAATGAGATGTTGTCAAGTTTTATATCGGTGTCATTATTCTAACGTTTTTATAACTTGTTATAAAATAAAAATTCCCTCACCTAAAAAAAAACGAACTTTCCAGTCCTGTCAGTCATCGGCTACTGTGCTCGTTGCGCGCAAATTTACCATGGTAACAGACCTTAACCCTCAAAATGCTACTTTATTTTCACTGTGTTTTTGTAATGTATTTCTAAATGACTGTGGTCTCGTCACACATACCAACTATTAACAAAAACTATTTGGAACTGCTACCTTACCTAAGGTTACTTATACGGTACCTCATATTCATACAGTGTATCTATCTATCTATCTACTTATATATATATATATATATATATATATATATATATATATATATATATATATATATATATATATATATATGACTGAACTTAAATATACGAGCTTGATAAAAATGACCACTCTAGAAGAAATTTTCAGATGGCACACATATATATATATATACACACACACGTCTGTGAAATGTAAAACATTATTTTGCATAAAAAAACTTTCGCAATCATCAACATGTCTGTCTATTTTGAAGTTTAGGAGTGCATTTGTGGGTGTTATTATAGCACAATTCTTAACACCTTACTTTGGACCTCACTAATTTTCAAACCCTGGTTACGGCCTTGTTTGAGCATTATAAGCATTAAGACTGAATAGACTGGCGAATTTTATAACCATCAGAGAAAGAAAATAATAATCGAGTTCAAACCACATGCAGAGAATAAGTCAAATAATGTATAAGGTATTATACTACAGGACCTGTTTTGTTCAGCAGCTAAATGGAGGTGAAATTTGTGACGTGTTCCAAAGGTGAACCATTTTTTAGGGACAGCAAGTGCGTTTACATTGACAAAAAAAGTGGTTAACTATCAAACAGCAGCTTATAAAACAACTTTTCTACATAAAATTCAATAATACCGTCAATGCAGAAATGCAGAAGAGTCCACATGGAATTGTAACATTTATCTGGTTTCTCGCTGGCAGTGACTTCTATGAGAACCTATACTTTTGTCTCTCTTATCATGTCTATATATATTTTTTCCTTTCCCTGATAAAAGAAAACTGTATCACAAGTTTACATGACCTTACACGTGATCAGTTTATTAACCATAATCGGAGTGAGAATATGCATGTAAAAACACACATATGAGATTAAAGGGTGCAAGATGCTGAAAAGCAATCAGATGTAACGAAAAGACGCCAGTTTGTAAGTGTGCATATAAAAACATCCTCAGATTTACAGACTTTAACATAGAATTGAATTGCTGGGCTTATTATATGTACTGTAAATGGAGTAAATGTGATGTTGTTTATGGCTGTTCCCACAAAAGATGTCACAAACCACTTTTTTGGTTTGCTGGAGTAATGATTTGCACTGCTAATAATGTCTGATCAGCTGAACTTTCCTAGCACTCCAGAAGCTCAGTATCAAATAGGAATCGAAGTTTATCTGTTACAACAATAGATGAGAAAAGTAAAACATTTGAAATAGTGATGGTTGGTCTAACTAAAGGTCCTTTATTTATTTATCAATGTTTTAAGCATTGATTCACTTTATTCACTATTTAGTTCACTGCTGCATGAATGCATTTATTTGCACATATTCATTGAATGTTTATTTTTAAAGCAGTGTTGCCTCAGGAGGACTTTAGAATAGAATTGTGTCAAGGGCCCTATTAAACTACAAACTTTTTATTAAAACTTTTTGCCCCTGTGCCTCCTGCAAGAATATTCTCTTGAGCATTGCTTTTCTGCACGCATGTGCGTGTGAGGGGATTTGAGTGTGTTCATTACATAATTGAAAAAAGTCAGAGAGAGATGCTGAGTGAGTACACATTTACTTTTTGTGATTGTAGGAATTTTACTCTCACAGATCAAACAGAATATAAAATGTTTACTATACAGTATGTCACAGATTATTCACTTAAGAGTGAAATGATGTGAATGAGTTAAAACATATTTCAACATCACTACACACCTCTGGTGTAATGCTCAACTCCTGTTGGTTGAAACCAGCTGCAAAATCATGATATAATTACAGCCCATAATTACATTATCTCCAGATGATGTCACTGAATTATTTTACTAACCAGAGACACATACACCACACACATACAGTAGGGTCAAAATGTTCCACATTACATTAGAATGATTTTTTGAATTTTGAAAACATGCTGTCATTACAGTCAAATGCAGACACACCAAAAACATTTTAAAATCCATAAAAAATGTATTTGTTTTTTTACTAGTGTTCTCAGACTTTTGGACCCTATTGTATTTTTAAGCAGTAGAAAAGAGGCAATATCGATTAATAGCAATGCAGAAAAATCAAGGGAAAAGCAGAAGAAATGCAGACAGAAGTAGAAAATCTCAGAGGATGTTCATATTCGTATCTTTCTATGTGGCTGGGTAAAATGGAAATGTTCTCATTAGAGACACAGAGGGAAAGATAGGACCTTGCTTCCGCAGTCCTTCTCATAATTAGGCAGAAGATCCATAATTAATCTAGTCATTAATAACTGTTCATCCGGCTGCCCCCTTTGTTACTTTTGATTGACAGCCACAGGGGCGTGACTTAGAGTTATGAAAGGTCCAGTACATGGTCTTTGATCAGATGAAAAATCAGACTCGAAACCGAGCTAAGCTCACTTTCAATGTTTAATGAGGTCCTAAAATGTGCAATCATCCTTAGGAGTGACTGTCACGCACTTGCACACGCATATATTCAATCACACCCTGCGGGTCTATACCCATAGTTCATTGCATGTGTAATGACTTGGTCAGTGGAGTGAGGATCCATCTGCAGCTTTTATTAAAGTTAAATACACAGACACAATAATAGCAAGGATGAGGAAAATCCAGGAACAGGCAAGGGTCAAAGGAGGCAGCAGAGGATTAGAAAAGAGAAACAGTCTAAGGTACAAACACAAGAATACAGAATACAGGGGAAACATTTAGAAATGTCAGACAGCGCTAAACAAGACTTCACCTTGAGGTGTGGTTGCAAGTGTCTTTTATGTGTGAGTGATTGTATAATGAGTGGCAGGTGCAAGGTGATCAGTCCAAGGTATGAATGTAGATAGGAAAAGGAGTCCAAATGATGTATGTAGTACAGGGTGGAGTGCCATATGGTGGCAATGACGGGCACTCTCACTAGTGATCGTGACATATCCACCCTCCTAAGGAGCGGCTTCCAGACACTCCTAAACCAAAAAACGGGAAGTCCAGGGGGGAGGTGGAGTGAACCTCTGTGACAACCTCTGTGGTCGTTTCAGGGCAGACAGGGAACTCATCGGCAACGTCTGTGGTTGTTCAGGGCAGACAAGGAACTCAGGGATAACCTCAGTGGTTGATTCAGTAGAAGACACAAATTCACAGACAGCCTCTGTGGCTGGGTCGAGACTGGACAGTTCACCAACGGACTCCGTGGCTGATTCAGGACAGGATTAGAGTGCGTCGCTGGACACCACCACTGCACAAATAGCTGAAGCAAGCACCGCCACTTCGTGAGGTTATGCAGCATTTAACGCCACCTCTGGAGATTCAGCGGTGATGTACGCGTCCCAAATACACCATAAAGCGACCCCCATTATGGGGAGAGCTGCAGACAGGGGAATCAGTTCAGGAGCAGGAGGGCTAGAATTTATTGGTTTGGGGAAACCAGCTGTACGTGCTGACACCAACGATGGATCCTCCATGGTGGATGCCAACCTCTGACGCTTGATGATAGGTCCCCCTGACAAAACAGAGGAGGGTTGTCGTACAACAACCGCAACAAGACGTGAATCTGTGGTGTCAGACATAATGTGACGAGGCTCTAGAAGATCAGCGAAGAGGTGAGGAGACTCTGGAAGATCAGCGAAGACGTGACGAGGCTCTGGAATATCAGCGGAGACGTGACGAGGCTCTGGAAGATCATGGGGAGACGTGACGAGACTCTGGAAGATCATGGGGAGACGTGACGAGACTCTGGAAGATCAAGGGGAGACGTGACGAGACTCTGGAAGATTAGCGGAGACGTGACGAGGCTCTGGAAGATCATGGGGAGACGTGACGAGACTCTGGAAGTTCAGCGGAGACGTGACGAGGCTCTGGAAGATCAACGGTGACTTGACTTGGCTCACGAAGATCAACTGTGACTTGACTTGTCTCACAAAGATCAACTATGACTTGACTTGGCTCACGAAGATCAACTGTGACTTGACTTGGCTCACGAAGATCAACTGTGACTTGACTTGGCTCACGAAGATCAACTGTGACTTGACTCTGCGTTGTTGTGGCTGACACTTTGATAGCATCTGCTAGCGTGGCTGTTATCATACGAGTGATTGCAGGATACCCTCTGCAATATCCGAAGTAATCGCTTAACCAACAGTCCACAGAACATAATCCAAAAAACTTCTCAATGACGAACAAGGACCCTCATGAAACAATCTTGATTTTAAAGACTGATGAAGGCCATCACAAAAAAATATTTGAATATATAGTCCGGTAATTCTGAGACATTAGCCAGTGTAATATTCCCCAATGTAACCCTCGAGCAATCGTGTGCCCTGCTTGAGCACTAGCAGGAGAATCGCTGCATCATACCTGTCCAATGTTCCTTGGAGAAGCCGCTGGATCTTTCTTTGGTAAAGTCTTCTGTAATGACTGGGTCAGCAGAGTGAGGATCCATCTGCATCTTTTATTGAAGTTAAATACACAGACACGATAATAGCAAGAATGAGGACAATCCAGGAACAGGCAAAGGTCAAGGCAGGCAGCAGAGAATCAGAAAAGGGAAATGGGAAATGGAGTCCAAATAATGTGTGTAGTCCAGGGTGGAGTGCCCTCTGGTAGCAATGACGGCTACTCTCACTTTTAATGTGACGTCATGTCTCAAGTAAAATTTTAATGTGGTACTTTTAACTTTTAAAAATGTTCACTCCGTACTTGTACTTTCACTTGAGTAACATTTTTGAGTAATTATTACACCTCTGCTCTAAGGGTGTGGCAGCACCTCTCTGACAGCGCTCTTACCCTCACCTCGTGCTGATCTTAAACCCTATTTCCAAATTACAGATTTTTCTATTTATTACAACGACTATTCTTCCCTTACATGACCTGGCCCATTTTTCCTAGAAACTTCTATTGAACAAAACCTTAAATTCATCTTCCACGTCTTGTTATTTAAGAACACAATTTTCCAGGACAGGACAACTGATAGATGAACATACTTAACCAAAAGTATATATTTTTCCATGAATAATTTTTAAAACTTAGATTGCCTTTAAATTGCACACCGTTAGGTTTTGGAGTCTGAATACAGTCATTGTCAACATAAAGTTTCTATCGTTTCTCAATTACGTTCCTCAGCTCAAATGAGGCCTGGACTCTTCTGAACATCTATCAAAACGAGCTCCTCATCTACAGCACTGCCATCCATCAAACACTGAGTAATATGCAAGCTTCAATAAACCACACATAATTTTGTCTCACTTTCCTCATAGCCTCTAGTGCATGCGAAATGACTTTGTTAAATTGCCGAACAAGTATCAATGCTTATTTTACCTAGCTGGATGGTTCATGAGGACAATATTAAAAGAAATGTTGAAATTACAAAAGGGAAATTGAGAACTCTCTGGCTTGGGTGTTAGTCATGGAATTTCTTTCCTAAACTATTAACTAGACTCGTTCTCCACAAGATAAAATCCACACTCCCGATCTCTTTACACCTCTTTTTACTCACTTTATACAAAAAAATTAAAAATGTTTCAAAATGATTTTCACTATTCAAAATCTGTTTCCGAACTTACTATTTATAGGTATGTGTTTAGATAAAATCATAACTTTTTTTATTCTGTGAACTGCTAACACTATTTCTACCAAATTTCAAATGTTTCTTTTTTTTGCATTTATTTACATGAAATGAAAACTGTCAAAATAACAGTAAAGATGTTCTGTATTTTTCAGACCTCAAATAATACAAAGAAAACAAGTTCACATTCACTTCAAAGCAACGGTATTATTTGCATAGATGTTTAGAAAAAGTTAAAACAAGTTATGTTATATCCTCGATATTTATTATCATGTGTATTGTCATGCTGTCAGTTATTCACATTGCTGTTAGATGACTTTGTCACTCCTGAAGTTTGATTTTGTTGAAATTCAACAGACACTGGACTGAAATGACCACAAACATCTAGAAATGGTGATTAAATAAAAATTAAAAGGTTCACTTAATTTGTTACGTAGCCATATATGCAAGCTACTAATTTCTGTATTAATCACAGAAATTAATTTTAATACCAGGTATGAAGAAGGTTTGAGGGTCTTGTCCCATGACCTATGTTTATCTCATTTTTTTAGATAAAAGAACTAAAGTTTTATATGTGCCTCCATGCTGGTCTTGAGTATCTCTACTTCTCTCAGAAACCACATTCTCATAATAGCATCTTCGGTTGGCTCTCTGTCACTATCTGCAGAATGCTCAAGTTGCACACCGCTCGCTCTCTTTTTCTTTCATGTTGTCTCAAACTAGTTCTATTCATTAGACATATTCACAGATATCTCAGACAATTGCATTTCAAACTGAATAACTTTACATGTTTGCTCAGCGCGTTTTATTGGTCGCTTTATTTATCTGCCAGTGTTCATGGAAATTTCTTGAAATGCACAGATGCAAGGAGATAGATGTATATAGGACCAACAGAAAAGATTATCACAGATTATGAGAGAAGGAAATTTTGCATGTGCATGTACTGAAATGTGTGTGTTTTATAGTAATGGGTTTTTTCCATGTACAAGGTCCTGGTAACTGAAACTCTTTTAGACTATTAAGTAGCGTAGAATCCACTTTCACTTGTAAATAACTGCAATTTGCCATCTGTCACAGTTTTAAGAGTTATAATCAGTTATCATCAGTTTCTGGATCATTGACTAATAACTATAATTACTAACACTTAAATATAAGACCCTGTCCATCCAAAAACAATCTAACTCTATATGTTACTTGTGCCAGCAACATATAGGGTACTGAAAGGAGTACATATTTTTGTATGCAAAATCTGGAAGCGGGTTTGCACTTTTGCAATTCCTGTTCCATCGCCACAAAGCCAATGAGTTTTTGATTGGGTTTTTGGTTAAATTCCTAAAATATGGTATCCTGTTAACAAAACCTTTAAGTTTTATTCTATGACATAAAAACCTGTTATATCCCGCATATGATTTTCAAAGCTTGCTAAAAAGTTGATAAAAGCGACTACATCCTTTAGCGGAGACATGGACCTTTTTTACATTGACGGGTTTTTCAGCAGCGGAAGTCGCCATAGTTGGGTAAACTTCTATTGCAGTGAATGGTAGAAAACAAATTAATTGTTTGCATTCTCAAAGAAAAACTCAACGATTTGTGTTTTTACTACTTTCAAATGAAAAAAATATAGTCTGATGACGGCAGACAAAAGAAAGAAGTGGATGAAGGGGAGGGGTTGAAAAACAATATGCAATTTCAATTCAAAGGCAGAGGACGTTTTTTGCATTTTGATGAAAGATTATAAATAAATTGTTCTGCAAGTACTGGGAGTAAAATAAAAGAAACCCAAAAAGTATTTCTTCTTTTTAAAACCCTTTATGTCAGTCTCTATTTCTCCTCTTTGAAGTATACTTGTTTAAATGATTTGATGTCATGTTTACCTGAGTTATATGTGTATATTTGTCAGAAGGGCAGAGGAAGTGAATCTAGGTCACCTTTAACAGAATTCAACTCAAGGACAAGTGCTGTAACATGAAAAGACAGAACAAAAGAGGAAAATAATGTTTTAGCTTTTTATATGCCTTTGTTGTCTGTGATGGTCTGTCGGATGGGCGGAAACAAGCAGTGATGAAGAGGCTTTGAGGGTCAAAAGATTCCCAGAGGATCATTTTGTTGCTCAGAAGTTGCTCTTTCTTAGCTCCAACTTAAAGGAGTTTTAGTTTCATCAAATACCAACTTTGTCTCAGTCATACAATTCTTAGAAAGACAACGTATGCAAATATAACAACTGTTCAGACAATTAATGACAATTCTTATGGCAGACTTGATGAACGCTGGAAACTCAGGAAAGGACAAATATAAATCTATTGGGGAATTTTTCTCAGTAGGAAAATCTGAGAAGTGGCGGATTTAAAGGAGTCATATGACAAAGCTAAAACAAATATTATCGATTGTTTCAGATGTAATGCAATACACGATTTAAGGTTAAAGACACTGTATTTTCCATATACCGTGCATGTTTGTATCTCATTATAGAAGTCATTTGAGATGTCTATTTCTTAGGAGAGTACAATAGCTTTTCATGAAAACACAACTAGATAACCAGAGTGTAATTATGTTGGAAACCAGACGGTAGGCTGCAAGGACGCTGCTGTTTGAAAATAACCTGGGTTGTGACCTTTTTTATTGTGGAACACAACAACAAGCTGCTACACAGTCGCACAAGATGCTAAACATGGCAGCTCGTCCCATCATATCATCATTTTTGAATGCATGCTAAATTTGAAAACTCCTATTCGCTCTTTGTACTTCAACATTTCTGTTTTATATTTCTTGTATGATTTTTAAAAATGTATGAATTTAAGAATATAGGTTCATAAATGTATGATAAGTGTGTGCCTGTTCGCATACTGTACTCTTTCTGCATTCATACTTGTATAGGTATTTGTAGGGATTTGGGATTTGTGTACATTCTTGTCCTTTTTAAAATAATATCAAAGCTCACAATGAGATTTGACAGGCTGTCTGTTTTCTACAATATTCTGCACATTTATTCCTAGGTACTGGCTATGCTATCGCAGTGGAAATTAGGATAGTCCTCTTGCTGTTAACCCCTTTGGGTTTGCATATGTGATCATGTCTGAATGCATAAAGCATTCCCACAAATATATGTTTCCATAGTAACAGCAGCCTCTGCCTGGACAATCTGTTTTGGACTCATGTTTCTCTCTCTCTCTCTCTCTCTATGAATTTTATTGAAATTTCATAGTTGTAATTTCATCATGTTTAACGGTTTACGAGCAATATCTTTATGCAAAAAATGTTTTACCTATTAGTCTCATAAAAGTGCAAGGAACTATGCCTAAGTTATTTGTGATCAAGAAATCACAACAAAGGAAATCTGGACCAGATTGTAAATTTGTCCGACCACTAGATCTCCCGTTTACTGCATACATGCTCACACACACATTCATCTTTATACTGCGCATTGTACACACATATATATACATTGTATATATATATACAATGTATATATATATAAGCACCATTTAGAATAGTTTTCTATTCAATTTCCATCGATATTACTGGTTTACACTTTTGCCATCCTTGTGGACATTCAAGCCCTAAAATGTACACATACATTTAGCACACACACGCTTGCACACTTGTGCTCATTGTGATGGGATCAGAGCTTCAGGAAGTATGACTAAGGGCAGTAGGTTAATAGGATTGCTTCATTGCTTTTAAAGAGTATCTGTAAGCCTGAACTGTGAATGAAGGCCTCTCATTCAGGGACATAACACAGAACTTACACAAAGAATGTTTCTCTAACATAAAGAAACCTTATTGTGACAATAATATATTCCTACATTGAATTGTTTGTCACTTATATCCTGTAAGAAATAAGTCTGGTTTTTACATGTGTCAGATTAGGCAGGAAGCAATTACAGTGTGTATGTTGTAAGCACTGGCTTGTATAGTTGGGTTCTGAATCCTTCACATACTGATTTTTGTCATGCATGACATGCATTTCTGATACCTGATATCACCAATGTACACATTGAAGTTGTTTAACGGGTACATGACTGCGAGGAAAACAATTATGCAATTTCCTTCCCTACAGCTTGATACAGTTTTGCAAACATTACTTATTGGCACCGGTCATGTGCTAAATAACTTATTTCTCAACAATCAGCCTTTTAGCTTTCTTTTTCTTTTGAACTTATAGTCTTGAGAACGGAGTCTGCCTTAAATGCAGATGAGAGTGTTTACTGTTCTCTAGTGTTAGTTTTTCTTTGTATTTAATGACTATGAAATACACACATCTCAAAATAAACACAACTTTCAAACTTTCCAGTCTAGAGGATTTTTTTCTGATATTCTGAAGAAAGTTGGGTACATGCTTTTAATAATGTTTAATTACCTCTGGCCAACACCTCGCTTTAAAAAAACGTAAAAACATATATACAGACGACTAACAGGCATGAAGCTATTTATATTTATCCAGCATGACACCAGAGTTTAAAAGTTGCATAACGTACTTTTTATATGAAAAAATATTTGCATTTACAAGTTTGAAATGGGTTTCTCAGTGAAAGTGAAATTTGTTTTATAGATAACTTTAACGCTGTTGTGAATAATCATTCAGACTAGTTAAGTGCAACCCTTCCCATGATGCATTTCTGTTGTTCTGTTGAGACAGCTTTATAAAGGAAAGCAGGATTGAGGGAGAAAACCAGATGATCATATTCCACTTTGCATGCCCACACTCTCACCTTGCTCAGGACAATTGTGTTAGCATAATGGCACACACACACACAAAGTAGATGTTCACTTACATAAAGCTGCTCAACTTGTATAAAACTGGCACTTTTCACTCCATCCTCCCCTAAATTATATCTCCAGAACTGATAATAAAGTAATGGAGTGGTTCATCCTTTTGTCTGCTCGATTCATTACGGGTCAGGGCAGGCAAACATAGATGCGCATCATGCCTTTCCCTCAGAGCGACAGAGAAGATGAATTAAACAAAAGAGGTTCTTTTTACAAAAGATTTTGTAAACCGCATGCCAGAAAACCAAGAAATTGTTTACAACCCGAGCAAAGCTTGGCCTCAGGGTTTACATCAACACACAAACAGTTCAGGTTTCTCTACTGATGAGGGAAGGACGATTCCCAAGGAGAGTCAAATCGGAAGGTCTAGGTCAGCCCTATTAACCAGGTGACCTGCTGGCCAAATACTGCCTACTGATTATTAGCTGCCACCAAGCCCTCTGAGATGGCAGCTGCATGTGAAACAAGCAATGCCGACTACATGCATGCTACATTTTTATTCTTTAAACGTGCATGTCAGCATTCATGAAGAAAACATCAATGTTTGAATAACAATAACAACAGAGACGCACAAGTATGTGCATAGGTAAGAAATCCGCAAATGCAACATCAGAAAGCTTCCTAAAAGATCGTTATTGCTTTATGGTAAAATAGCTTCACGTCATGTCTGAGGTGACACAACGTGCACATAGTTTGAAGGCTGTATGTCCCCACCGCAAGTGCTCTGTTGACGGCAGTATTATTTGACCCTTGACGTAAAAGACCAGATTCAATTGCATGAAAGTTGAAATAGAAATTGCCAATATTTTTAGTATGAATGAATTCGCCCGGAAACAATTACTTAAAATGTCATCCCGGGAACACACAGACGATAATTGAGAACTCCCAGCGGGGAATAGATTGCGGGATGGGAAAAGAGAAACAGCCATTGTGTGCGTCGCAAGGAAAAATTGCACGAAGGCACCTGTCTCTGAGAAAGAAATTGCATGAATTAAACTTTGAAATAGCCTAAAGGTTGTCACAATGTTTTGACAAGGTTACAGATGACTATTTGCGAAAAATAACGGCTTACTGAAGACTATAACCTGAGTATGTCCTCTTCTAAAAACTCCCCCGTACTGAGGTTGTTTGTGCAACCAGATTATTACGATTTATAAGTTAATTATAAATTGTAATATGTTGTTAAATTTTCATAAAATCACATTTTTCAGTCACCATCAACATCTTTTGTTTATACATAATGTGTGAACTTTGCACATGGTCCCTTACCCACAATTTTTCATATGGCACGTGACTATTTGGGTTTAATGTAATTGTAATTAATATGTTTAAAACATCTGATTTCCAAAGACAACTTTGTTTACTTTTCTGTGATTAACAATTCTGACATTGTGTTGGGTCAGAAGAATCTGAGTTGTGAAGCAAAACTAGTTGAGAATCAAGCGCTGCTTTAAAGTGAACAGGTCAGTAGAGAAAAGTCAATGCTCTGCTACACAAAGAAGTGAAGGTGAAAGAAAGAAATGGGACCATTAGAAACAAATAGCTAAAAGTGCTGAGAGGAGCTCTGTATTCCTTGCTCCTCTTTTAAATTTGACCAGTCAGTCGGATATTGAAATCATGGATATTTCACCTATTCAGCAGTACAGATGTTTCAACCCTTGTTTTGTCAGCAGCTCCCTGTAAGCCGCCAATTACTGTCGGCACCAAGGATCCTATAGCACCTTGAATCTGAATCTTGTAAATCCTAATCATTTGCAAATGATGTAGTCTCTGTGTTAATCTGATTTAACACGCCATTTATGAATCACTTTTACAGGGCTGCATGGGAAGAGAAAGAAACATGAATTCACAAGAACATGGTGATTATTCTCAATCGATTCTGGACCAATCCAAATAACATTTTGAATCAGATATTTAAATTGATAGTTCTGTTTAAAAAAAAGAATACTCAAGATAAAATGTTATGCCTATAGATACAGATATCCATCCATTCATTTTCAAATGTGCTTAGACACAAATTCACAAGGCCATTATAGTATTAAAAGGTGGTATACATTAGGATTAAGAGCTTAAACCAAATGCTTTATTTTATTGAACACTTTATTTTGTTTAAAAAATTTATCAGATCCAAGTAAGTTATAGCAAACAGCAGGTTACAGTATGTTGGTTTCATAATCGAATAAAACCTGCTTCATCCAATCCAGCCTAAATCAACAAAAAGACAGGAGAGAGAAAGAAAGAGAGAGAGAGAGAGAGAGAGCGGGGGGGGAGTTGAATGACTATGCGCCTTTCTCATAGACTTGCACTAAATGGTGGCTTAAGATGTAAAAAATACAAAGCAACTTTCTTTAAGCAAAATGTTTAGCAACAATTTGAAATGACCACAGAAGTTAAAAAGTGCAGTAAGCAATTGTTGTTGATATTTGGAATCAACCTCTAAAGCAACACTCTCCATCCATGCTGATATAATTGCTGACTTATAAGGAAAAATGGTAAAAATGTCTGTGAATATTGGGTGTGACCTATACGTACCTACTTTGGAATCATCAGGCAAAACAGTGGTGCCTGTACCTCCTTCCTTACTATCGCTGCATGACCCAAACAGAAAACAGAATGATGGTTCTGGTGTCAAATGGCAGCTCTGTTCTGCTCTCAAACTTAATCTTGGAAATTTAAATTCCCTTTTGTGTTTAGATGTTTTATATAAAATAAAAACCTTGTCAAGGCATGTCATCATGGATCCTACTGTGTCTGTTTTCAATCCCTGCCATGGTTATAAAAAACCTGCTGACCGATTTAATGGAGACGGCACGGCTAGAAGTGGACAGTGTTTCCAGGGTGGAAGTTCAAGATAGCCCCCCATCTGATCAGCGAATGAGTGTTACATATAATTTGCTATCATGGGGTTTTGGTTGAGGCTGTTGAACAGACCAAAGTTCCTCTATGGCGACTGTGACATTGGGTTGATCTAGAGAGTGACCCAAGAGTAGTCTCCGCTCCCCCCGCACAATGATTTGACATTTCCATCCTAAGAACTGACAAAGGTTACAGAAGTATGAGATGAGACCAGCGTGACACATAGTAGCGGAAAATAATAAAGTGTAAGCCCTTCCTTTATCTACCCTATTGTTTCCAAGCCTTGCCGTCCTGTTTACTTCAATTTAGCTTTAGCAACTTTGTTGTTGTAAGTTTTAAATTGTTTTAGATTTTCTATTTTTATTAAGGTACTAAAATATCTTCATTTGTTTTTAATCAGCATTTCTATTATGGTGGCCATGCAGTCCAATGTCTATTGAATTTTATCAATAGCAAACCTAGGGAGTGACCCAAAAGTCACAGAAAATGTGAAAGACCAATAGCATGCCAAGACATGTAAAATCTGTATTTAAAAATCAGGGTTATTCTATTATATCATTTGATTATCATTAATATCTTTAATATAAATACATTTGTTTTTATTTATTTTGACCACTGTGCGCAGTTTTCATTAACTGTATTTCTGCAAATACAATATTTTGATTTCGACTTTAAAGAAAAGTTTTCATAAATTCACAAAATGAAACAAAGAAAGATACTTAGAAGAATGTTAGCAATGGAAATTCTGGTGACCCATTGACTACCATTAAAATGGTTGTCCAAAGTACCCCAGAACTTTTAGGCCCTATCATACACCCGTGCGGCGCAAGACGGAGCACAGGTTTTTGCTAGTTTCATCCCGATGCAGTTCTCATTTTCCGTCCTGCGCTGCGTTGTTTAAATAGCAAATGCATCCGGTCTGGGCAACCTTACGCACTGGACCATAGAGGTCTTTTCTACAATCTGTATATTAAATTAAATTCTATTTAAATTTAGCCTTAATCTTTTCAAAAGTGCATGTGTTTATATATCTAACAACAGCCTTTGCTCAGCCAAGCTTTAGGACACTAGTTATACCGAGATGTGCTGTCAAATCATAATTAACAATGGATCCAATTTCCTCTCTTAACCATGTGGGTGTACATCAGCTATGATGTCGTTTGATTTCCATTTTATTAAACATGGATTAAAATGAAAACTGACAGATTTTTTTGAGCCCAAATCATATTCCTTTAACTGACACTTTATCTAAATAGTTGAAACCAATGTAGTATTGCTAGTTTGCGTGTTTTAAAAGTTATTTTTAATCTATGAAAAATATATACTTACCTACACAAATAATCAACCATCTATAACTTTTCAGTGCATTATTTTATTTATCTTATAAGACCAAACAATGTTTTCTGCAGAAAAAATAACATATGAGAAGTACACCAAAAATGTTGTTCGTATTTGTCTCCAGAGCGCTTTTCACTATTTTTGGCTGTTTTACAATGTTACACTGATGCCCGTTTTGTTTTTTAAACACTTTTATAATGACCGCGTTTGGCGCCGCCATGTTTGTTTCTGCCGTGGTCTGAGATATGTCGGATTTACATCACATGAATTCATCCACTTCTCGTAAAAACCTAAGTGGCTGATGAACTGGCAGAAGAATTGGGTGATCTTTACAATTGCTTGTATTGCAGATGTTGTGTATGATGTGAATAAAACACATCTGCCAAATGACATTTGAGGATATTGTTATTGCCGCCATATAGACAATCTCTAAAGGTATTTTGTGCTTGTAGGCACGTGTATATGTCTGAAGCCTTAATTAAACATTGTGTGGTTAAAAGCACTGCATAGTTGTCATATGTGACAGTGTTGAGTCTGTCTCTGGCTCAGTGCCAGCCAAATCGTTGAATGTTTCTAATAACACCGGTGTGATTGTACGCGTCAAATGGTTAACAACATTATGAAAAGTGAATTTAAGACATTAAGGACAGACTGGAACCCTGCAATTGAAACCGTGTTAAAAGATATCAAAGGAATGATAGGTTTGTCAGATTCAGCTAGTGAAATCATTGCTTTCATCATCACCACAGCGGCACAAACAATAGTGTGAACAATATTTGTCATGAAAATTGGCCATTTAGAGTCAAGTATTTTACTATATTAAGGGTTTGGAGAGAGTGTATAGGAAAGAAAATAATAAATGAGATCTCTGGTAATCTCAATGACGTTCCCGAGATTCTCTCAAAATTAAATGATCTAATGTACTGTATTAGATCTTTATGAATGTATATGAATTATACAAGTTTATTTCTTTAAGACAAAATGAACAAGAAACATTTGAGACACTCAATGATAGTCAAATGAAACATAACTGAAAAGCAAATCCCCAAGCAGTGAAAAAGCAACCATGTTTTTATAACATTTACAATACAGTTTTCTCTGAGAAAGATAGTTTGTGCTAAGATTTTATAATGTGGAGCTTGTGAGGGTTTTCTTGTTGACGTGTGATCTGACGGGTGACTGTTCATGTGTGTGAAAGCCAAAAAGATGACAACAGACCAAAAACAAAACAAGGAGGATGAGGAAGTACTTGAAGCATGTTATGCCCTATTTGAACTTGTGCTGACGGCAGTAAACAAACAGGATCAAAAACAAGAGAAAAGTCCACGTCTCAGATTTGAGCAAAGTCATGAGCATAACCTGCAATGGGCCGAGTATGCACAGAACTCTCTCCATAATCGGTTACCAACCCCCAATGTTCCGAAGACCCATGGTTGGAAGACCCATCAGCGGTGCCAGCGGTGGACTGCTGGTTTCGAGAGAGAGCGAGAGGGTATGGGACTCACCATCATCTGCAGCAGGCTGTCCGCAGGCAAAAGGTAAAGGCTGACAACCGCCTAGCACTTACTCCACAATATCAACCAGATCAAAAGGTGTGGTTATCTACTTGGGATCTTCACCTAGACAGCCCTCCAGAAAGCTGTCCAAATACATAAGTCCTTTCGTTATTCTCCACCAAATCAACCCAGTGACTACCCCAACTACCCTCTCATTATAGAATTTCACCTTCATTTAACTTATATCTCCTCAGGCCATACCACAATCCTGTTTCTGTTCCCTCCACAGAGCCTGGTGCGAGGGTTGTCCTGTCTCCTCCTTCACCTCCTATCGATGAGTCCTAAAAAATCTACCGGGTGGAAGCCATCCTGGACTCCAGGAGGCGATGCGGTCGCTTGGATTATCTCATAGACTGGGAGGAGTATGGACCGGAAGAACAGTCATGGGTGGCCCGAGATGTCATTCTAGATCCTGGCCTTCTTAGACGATTTCATATCACACACTCTGACCGGCCGGCTCCTTGTCCCCGTGGCCGTCAATTACCGGACTTTTAAATCGAAGGACTACATTTCCCATCAGACACTGCACTCCTCTGACCATAGTGATTTTTCCCCACACCTGACTGTAGTTTCCTGACCCTTTATATGTTTGCACCTTCCCATTGTTCTCCATCTATTCTAGTTGTATTTTGGATTATCAAATGCTCAACCTTCAACTCCTTTTGAATTATATATTTTGCCTGTTTTGTTCCATGGATGTTGTTTGATGGATTTGTGTTACTTTGGATGTTTACCCTTAGTTACCAGTGATCTGATCTTCTTGTCCGGATTTATTAAAACACGTATTCATCAGTTTCCTGTGTGGCATCGTTCTTCATTTAGTAGAACTGTTACAATGGTGAGACAATGTATCATAATGGACAGGGCCCCAGGATTAATGCCACTGAAAACATCCTAACAATTATTTCTTTAATGAGATTTTTTCACCCTGGCCTATAGCAGAGCATTTCAATTTCATTAGTAATTCAGCCGCTGTAATCGCCCCACTGACTGCATGTTCAATCTGTAACATGATCCATTTTCTTGAAACTCTTTGCTTATGCAAATGAGAATGTGAAAGGTGATTAATGATAAATAACAGAACATGCTGTTTGAGCATCAAGAGGGGGTAGGGAAGGTCAGGGGTTGCTTTTGTCCTGTTTTTTTTTTTTTTGATCGACTTTGAGTTCCTGCCTCAAGTGGAGGAGTTCAAGTATCTGGGGGTCTTGTTCACGAGTGAGGGAAGGATGGAACGGGAGATTGACAGACGGATCGGTGCAGCTTCTGCAGTAATGCGGTCGCTGTATCGGTCTGTCGTGGTGAAGAAGGAGCTGAGCCGCAAGGTGAAGCTCTCGATTTACCGGTCAATCTACGTTCCCACTCTCACCTATGGTCATGAGCTGTGGGTCATGACCGAAAGGACAAGATCCCGGATACAGGCGGCCGAAATGAGCTTTCTCCGCAGGGTGGCTGGGCGATCCCTTAGAGATAGGGTGAGAAGCTCGGTCACTCGGGAGGAGCTCAGAGTAGATCCGCTGCTCCTCCACATCGAGAGGGGCCAGCTGAGGTGGCTCGGGCATCTTTTCCGGATGCCCCCTGGACGCCTTCCCGGGAAGGGACTATGTCCGGAAGACCAGGAGGAAGTGTCTAGGGAGAGGGAAGTCTTGGCATCCCTGCTTAGACTGCTGCCCCCGCGACCCGGCCCCGGATAAGCGGTAGAAAATGGATGGATGGATGGATGGATGGACTTTGAAATCCAATGGACCTGTATGCTAATGACATGTAAATGAGAGATAAATTAGCAGTTTTGTACGAGATCCTGGTGGAGTTCTTGTACTAACCTCATATTAAGTTTTGACTGTCGGGCAGTTTTTGTGCGTGTGTGAATAAAACAGGAAATAGAAAAAATGTGTGGCCCTTTATTTTTATTTTTAAGGTATGAAAATAGTTCAGGAATAGGTTACAATCTTAAAATGTTTTCATTTCTAGCCTTGTGTTGTTCCAAACCTGCGTACGGTTCCCTCTCTGTTAAAGAAAATATGTTAATCTGTTCCATGCAACATTACAAAGTTCCTAAAAGGTTTTGTTCATGTTTTTCCTTTACTTTTTCAAACTTTTCAGACAGCTCATGGTTTCTATTAAATGTTCTATGAAAAAGATTTATGTGGACATTCTTTAAAACATTATTTTGTGTGTGTTTACGGAAATAAATAAAAGCATTCAGGCTTGAAAAGATAAGTGAATAGAAGTAAGTGAATATTGACCAAAAATGGTCATTTTGGAATCTTAGGAATCAGTTGTGAAGTCTTTCTAGAGACAGGCATAGAGAGGCGCATGTACACATAAACAAGTTTGACCCAAAAGTGCTTTTAATACACGTTGTTGGCCTTTTAAAGATTTAGTTCACCAAAATAAGAACATTCCTTCATAATTTCTGTAATTTGACGCGGTTGTTTAACCATATTAAGAAAAATCTGCAAAATTAAAGTTTTATTTTACACTTTTTGTTGTATAGTACAAAGACACAGCCTCGAGGCTGACATTCATATCTTAATATATATGATTTTATAATATTTATAAATAATATCTTATTTCTGTGGCTGTAATATAAATTACTGATACAATATGTTTAAGTAAATGGCATTTTTTTAAAAAATGATCACTAAGCGATTTTCAGAAAAAAAATAAGTGAGTTAACTACATTTGAGAAGTGAAAATTATAGTGACAAACAGACCAATTATAGAACAAAATATAAAATTGTTAAAATACTTTGTTTCTTAACACTCTAAATACTGAGAATTTATACAAATTAATCTATAAGAATATAATTTACATATTTAGGCGCACAACACTTAATGTTTGAATAATTACAATAGTTTTGTTTTTATTTATCCTTTTTTGATGAGACAAAATGACTCAGTTTGTTGTTGACTGCATGTATTTTACTAATATTAAGGCACAAAATTAATAATACCACCAGCCCCAAAAGAACTTGAAGCTCAGCCTCAGGCCATTTTCCACATACACTGCAGTACTAAGTTATTCTAGAGTGAAATCTTTCTTTCTTAAAAGCAACTCGTGTGATTTAGAAATTCCAGAGGAATAAAACAGACCAGATTCAAAACTTTGATCTTGCAACATTTAAACATGAACCACAATTCCCTCATTTGTGTCTTTTTGTTTTTATCTGCATATTGACGTAAACTTTGGATATGTAAGACATTGAGGCAGTTCTTCAGACATATTCAATTTATACCTAATAATATATAAACATTCAATTAAAAGAATAACCCTGCCAAAGTTAAAAAGGTCAATAAATATATAAGTAACAAAAATACATGCTAGTGTATTTAGGCCTTTTTATTTGTTATAAAAAATAAATATTGGCAACACTTTATATTAAGGTTCCCTTCATAAAGCATTTATAAATGCCTCGCACGGGCACAGCACACATGCAACAGCAAACTGCATGATAGGCTGAATGAGTTAAGTGGAATGGACTCGCATCCCTGCTAAAAGCATTCTGTTATCACTCCACTAGAAAACTGTTTATTCCACTCTGTGTTTTACATTACACTACACATGTTACTGAGGGTAACTTAAATACATGATTTTTCACTGTTCAATAGTTTTAATGTGTAATATTTTGGACTACAATTCACACAAAATTCAAATTAAATATGGTTAAACTGTCAATTAATGTTAAAAGGTACACTAAGATGATCTATTAATGTTTAAGCATATCTTAATTCACACAGAACTGAGATTCAGTGCTGTATCATAAATAAATATAACAATTTATTTTCAATGGTTTAAAAACATGGGAAAGAGATGAATGAGGAGGATCAAGATATTGTAAAATATGTAAGTACAGATGTAACTTATTCAAATGCAATTCATGCAAACAATATACAGCTTTGAGAAAACTCTTTGCCTGTCTCTGAAAGTTAATTGTACACCCTGGGTGCTTTCTGAAAGTGTTTCAAGGTTTTCCCATGGCATGTTGGGGTGCACCGTTATGCCTGTGGTTTTGTATGTGCGAGTCTATCTATATGAATGTACCCATGTAGGGATTAAGCATAAACTGGTCATGAAAGTCATTCTGTTTAAATACTTCACAGAGGTGACGGTCATACTGACAAGGTCAGGGAGCATTTATGAGCTTTAAACTACCAACAAATGAAAGTCCAAAATGAAATACATTTACACTTAAATGACATTCCTGAACCAGAAACCTGAGAGAATGCTAAAACACATCTGTAAGATACATACACACATTGGAACTCACTCTATGTGTCTAAGTCCAGTTCGTCCTTCTTTAAATGGAGACATCTGACTACAGTTTGACCTACATAGCATGCACTCTCTTCCATGTATTAGAGTTTTGTGCTGGGATTGTTAAGCTTAGCAGATGCATACAACCCAATGCTATTTCTTCTTACCACAATAGAGGCAAATACCAATCAGAACTGACCCCTAGATGTATGAACTCCGGAGGAAGAAGGTCAATGTTACTTATATACAACCGTTTAGAACACAATAGGGGATGGAAGTACTTAGAAAAACAATGTTACTTCTATTTATGCGACGACCGCTTTTGTGGTCTCCCTCTAGTGAAATGCCCATCAACGGTGCAGAAGCACCTTTTGACGTGACATTTTCACTGTCACAGACAAAAATGAATATAACTAGTATTGTCATCATTTAAAATTCAATAATTAGTTAAACATTTTGTAGAACATTGAAAGAAGGTTGTTATTTATAGTCACCTATAAATAACAACCTTCTTTCAATGCTTAACTGTATGTGTGTGTATGTTAGATTAGCATGTTTCTAGTCTAGGTAATAAAGTCCTGTTTTATTTCACACGTGACGTTGTTTGTAGTTCATGCTCTAAATCTGTAGTCCCTAAACAAGCAGATTCTTGCTACCTGCTCGTAATGCAAAGTGATTTTCCCCAAATCATGAATTTGATCCAGATCAGTATAATTGATCAAAATCAATTAAATACATCCCAATTTGGGTTGATATTTGTTTCCCTTCAAAGGGTGGTGAAGAATATATTGCTTATAATTGTGATCAAAGCTCATGACAATTCTTACATATTTGGTGAAGAATAGTGTTTAAATAATACTTTACCTCATTGACTCCCCTACATAATTGGTGGAGAATACATGACTTATAATTGTGATCAAAGCTCACCATAATTCTTACAAATTTGGTGGAGAACAGTTTTTAAATAACATTGTTCCTCATTAAATCGCCTACATTTCTTTGTCTTAGGGGTGGTAACATTATAATAAAATTCGCTTTGGACATCATAACCAGGGCGAAATTTTCTCACAGGGAAAGGCACACCAAAACAAACTTACTGGGTTCTTATTTTTTACGTTTTCTGGGATGCTAGATGCACCCAGGAGCCGAATATAGCACTTAAACACAGAAAAAGTGGTGTTTTCATATGATGTCTCCTTTATGAGGTAAGCACAAACACACACAATATCAGTGTATTACACCGAACAGCTTTCACAGCCGTTTTTAAACTCATGGAAGCTGTTATTTGACCGTTAGTTATCTTAGAATCTGTGAAGCTGAATTCTTACTACCAACTGCAGGACTGTGATGAAAGTGAAAGTAGTTTAGCGTGTAGCTCAGTCAAATGTTTACGATCTCTCATAACCGAACACTACTCCAGCGGCTCTTCCACTTCTCTAAGGAAGACCTCGCCTCTTTTTTGGCGTATTCCTTTGGACAGAGGTTATTAAAAGCACTCGGAATGGTGACATCATGTATACGGGAAGTAGAGGGCTGTAGTCCGATTCAGCCATTCTCTGTAGTCCTTGAAAACCGAATTCTGTTAAAGACAATGCTTTAATGTTTATACTATCTGGATCATCCCCTATCTCCCATCTAGTGCATTATGCGTCATTCACCATGTAGGACATAATAAATGTGCGAACAAGTTGCTGATATGAGGTGGCGCATCAGCAGCTCTTATAGTGTAGGGGGCAGGACTCTTCCGATTCTAAAGCATATTTGATTGGACAAGAACTTTGACGAGAGCCTGAATTGTAGCATGATGTCATGGAATTATTTTGAGCACACGTGCCAGACTGGCAGTTTTGAACGCTTATATCTCCTAAATGGAAATTTTGTCAGCGTGTTTATTGTCATCAGTTTATTGACGTCCTAAGGCTAACTTATTTTAATTAAGGAAAAAAAACTTTCATTTTGATTTCACTGGGCCTTTAAGAGTTTTTTTCACATGTCACACCATATAGCAGGAAACATTTATGGTACAGTATACAGTAAAAAGTAGTATCGGCCGATAGTTTAAAAACATAAATTCTGTCAATCAAAAAAGGACAGGAAAATGCAAAGACTGTGTGATATGTCTATAGAAAATATAAAAAACATCACCAGTTTCACGTTCAATATTAATAGTCATTATATGAATTATTAACATTCAGAAAATGATTAAGTATTAATTTGATCTTTAAAAATGTAGTTAATGCAAATGCAAGTTAATATAACCACCATACTATCGGCATCATCACATATCACTATGAATGATGAGTATTGATGGAGAAATTTTGTTTTGATAAAAAACAGGGAAAGAACTGACAGAAAAAATGTACAATATAGAGACCTCTCATATTTTCTTAAACATCATACATCACACAATATAAATGTGTGTATTTCTTCTTCAAGAATGATCATTTACAAACAAAAATGTTTATAAAACATATTAACACATTTAACTACCCATATACAGCATTTAAATGTCTGATTCAGCAACGATAAATTTGTATTCATTTGTATTAACAGTGTGAACAGTGGGGCTTGTTTAGACACTTCTACAGTCGTTCATGGCAATCAAAACTACTAAATGTGTCAACTTGAATATGAATTCATATCTTCCCCTATCCAATGTAACAAGGACCCAATAACGTCCAACTTCTTCAAAGTATCAAATCCAAGCAAAATGGGCTCAGAGGTATATGTATTTGTGTGTTTGTTTACAAACAACTGAGAGCAGTCGGCTCAAAGCTGTTCATCATGTAAGTGTGTTAGCACAGCAGGGAAATTAAAACCTCACATACTTGTTCTAACATTCACACACACGCATGCTAATACGCAGGCATACACTAAAAATCCACTTTCTTCTCCTATTTTCTGCCCCCATTAACATGTAATGGTCAGGGAATACAGTACATTCTACAATCTATATTCTACAACAATAAGTCACCAATTTCTGCTCCAATTTTCTGAACGAGTGATCACGGCTAAAGCAATATTTGACAGAGACTCTTTGGCGTAAGTAAAAACACCTTTTATTTCTAGCATGCCTCAGACAAACCAAACAGCAAACAACAGAATCGACTGAATGAGTTCAGAATGCGTGAGAAAGAGTGGGTTTATTTTTAGAAATTTGCATTCAGATTTTCATGAGAGAAGTGCATGAAACAACGTGTGGCTCGCCTGCAGCACGCTACTGCCTGATGCACGCATGCATACGTGTGTGTGCTCTAGTTGTTGTGGAAAGGCAACCTGAGTTCCTCCACACAGAGACAGATTAACTGTGGCAGGTTCAAGACAGCCGCAGTGGGAGTGCGTGTGTTTGCACCGATCCAACAGAAAGTGGAATAAATGAAAGCTCTTGAAATGCTGATTAGTAGTTTTAGAAAATAAAGTATGTACATGTTTGTCAAAATGCGCACAAGTCACGCTTGGTTAATCTGCAGGTGTATAGAGAGGGAGCGTGCATTTTAAACTCAGGGACATCTGCCTCAAAGGAAGATTTGAGAGCTGTTAGGTGAAAGCAATTGACTGTCCAGTATATATGAAGGGATGTACATGTTTCTGGGTGACCGTAACCATAAATATCTCAGAAGAGCATATTATTGGGTTTCTGCATGAATGTGCCTGCCACATGGCACATAACTCATTGAACATGCTTTTGTCATAAACATTGAAAGCTAGATTGTGATGCGGTGCATTAAATTTAATGTGAAATGCAGTCTGCAACCCATATAATTCCATAAATTTAATGTAGATTTAATTTACCATTTTTTTTGTAAAATTGTATAATCGTATATATTTCTTATATTTTCTTTAATGAACAAGACCAAATATCTAAGGTCACTTTTCTTGTTATGTAAATTAATCTTAATTTAAGAAGTTTCAAATATTATTAGTAAAAAAAGACAAAAATTCTTATGAAGAATGTCATTTGCAGTGTTGCTGTGCTAATATCAGTCTTTCTTGCTCATTTTGAATCTCAAAAGTCAAAGGCCCGGTTTCAAAGACACAGCTTAGTTTAAACCAGGACTATGCCTTTGTTGAATTAAGACGTTTATGTCACTTTTATAAAAATGCCTTAAAAAAAAAACATTACTGGTATGCATATTGAGACAAAACAATAGAACTGATATACTTTAAGATATTTCTGGGCAAGTTATATTAAGTTAAGACAGGTCACACATTTATTTTAGTCTAGGACTGCCATTAAGCCTCATCTGTGTAACCGGGTAAATATGTTTTAATTTTGGTTAGAGTAAAGTTTAACTCAAACTGAATAATTAAAGCCAAAGTAAGTTACTAGCAAAACTACATCAAAATTTTACAGTTTAGATGTAGTGTGTTTATTTTTTAGAAAGAAGTCACACTGTTGCACAGGTTTTTTATTTTGCAGGTTTTCTTTACAGTTGCCAATGTGCTTGTATTAGAAACACAGACACAGTTGCAAACTCTACAGACACATCTTTCCTGCATCTTTACTTTATTTTGAGATGTCAAGTCATGTTTACTTATATAGCACCTTTTACAATGTTGTATTGTTTCTAGGCAGCTTCACATGAAAAAGAAAACACAGAAAAGGAAAATAAGTGTAACAGAGTAAATTTGTACAAACAAAGAAAATCCTATAACAGCAATGTTAGTGGAATATGTAGAAGATAAACTATCAACAACCCAATGAGTAAGCCAACATGGCAACAGTGGCAAGAAACCACAACTCCAACGATGAATAAATTTTGTAAAACCTTGGGAGAAACCAGACTCAGCTAGGAATTCCAGGTCTCCTCTGACACAGTCATTGACTTTTGGGTATTACTACATAAATGTTTTTGATTAACAGGGAGTAAATAAGTTAACTTTTTTATTAACATGAAGAGCCTATTAGTAGTAATATTTGAATTTATGTTCATTTGGAAACTGTTTAGGTATGATTTTGTCAAGTCTCATTTAATGACACATATCAGACAACAGAGAAAGGTTTAGGCAGGGATCGTAATGGCGGCATAATGTAACTGAGTGCAGCTATAAATTATTAACTGCTGCCATAGAAAATAAAAAATGTATACTATTATAATAATATTGTGTGTTTAATAATATACTAAAATGTTTAACCTGAAAATAGTGACGAGCAGTCTATCTTTGGATTTATGTGGTCACATATATGACGGAATTCACTAAATACATATTGTTGAGTCATTCGTTTGTATGAACAGAAATGTAAACATTTTGACATTGATATTTATTCATATAATGAAATTAAACTGGGATTAAAGTTGTTGGTCTCTAATGTTCTGCCTTCTGTCACCAGAGCCGGGTTAATCTAGATTGTGGGTTTTATGTCAGTTTGTCTTAAAATATTCAGTATATTGTCCAAAGTGCCCCAACTATGGTCTACTTATGAAAGCATATTTATAATTGCATATATTAATATTTTTTTCTGGGCTTCAACTGCAAGTGGAACATAAGTGTATTTACGTTATGCAATGTTCGATATTCTGTTTGTCTCAACATTCTTAATGACTCAAGTATGAGACAAGTTTTTTAACGTGCTGAAACCCGGAATATTCCTTTACAAATTTGGTTTTCTAGCCTGAAGATTGCTATATAATTCCAAGTAAGAGTGGCTCAGGAGGCGTTCAAGATCCAGTCCAATTACCCATGTGCCCTTGAGCCAGACACCTAACCTCTGGTTGCTTAAGGGAGACTTTCCATTCAATTAGTGTGGCATAAGTCTCTGTGGATGAAGTGTCTGCTAAATGGAAAGTAACTAAGATAGACAGTCTTGCTCCCTCTTTCACAAAACCATCCCTTTATTCAATCTACCTTCAATCTATTTCTAAATACATGATAAATGAAGGTGCTATCATGTTACCGCACTGTTCAGTCAATAACTCATCCGTTATGCCCTGCAAAACAGCGAGGAATAAGATCAAGGTCATTGGTTAGATTCCTAGAGAACGCATGAACAGATAACAAAAGTACCATAGAAGCGGTTGATGAAAGCATTTTACCAAACAAGTTTCACGAATGAGGCTTTCATTTTAAATTGTATGTTTTTGCAGCTGTGCGCTTTTTATAAAAAACAAAATGCAGCTTTTCTGTCTGATTGGGTTCTTGTGAAATCATGCAATATTAGTCTCCAGTCAACTAGTCTACTAGTTTTCCATTTAGGCCGTATCTGGTGAAATAAGGCACACTGTGTTATACATTGTATAGACTGGCAAGAATGTGTAAGAGGGGACACACAGCTTTTTGCTTCTCTAGTAACTGAAGCAGGTTTGCAAATCCTGGGTTTTCGAATCTGTAAGAAATAGCCCCATTATCATGTCCCCCCACACGCATTTAGCCAAACAAATACAGAAAGTGGCTTATCAGACGTCCGCTGGTTTTCCGTAATGAAAAATGAGAGCGAAAGCGAGACACTCCAGGGGGAACAGCGGCTTATTCAAATATGATTGTTTGTAGTGTTGCACAGTCCTACTGCATTAGCATTTAAATCAGGGAGCAGGGAGTCTACATGGATATTCAAACACCTAAACACCTTTCTTAAAGTGACAACTCACCAGTTTGTGCTATTTTTGAATCAGCCTTAAAGGTTCTGTGTGTAAGTTTCAGAGGCCACTATTGGCGATGTAGGAAATTGCAACCTACAGCTCCTCTACCCCCCTCTCCCTCCCATTAGAGAGGCTACGGTTGCAGTCACAGGACAAAAGGGTTCCTTAAATGATAGCGGCCGTTATCGGTGGTGTTGATAATTGCAATCTACTTCTCACAGGTGAACAACAGACTGAAGTTACGGACACAGGACAGAGATTTCGTCGTTTGAGACAGCAGAGCGTAACCTTTCCAAGTCAAGTGACAAGGTTTATTTACAAAGAAAAATAAATAAATAAAATGTATATAATTCAACATTTACTCTAATCGTTATAGTGAATATTATTGTTACCTGTTAACATTGTGTCAGTGATTTTTTCGCTTATTTTGGATAGCATTTTTTGGCACGGTAACTTGGTTCGTAATTTACAGCCTATTGAAACTGCTTGCTAATGCTAAAGCCGTGTAATCTAACAGCGAAAGTCTTAGCAGACGTTTTTCTCATCATCACAGAGTCAATCAGAGGACTTAACACAGGTTGTAAGAATGAGAAGAAGGGGAGGAAGAGGGCGCAGAGGTAGGGGTGTTGGAGATGCAGGCAGGGCGAGGAGAGACAGAGGAGCTAACGTTACCCGGGAGGACCACACAAGAGAGTATGTTGAAGCCAAGCAGTATTATAATATAATTTACACCTGATTTATGCAAATTCTGATTGTAAACATGATTTCTAACTTGATTTGCACACGGCCATGCAACAAGGAATTATGATACAATTACAAAGTACTAAAAATTTACAAGGAAAAACGCTACTTCTCTTGATGATCATGCTCATCTGTTAGCTAAAGCTATCAAACAAACAGTTCACTTATATTGGGGAAATTAGACAAACTTACCGGTCCAGCAGAAAGCTGGCAACTTCGGCATCGCTTAGCAAACCAGTTTCCTGCTTCATGCCCTCCTTTTTATAAAGAACCAGGCCGATGTTTATTCAGGTTTTCTGACGTTTTTTGTCTCGATTTCGCCTTGCTGCATCGTATTTTCTCTTTTTGACGAGACAGATTGACGCTCTGTCGGCTCGTGTGCAGAGTATGTGTGGTCCGCCATTAGCGCAAATTTCACTTCTTACTTTCACAAATAACCGTTTCTATTTCTAATAAAAAACACGACAAGTAAATTCTGATCTTGTTCTTCCTCTGCTTTTGCTAATCATTCTATTTAGTGGCTTTGCAAGCTGCCTTTGCAAAACACAACCGAAGAAGAAGAACATGGTCCCGTTCATCCTTACTTTTATGAAACACGCTCAGTTTGTCCGTGTAGTGATACTATAGAAACATGGCCGTGCAATTTGATAAATTACATGTAAGGGTGTGCCAGCGGTGTATATACAAATAAATGGCTCATTGTAAGGTAATATAAACATTTTGGTTCATTTTGTAAGGTATTTCTTCACCACTCACAACATAGTTTTGTATTATATATTACATTTTGGTAAATAAATCCTTCAAAATGCTACACACTGTACCTTTAAAGGAATACTCCATCCAAAAATGAAAAATCTGTCATCATTTACTCACCCTTATTCCAAGCCTGAAAAAAATTCCTTGGTGATGTAAAGATATTTTTAAGAATGTAAGCAACGGAGAATTCCGGTGTGGTAAAAAAAAAAAGGTAGTCAAAGAGCACCAGAACTGCTTGTTTTTCTAAATTCTTTAAAATATCTTACAATATTTTTTTTCAAAATCAATATGGTAGTCAATGATGACCCAGAAATCTCAGTTGCTAATATTTTCCAACAAATGTTTTTCTTTGATTTTCAACCAAACGAAGAAATGTATACAGGTTTGAAACAACTTGAGGGAGGAAATGACAGAATTTTCATTTTTGGATGGACTATCCTTTTAAAGGGGAGGCTTTACCAAAAATGAACATTATTTCGTTTTACTTACCCTCATGTCACATTTACTGTACCTACAGCACTCTCTAGCCCATCCTTTTCTTGTCAAGAAGAGAAGTAAACGTGATTCTAAACTGATTATTAATGTTTTGTATTTACTTGCAGTGACGTTTATACTTAATTTTTTGGGTTCTGATTTGAAGAGGCAGAAGGCAACATTTGTTTAGCACTTCCCTGTGTGCCTGTCTTGTAGATCATGGCTAGCATGTGGCTCTTTCAAGAATACTTTCTTACTGCTAAAGCCGGGTTATTAATGTCACCGTAGCCACATTGCTCCAGAGCGCCTCATGGCAGTACTTTATTTTAACAGATTAGAAGAAGACCCTTTAGGGCTTGAAGAGGGGCAGAAGGGGTGGTCAATTAATTAGCTAATGACCTTGTCAAACTCGGCAGTAACTGTCCAGTCTAAATATCACAGGGCCATTGTCACAAGCCCCTAAAGCATTTACACTCAATTACCGCTGATACCTGTTATGTTGAGTTCACACCAAACGCAAAGCTTCTCGTTCCTTGCTCTTTATTACTCAACGGAATAGTTGGTGATTTTTGTGTGAATGACGCAAAAACATTGTGTGTCGGGGCGTGTCCTCACATATCCGGACGTTTCAAACAATGGGTGTAAATGAGCTCTTCACACAAATGTCTGGCTCGCGTTGAAATATTTCAACTTGCATGGAAGAGTAAATTGTAAATTGCAAGTTCGCAAATAGACACCTGGCGATAGGAAGACATGAATTGCGCGCCACCTTTATATTGATTCTACTTCCCGCTCCTCCCATGCATACCATCCCCCATCTGTTTTTTTTTTTGTCTTATTCATCATCTCCATTTCTCACTCTTCTTGCTTCACTAAACATTCCACTCATGTCACAGAGATGAGACAGGAAGACATGCCATTTTGAATCATTTATACAGACATGAGAGGATATACGGAAGCCATGGAAGTAGGCTACATTTCCAAGCTGGTCAGCATAAACATAAAAATCAGTCAGACTATGGATCTTGTAATTCTTCTTGTAAAACAATGTTACTAAAAATAGTTAAGTGAAGCATTTTTTTTATTCATCTAGTTTCACCTTGGTGAACACATGACAAATCAAATCAAATCAACTACTAATACAACAACAACAACAACTATTTCTATGATCCACTACTATATAGCACTGATCAACAAATTTAATTTTGTGTGAAGATGAATGAGTTCTACAAGCATGTCCAAGCGTTATAGCCTTTCCCTTTGAAACTGCCATTAAAACTCCCATCCCATCCCATCCGATCACTGATTTGGTCACAAGGCAACTATTTGTGTTTCTGATCATGAAACGGTGAACAAAGATTATTTTCATAAACTAAATGGATTAGGTTCATGCAGTCATAAATGGTCACAGAAATCGGTTATGAGAAGTGATAAAAAAACAAGCTCTCTGAGAAATAACATCAGGTAAAAAGGACGGTTACTACTCTGCTCACACCTGCTTCTGTCTGGGTCACTGATAAGATCTGCTCCGCTCAGAATCAGTCACCCATCATGTGCAGATCAGCGGGGTGTTCTGTGGGTCCAAGACCGGGTCACGAGACCTTGGCCAATAGCATCACTTTTATCATCATTGAAGCGTGATGTGACAAGAGGTGATGCACCACCAAAAAGAACAAGGAGAATTTGGAGCAATTTGAGGAAAAAAACCACCTGCAGTTCGCGGTGACCTCAATCATTAATATAGCCGCATGTGGCAGGAAGTGAAGTACAACAGCATTCAAGTGAATGTGTACACGATTTGCTGTTAGCTTAGAGCATCCGTATCAGTCACCCTAAGATAGGATGAGTAATTGTACTTCCAACAAATGGGAATCACAGGGCGCTGTAGTCATCCCTGACTTTCCTATAGCTGCAGATATAATGAAACACCTTTGATGAGGAGGCCTTCCAGCTATTCCGCTTACCTTTCAAGTGCCCGGGACACGCTGTAGAGATAGGCAAAAGAAACGAAGGCTAAAGGGGAAAAAGCGAAATGAATAGACAGAACCGCATAGAATGAAAACAAATATGAAAAAAGTGGAAGTGCTGTAGAAAGTAACCAGCAGTAATTTACCTGATGAGTGTTTATGTATGCAAGGTGAGCTCCATCACAGAAATGAAAATACAATTGTATTCATACAAAGTTTAAATAAATCAAGTTTTTCATAGTGTATTCCAAGTCATATCAAACTGGCTTTAGTTTATTTGATATTAACTCACGATAATACACCTTACTTATAATTTAAAAAAAAACGTTTTTAAATCTGTCATTGCACGAGAGTGTAACATAAAACAACAATTCACAACAGAAAACTGAACACAAGGGCTATATATACACAGATGAAGGGACAAACTGGGAATGAGGCACAGCTGAAACCAGTTATCAATCACAGGACACATGGCAACATTGTAATGGAGTCCTAACAACACAAGAACAAACACAGAGCAATGTGGTGCCCTCAGGTGGAGGACCAGGCCGCCAGCAACAGGGTGTTATCACAAACAGGGTTTTATCAGAGTTTTCATGTGTCTTGTAAAGGTTTCAGTTTTTCACATTGCTGTTGTATAACTTTATGTCACTCCTGAGGTTTGATTTTATTGAAATTCAACAGACACTACTAGAATGGCCACAACAACACATCTAGAAATGCTGATTTGAAATTAAAAGTTGGAATGGTCTCTCAATTTTTAACACGGCTATATAAATTATCTAATATTAGTTAAAACATTTGCTAATCTTTAAGTTTTACCAAAATAAGCTTTTACCAAAACAATGTATTTCTTTCTGATTTACCCAATCAATGTGGCGTTAAGCCCGTTCAGTTACGGTAAAGTAGATTTTGACAGCCTGCGACTCTTGTGGGGATATTCTCCACACGATCCCAGATCGTGCCATTCTGTAAGGGATAATTCCCTGTGGACTCCTGGGGTATAAGGCCAGATGAAACATTACCTTCCAATTAAACTTCCCCCAGCAGAGGCTTAAACCCTTGGGATTTCAGAACGGCCTGATGTGACCCAATATGGTTAAGGATGATTAGAGGACTACACAGAAAGGCTATTTTAAACACAGAGTTGTATCTGGATCAGCAAAGGACTGCATTATGCGGTCCTCATGGCATGCGAGTTGATTGGTACTGTATAGCAGATCACACTTTCGAGACTATACAAGTTTTTTTAAATGACTGTAATGGCATCCGTATCTCAACACTACACATTCGCGCATGTAACGGATGTTTTTTTCTAGTCCTTCAGTTGATTCGTGTGACACATTTTACCACTATTGTGAACTCGGGACATTTGAGCTGCTCCCGCAATTTTCTACGAATTGAGCAACAAATGACACGTTTTTAATCATTGCTTGCTTTTTTTATCAAAACAACATCAACCTGAACATAATAATATTTTCTCCTGTTTGAAAATATGCAAGCAACTATCTTTAATTACAAAAATGTAGAGTTTACTTATGGAACTTTCACATGAATTGAGGGGATTCTTGCTTTCAACTTCTCTTTCTAGAAGTGGAGCATTAAAGCATAAAATCCTTTGCCGTGGAAGGGTACAGATATTAACACCCCAGCATAGCACGCTAGGTTTCAGATATCCCTGTTCAAAGGTTCAATTCTCTAAGCATCGTGCCCTGGCTATGGCCTGTCATCACGCCATGTCCCTCGGTCTTCTAATTATTTAAACCCCAACATTCTCACCTGCTATTCGCTCAGTGTGACAGTTCTGCACTCCTTGTGCATGTTAACTACTCCGTGACTTGCTAAAAGGCCTTCGCTGAACGCTTGCCCCAAAAACAGCAGTGTCCAAGACATTAGAGCTGTAATGTAGCATGCTAACAGCGGCAACTACAAGTGGAGCATCTAGAGTCAGTGAGAATAAATAACACTGCAAAAACACTGTATCGACTCCCATTCATGTTTGTTTGTTAACATAAAAAAAGATTTAACCTAATTTTGCACATATGGTACAAATTTATTTTTAATGCAGATAAAACATAAAGTGACTGACTAAACTGCTGTGCAGCCCTGCTCTTTTTCATCTCATTCACCACCTTCATTATAAAAGTTTTCTGTAATTCATAATGAAGCTCAGAGACTATAACAGAAATATAACCACAGAGATAATATTCAGGAAAAAAAGTGCATCCCGTACACATTCTTCCACAGGCCCAGTCAAGGTCATCTGAAAGGGCAATGAACCTCAAGCAATAACGATGAGCCACTTACACACATCCCCGGCGATTTATAGTCGTGGTGAATAGCAGAAAAGGACAAGTCTGCCATTCATTTGTGAAGCGGAAGTGAATAAAACATGACATTTGCCAAATGGCTATTGCAATTACGCATTTGGCAAACTTATTTTTTGCATTATACTATACATTTGCTTTTTAAGCGCAATTCCTGGGATCAAACCCATGACCTTGGCATTGCAAGTGACATGCTCGAACCACTGAGCCACAGGACAGCCCTTTAGTTCACATAATAGCTGACGTACAAGTGAGGGAGGATTCAGCCTTAGACTAGAGGGGGCGGAAGTGGTTCATTCTAAAGGTATCATCAATATTCATCTCAATTATAACAAGTTAAGCTCTGACCTCTTCCTGTCACCTTGACTGTCTTTGATGTGCAGACATTTTAAACAGAGGTGTCTGGAAAACCAAAGCCATGAGGATTTGCGCAGTTTAACTATAGCGTATCATCTTACTGCATGCAGCTGTCTGTTTAAAGGTAATGCATCTAGGATAAAGAGTGCAAAATTTTTTTAATTAAATGAATCCAGGTGGGAAAAAAAGTTGACCAAGGTTATCAAAGTATCCCTTGGGAAAAATTTAAGCGACATCCCCCCCAAAAAAGTAAAATAGGCTGGTAGTTTACATATATCTTATGCCATTTTTTCTTCAGTGGAACAGTATAAGAATATAAAGCTAAAACCAGGGTCTCTTGTGACTGAAAGTCCTGACTTTAGTGCATTCGATCCGTCTGGTCACTTTTTGGGGAAACTATTCCTTTAATAAAAACAATTAAATAATGAAAATAAGTTATTTTTGGACATGTGTCATTTGCGTAATTTCTGGACCAAATAAACCCAAGGATAATATTTTTGTCTGGAAGCTGAGTGAATAAGCTTTCCATTAATGTATGGTTTGTTAGGATAGGGCGATATTTGGCCGAGAACTATTTGATAAAATGGCCTTTGCTACGAATCAAAATAACCCAAAATTTTGTTGGAAGGAATTGCAATAGCACCCACACAAACAACCTAAATTTTCAAAAACTCAAGAAAACCCAAAACACATACAGCATTAGACCATAACCACAAAAAAGGAATACAAAGTCAATAAATGGGCAAAATCATTGCAAACCGAACAAAGTTGTTACATCACAAGGTTCAGGCACACGCCATCTTAATGAAAACAAAACAAACTGAAAAGAAAAATATATTAGCAAATTACAACAAAAATATCAGCTGCCCAAATATAGTTTAAAACCTCCACAACACAGCCAAACAAGGCATATCTACCAGCATTAAAGCCAGCTGAAAGCAATTCACATTTGTATAAGAGAACTAGAATTATAGTTGGTCATTCATAAGTGCGTACAATGACCATCCAGTACCTCTACAATGAACCCAATAACTGTGTTTTAACCAACAGCAAAGCAGCAGCTTCCAACTTTTTTTGGCATTCACAAAAATTGGATGCAGCTCACTAATCTGGGGAGCAAAGAAATACTTATACCACACCAACCAAAATCACATCCAAATGATTCTCAAAAGGAAGCTAAGTATCTCACCTGTGCTTAAAGCTTATTAAGCTTTAACCACTAACCACCTCCCAGACCCTTAAAGGGACATACTGCCACATAATAAAGAACATCCAGATGAGAAAAACACTTATACGAATGATCTGTCACGTGTACTGTCTTTTACGACCCCATAGAGTTGGCGAGTATGTTTTAAAAAACGTGTGGGACTTCCTGCACAACCTCAGAATTTCCCACAGTTTTTTAAAACAGGATTTGTGGATGCACAAATTTGTGGGAAGACTCTATGGTCTATAAATACACAGGAGACACGAGATTATCTGTAGCTATTATGTAAGGGTGACAGGAACATGATGATAGCCAAAAGAGAGACAGCCCAAGGTCTGATGGGATCTGCAAGCAGGCATGCAAATTTATGTCTCCAGTTGTACTCACGTCCGTCTCCTAATGTGGGACTCAGTGATTGACAGATTATAAGAATGAAAATGACGGAAGTTATGTCTTAGAGAGGTGACATACTTGAGAATAGCTGCAGTAATATGAATATGAAAGGAGACTACCCACTACTGTAATGAGAGTTACATTTACACAAAATAAGTCAAATTGCCTCACTTATTTGCATTTAATTGCTCTACCTATAGTAGTTTAAACAAACAAAGTACTGTATAAAAATATGAAGACACCCCACCACATCCATCTAACCTGGCTAACCAAGTTGTATTGTATGCTTATTTAAAAATGAAAACCAACACTACTCCTGTGTAATCATACCAAAACAAAAAAAAACAATGCTGATGTGACAATAAGCGCTACATTTTAGAGTAAAAAGACAGTAAACAACAAAAGAAGATAGAGGAGTGGAAATAGTTCTTCTGTGCTGCTCTTTAGAGTTATATCTGAACAGAACCTCCGTGCTCACATTGGAGGAGAAGCTCAAGGCAATGTCAAGATCAGTAACAGGTTTGGTAAAAACGGTCACGGCATCCATTGATGCTTGAACTAATTCTGTCAGGCCTAATGAAGTTAATGCGTGTGAGATAAACATTGTTTTGACTTAACTCTCAATTTTTTTGCCATTCACTTCAAAATAGGGACAGGTGAAGGTCAATGAGGTCAGATTCTGTCCAAGAGCTTAGACTGAACATGAATACTGCATAGCCCAAAATGTGCATTTAAAATACACACATGCAACTGCAAATAAGAAAAATTTATCAATTGCAGGGCTTTATGGGTCCTGTCAGCAGTCATAGGAACACATGTGAAAGATCTAAACCTCACAATATGCATCAGGTTCATAGAAGGACATTGCCAAACAAAGAAATAAGAATTGGATTCTGATATTAGGATTGCTTGGTAGAAGTTTATTTTTAAAGATGTTCCAGCTCACGTGGGTAAAACGTTTGCTTCATTTCACCGTGGATTCCTCTGTAAACAAGGCACATGTCGATGCTGGATTTGCAAAGAGACCGAGATTTAAAAGCAATGCTGTGCCGGCAATATCGGATCCAACCGGAATCTTATTTAATAAAAATATATGTACGATGTGTCACTATTGCTTTATCATGGATCGCTTTATATGTCTGTCCTGATTATGTGTAACCTATGTGTATCAGCAAGTTAACAGAAGGCTCCAATTAAGCATGTAACTTGTCAAACAGGCACACAGAAATATACATCACAGGGCACACAACTGTCAATCAAAGCAGTGGGCGTTTACTTCCAAGTCTTCAATGGAGGTCACCCAAAAAACCGAGCGTTCCTTTCTATTACTTGCCAATTTTGATGTTTTTGAATGTAAAAATCACATGAATGTCATTAGTAGACCGTAGACAACAGTAAAAAAAAATTAAAAGGCCAGTTTATGACACCTTTAAAAAGTGCATTTTGAAGTTTTAATGTCTAGTTGTTGTGTGAAGTGCCTAAATGAACACCATACAGATGTTGACAACTTTCCATTTTTGAAAGTATGCTTTACTTTAGTTGGCATTGTAGAGATTGGTTAAAACATGATCGTATAAAATCTTGGAAGTAAACAGAAATCACCCTGTTTAGCTTCCAGAAGGTCTGGAGAACAATCATTGTTAATCGATCAAGGAGGAGCTACAATTTCTGACTGCCGATTTACAGAGTATATAAGACTGAACACACAACTCTTCTTAGAGTTTCTGCTTGTGGCAGGATGGCTGGAACTACAGGGATGATTTATCTTGTTGCGGTTTGTGTATGGTTTTGTGCGGTCTGTCGTGCCGTTCCACAGTTTAGTACATATCCCCAGGAGCCTCAATCTTTAGGCTTCCAGCAAACTGAACAACAGTTTTCTCAGAAGTTTCCACTTCAGAAGCCAGTGGTGCAGACAGAACCTCTTGACAAGTGTGCTGTAGCTGATTATGAGCAGATCCAGTGTGGACAACCTGGTATCAGTGGTGCCGAGTGTGAAGCTATAAACTGCTGCTTTAATGGACAGCAGTGTTATTATGGGATGTCTGGTAAGATTGTTAGACCAGTGAAATGTTTCATACCAAGCTGATTCTCTGATAACTTCTTGTCTCATTCTAGTGACTGTCCAGTGCATAAGAGATGGTCAGTTTGTGGTAGTGGTTGCTAGAGATGTTGTTCTGCCTCGACTGAGTCTGGACTCAGTCCGTCTGCTGGGTGGAAATGAAGCATCTTGTGGTCCTGTTGGTTCCACGCCCTCCTTTGCCATATACCAGTTTCCAGTCACTGCCTGTGGCACCAGCATGATGGTGAGTTTGCTGTTGATGGTTTAGATGTCTAGAACAGATTTGATGTCAAATCTTTTTTTTGCTTGCAGTAGGAAAATGGTTATGTGGTGTATGAGAACAGAATGACTTCATCCTATGAAGTGGGGATTGGACCTCTTGGCTCCATCACAAGGGACAGTCAATTTGAGTAGGTTGTATGCATTTTCTCTTTGGACTGAATCCTTGAACGAATGTAAAAAGCTCACTGTTTGTTGTCTAGACTTCTCTTCCAGTGTAGATATTCTGCAACTGCTGTGGAAGCACTGATTGTGGAGGTCAACACTGTTCCACCACCTGTACCTGTAGCTGCTCCTGGACCCCTCAGGGTGGAGCTTAGACTGGCAAATGGCCAATGTGTCACCAAAGGCTGTGCAGAAGGTAACGATGTGCTAGTCTTCAAAAAATGCCTTTTGAGTACTTTTAGCACTGGTCTCAAACTCGAGATGGGCAGTAACAAGTGTTCATCATTAGGAGACGAAGCCTACATGTCCTACTACGGTGAGGATGAGTATCCAGTCACAAAAATCCTGCGAGAGCCTGTGTATGTTGAGGTGCGCATTTTGGAGAGGACTGACCCCAATCTTGTCCTGACTTTGGGACACTGTTGGGCGACATCAACCCCTAGTCCTCTCAGTCTACCCCAGTGGGATCTTCTAGTTGATGGGTGAGTGGAATCCCAAGCATTTATCCAGATAGTGTGGTGCGAACGAGTCCTGACTGTCACTTCTGTTTTAGATGTCCATACCAGGATGACCGTTACCTGACCACACTAGTTCCTGTAGTTGGCTCGTCTGGTCTCCAGTCCCCAACCCACTACAAGCTCTTTATTGTGAAGATGTTCACGTTTGTGGATCCATCATCACTGGCACCTCTGCAGGAGACTGTATGATTTCCTTACAACCTTCTGTATCCTCTAAATTGCCTCGTTTTTTTTTGCAAAAGCTGATCTCTTTGTTGGTCAGATCTATTTTCACTGTAGTACTGCAGTGTGCCACCCTGCTTCTGGTTCCTGTGAGCAGAGCTGTGCCAGGAAAAGTAGGCGTTTCACTTTGTGTACATCAAAAGACATTGGTTTCATCTTCTCACTCTTGTGTTCCAGGGAGAGCTGTTGTTGGAAAAAGGAGTGAAGAAACTGTGGTTTCCAGTGGAGGCGTTTTCTTTACGATGTAAAATTCATTGCTGATTTTAATAAAATTATAAGCCTCTACCTGTTGTCAGCATTTGTTTACACTGGCAGTTTTTCCCCTATGGCAATTGAACTGTCTTTTGAGTGCTGGTTTTAAACGAAACACCAGAAGGTTGATGGTGAAGTGATGTGCTCTTAAACCGCTTGATATCTGGTGGTGTTTGGCTTCTGACAAAGATGGGTTAGGGTTACTAACCCTAACCCTTGCAGTGAAACTCAAGCATGCACAACATTCATTAACTGTCTTTATTCCCTGTGACTCAAAGCTTTATGACATAAATTTAGGTTTCTACCTTTGTGGTCGATGTAGATTTGATTAAGTGTCTAAACATGTAGTAATTAAACTTCTGCTTGGAACTTGTTTAAAGTATATGAGATCATGAAAATAACATTTCATGCAGTGTGTAATGTTGCTATGTTGAGCAGTCTGCAAAGTTGTATATCCAAAGGTGAAAAAACATTAAAGGCTTGGGAAAAGGAGTCGTCCCTAGTCAGATTTGTGATCTGCCATGGATTTACATCACTACATCTAGTCATTTTGCTTCCAACATTTTAATTTTTACTCTTACAGTGCAACAGTAACATGCAACCATGCAATATTTTTATTAATAAAATATGTGGCAGAATGTAATCCCAGAAACATAAATGGGGCAGTTTGTATGATACCATACACTTCCAGGTTTTCTATTTCACTATAATTTTATGTCTCTGTACATTCACGCTTTTATATACTTTTAAGGAAAGCATTTACTACCAGACTTTTTACTTATTTAATGTATGTTATTGCATTTTATATTTATCCTATTTTATTTATGTGACCCTGGATCACAAAATCATATTAGCATGGGTATATTTGTAGCAATAGCCAACAATACATTGTACGGCTCGTATTTTTCTTTTATGCCAAAAATAATTAGTATAGTAACTAAATATCATGTTCCGTGAGAAATGTTGTAAATTTTGCATAAAACAAAAGCTGGAAACACGCCTACAAACTTCGTTCACTGCTCCCCATTCTTTGGGAATTACCAAAGTACGTTTAGGGAAGTCGTGCCACTCGGTGGCCATCTTTGCAACACGCCTCCGGACAGTTAAGGCAATTACATAATTCAAACAAGACGTGAATGGGAAAACTGATATTTCCTTATCTTATATTTTTTAAATCCCACTGAAAGACATTTTTAAAAACAACATTTGAAGGTGACTTAAACCCTCTGGCTTTCGGATGTGGCGGCATTTAACCGCAATTCATTAAGAAACTGAGCATAAAAAATACACAATATATCTTCCCTGCCCTATTTGAAGTGTTCAAATTGTACTTTCAAAAAGCATAAACATTTTTACATTGGTTTAGATAATACACATGCGCAAAGCTTCGCCATATTGATCGTTGCATTCCTCCCCATTAATTTCAATGGCAGTGAAGCGTCTTGTAAATTTTAATTTCTTTGGAATTACCCACTCGAGTTTGGTAAAAGCTTAGAATTTCTGATTACGGCTTCATCTACTCTCCACAACGTAATTAAAGTGGTAAGCCAATCGAAAGCTTTAAAACAAAAATGTTTCTTCTTATCAACTGCCTGGTACAGTATCTCTGATGGACAACTTTTTTTGTCCAAATATTCATTGAGATTCCAGTAAACTTCCAAACTCCAGAAAGCTTTTTTATTCAAACTTATGACTGGTTTTGTGGTCCAGGGTCACATATTTATTTATATTAAATTCATAGAAGTTCATTTAACTTGTTAATGTTATTGTTCTTGTTCTTGTTCTTGTTAATGTTATTGTTATATGTTTTAACAATTACTGGTTGCAGTGCACCTGTTAAAATAAACTACAGTACAGTATTTACCTTATCTAAAACAAATGGGCAGTAGAGATGCTAACCGGTGATGAGGGAGATGTCTACACAAAAAGAGAATGAGACAGACAAACTTCTACATCAGTATTCATCTAATGCCATCTGAATTAAATTAGAATTGAAATGCCCGCTGTTCTTAAAGTTTAAAGTGGAAAACTAGGTAAAAAAATAAGCTCATTGAGAAGACAAGCCATTTATATTCACTCTCACACAATAATTTATCCACTTAATTATTCATGAAGAAGAGAACAGTCTGCTATGTGATGAAGACACCAACATGCTCTTCTGAACAAATTGCAATACTGGGATTGGTTCAGAGGTTCACAGTCATGACACTCAAAAACTCTAAGACCAAGAGTAACTGCAACAAAAATACAGGTAGTCAGAACATTTCAACTAACACTCGTCTTGAATTACAGTATAGAGCCTCATTTATTAAACAGGTGTATTTGATCTTAGAGTATGTTAAAATCCAAAGCTTGTACACTAGAAAAGACAGTTTGGCTATTCCGGGAATACAAGTCATAAATCGACCTCTTATCTTTGTTCTAGACCATTGGCCTCAGACAACACACAAACCGTTGAAGAGTTAAGACAAAAAGTAGAACAAGTTACATTACATTTACAATTGGTGCTGCAGGTGAAAGAAGATATAATATTTCCACCATTAGGTTTATAAAGAATCCCCCAAAGGACAAGAGGTATTAATGATGCTCCTCACACCCTCAGTTTCGAAGTCTTGTTTTATTGTGGGCAATCAGTTGGGATGTTCTTCATCTGTTCTTTTTTATTATCCTATTCGGCAAATTGAAGACCTTTTTGTGGTTGAACATGATGGGGCCCTTTTAGACAGGACAAAAACTATAAAACATATACCACCAGTCGCAGTCTTCAATATGATGCTGAGATTGTAAGGAATAAACTTTTTCTGGTCCTTTTGTTGTATACCCCAGAAAATCTGTCTCACAGTGTCATACAAGTCCGAATCTGTTGAATCCAAGTCTGGATATGTGAAATTGATACCGTAGTTGACCCAAAAATTTTCTGTCATCATTTACTCACCACTCTTCTCATCCAAACATTTACTTTCTTCAGCAGAAAACAAAAGATATTTAGCAAAACAACAGCGGTAAGCTATAACTAATATTGTATGGACACAAAACCAATGGAAGTCAATGCATAACACCGTTGTTCGCTTTCCAACATTTTAAAAATCATGTTCTGCAGAACTATTAAGTCATACAGGTTTTTGTTAATATTTTATTATATCTTTTCACGTGACAACACTGAAGAAATGAAACTTTGCTACAGTTCAAAGTAGTGAGATTACAGCTTGTATAACAGTGTAAATTTGCTGTTCTCTTAAAATAACTCAACACACAGCCATTAATGTCTATACCGCTGGCATCAAAAGTGAGTACACCCCTAAGTGAAAATGTCCAAATAGGGCCCAAATTGTCAATATTTTGTGTGGCCGGCATTATTTTCCAGCACTGCCTTAACCCTCTTGGGCATGGGGTCACCAGACATTCACAGTTGCCACTGGAGTCCTCTTCCACACCTCTGTGACGACATCACAGAGCCGGTGTTTGTTAGAGACCTTGCGCTCCTCCACCTTCTGTTTGAGGATGCCCCACAGATGCTGAATAGGGTTTAGGTCTTGACCTGTATTATCCTCAGCTTCATTAGCAAGGCAGATGTCGTCTTTGAGGTGTGTTTGGGGCCGTTATCATGTTACTGCCCTTCGGCCCAGTCTCTGAAAGGAGGGAAACATTCTCTGCTTCAGTATGTCATATTACATGTTGGCATTCATGGTTCCCTCAATGAACTGTAGCTCCCTAGTGCCGGCAGCACTCAAGTAGCCCCAGACCACGGCACTCCCACCACCATGCTTGACTGTAGCCAAGACACACTTGTCTTTGTCCTCCTCACCTGGTTGCCGCCACGCAGGCTTGAAACCATCTGAACCAAATTAGTTTATCTTGGACCACAGGACAGGGTTCCAGTAATCCATGTCCTTAGTCTGCTTGTCTTCAGCAAACTGTTTGCGGGCTTTCTTGTGCATCATCTTTAGAAGAGGCTTCCTTTTGGGACGACAGCCATGCAGAACAATTTCATGCAGTGTGCCGCGTATGGTCTGAGCACTGACAGGCTGACAAGCCCCTTCAACCTCTACTGCAATGTTGACAGCACTCATACGTTCATTTCCCCAAGACAACCTCTGGATATGATGCTGAGCACGTGCACTCATCTTCTATGGTCGACCATGGCCTGTTCTGTGTGGAACCTGGCCTGTTAAACCGCTGTATGGTCTTGCCCACCGTGCGGTGCTGCAGCTCAGTTTCACAGTCTTGGCAATCTTCATAAAGCCTATGCCATCTTTATGTAGAGCAACAATTCTTTTTTTCAGATTCTTAGAGAGATCTTTGCCATGAGGTGCCATGTTGAACTTTCAGTGACCAGTATAAGAGAGTGAGAGTAATAACACCAAATTTTAAATACCTGCTCCCCCTTCACACCTGAGACCTTGTAACAGGAAATAATCGCATGGGAAAATGGTTAATTGGGCCAAATTTGGACATTTTCACTTAGGGGTGTACTCACTTTTGTTGCCAGCGGTTTAGACATTAATGCCGGTGTGTTGAGTTATTTTGAGGGGACAGCAAATGTACACTGTTATACAAGCTGTACACTCACTACCTAGTGTTATTTCTTCAGTGTTGTCACATGAAAAGATATAATAAAATATTTACAAAAATGTAAGGGGTTTACTTACTTCTGTGAGATATTGTATTTCATGTACATATGAGCTTTGTGGCAATGTTTGTCTTGACTACAAAACTGTTGTGTGGGGCTTATTCGTTATGGGCCTGCATAAGAGGATTATATTTGTGAGAATAAAAGTGGATATTGTCCCAATGGTGTGTGCATCCAATGTAAACACTTCAAACCATATTGCAACCAAGATACCATAGTCACATTGGATAGGACACTATCTGTGCATCACACGGCAAACATTTTTTGTATGGTTGTGTTTGTTCCCCGTGCTAACATTGCCAACTAATCTCAGGAATTTATTCTTTAAAAAAGTTAAATGAAAAAGTATTTCATTGCTTTATCACCTTTATGAAATCTTTCTCACGTTAGGCAGTTTGTAAGTGTTTTCTTTAGTACTTGTTATTAGAGAAATCTACATGGAAACTCAAGGACACGTTAAAGCCATACTACACCTACACACATTCCTACTGTGAAGCACAACCAATACATTTCCTCATGGTATAAGGTGAGAACAGTTGCCAAATAGAGAAGGTAAATTGTTACCTCCTGTATGAATGAATCCGCTCTTCTCTGTTGAATGGGAATAGGAGCTTTAAGAGCTTTAATGAGCTGTGGGCCTCCTTCTCTGAAGCAGTTTTTTGTAGTTTTAGTCTTTGTCATCATCAACAGGGTTGATGTCCTTTTATTTGCCGTACCTATTTCTTTAACTCTTCTTGCTCTTGGGTCTTCTTGCTCTTTTTAAACCAAAGAAAAACATTTACCTCTCAACTTGACGTGTTGCATGATGGAGAGGAAAACAGATTACATTTCATTCATTGCAGAGCGACCTTCTTGTATGACAGTACAGTGGCTTCATTAAAGCGAGAGAACAGCAATTATGGATCTGTAACCGGGTGTAGAACCAAACAATCACATGAGAATGGATGTATTAACGGCAATCATCACTATCACGCACTGAGTGATCATTCAGAGGTGAATGACGACATGGCCACAGAGAAAAAGATAATAAGGCCAAAGGGACAATACGACTGGACAATAGTTTGTTGTGCACAATGACAAAACAAGCCTACACAGCCACGGGCATGGAAGGACAGAAAAACCCTTTGTATAATTTAATTAATAAAATTCACTCTTTATTGGACATATTCAAATATAACCTTTTTAAAATCTAAATGCACATGCTCCATCAATCTCGCTATTTATCTCACAACTGCCAGGCTGAAAAGAGCAGGGTTGTTTTGTCTTTTACAGAATGGGATTAATTATAAGAAATTGTGCAGTTGTTATAAAATTGATGATATGCTTTAATTTTTTTAGCAGCTTAGCTGGAGGCTTTTTTGATGATCTAGAGTAACCAATAACAGAAAAGTCCAAAGTCCAAGGCCATCCAATAAAACTTTAGATGCAAATCCATCCAAAATATCACGTGACATGCCTTCTTTCTAGAAAATCATGAAAAAACTTTTCAAGGTCAAATAAAAACTGCAACATTTTTAAGAGCATAGAGTTAATGTACCACAATTAGTAGAGCATTGTGCTTGCATCACCAAGGTCACAAGTTAAATTCCAAGAACTGTATCCTTTCAAATGCTATTATCCGAAGTGACAGTAATATAAAAATATAATTGTGCAAAAATATGATTGTGTAAATATATACCTTTTTTATTATAAACGAACACAACTTTTACTTAATAAAAAATGAGCACAGAATAGATGGAAACTCCTTTAACATTGTTTAGAAAGCAACCTAGGCTGAAACCCCAAGAAGCTGCTTGAGAAAATGCCAAGATATAATATTAGCTAATTTTGGCAGAAGATTACATCAAAGATGCTAAATCATAAACAGTCTTGTTTGTTAGTTGAAACATAATCCTTACAGTTTTGTTTGCTTTATTCTACAGTATTGATGAGCTTACTATTTTTCTAAAAGGTAGATAAAACTAAATAAGTTTAAAAACTTTTGACCGGGAGTGTAAGTCACTATTTAATATATAGGCCTATTATATGAATTATTCATTTTTGGTGCTTTCTGGGTGTTTTGGATGTTTTGGAGCACATCTTGAATTATAACTGTATGGAAAAAGCTGCGTCACAAAAGTTTGTTTGCATTCCACATAAAATAACACAAAATGAATGTTTGGGATGAGGGTTAATACACTTTATACATAGTTTTATACACAAATTTGGGGGGGATTTTCACAGTAGGTGCCTCACCTGCTCCCAGAGGATTCTATTCATACAGCTCTCTGGATCTCTCGTTTATTTCATCCATTGCAAAACATGAAATTGTTTCAACCCATTGTGTTATGCATTTATTTTTGTACCTCTACTTTGTGCGATTGTCTTTACCATGCGAATGTTGGAGCAAAGGAACATTTGAAAGGGCATATAATCCCATTTAGTGTGCGAAAGAATGTGGTTTAAAATCTATAAAAAGCAAACGGAGAGGGAACAGTGCCATAGGCTTTTATCTTTTTTCTCTTCTTATTTATGCTATGGGCTTTGATCTGTTTGTTTAGGCTCTCCATTCTGAAATCTTTACTTCGAGAGATGAAGAGAGAGAGAGACAGAAAGCGAGACAGACAGAGAGAAGGGAAAGGTCCTTTTAAAATCTCATTACAGCCCTGTTGGCCTGCAGTTTGTCTACGTCGAGAAAGCACATTGTGTAAACCACCTTCACTAATCCTCAGAGTTTGAAATTTAAAACTTAAAGCACTGCTGCTGAAAATATGGAAGCAAAAGGAGGGATGATGGAGTGAAAAGAGACGATAACCACAAGACAAGGTTTTATGTGGATGAGGACGGCTTTGTTTTTTATGTGAGATAATAGTGCCAAAACCTAAAAGAATTGAGAGCATGCAAATTTGACTAGGTAAGTGAGAGGGGAACAAGCAAGATTTTTCCTTTCTATGCTGGCTGAGAAGAAGCTTAGCTGTATACGCTTTTGTGTGTCTGTCACTGTATCCTCCGTTATTCACCCTAGAAGTGTTCACATAATCGTACTGTGGGAAAGAAAGACCTCATTGTAATCTGCTTTAAGATCTTTGTGAACATCAAGTATGTTAGGTAACCTGAAGTATGAAACAAAAAATAATTAAATACATGAACTTGATAAGAGTCCAAAAGTCTGTATTAATCAAGGCAAAAACAACATGCTCTAACGGGAATATGTAACTATTTTATTTTATGTAAGTGGCTAATTGGTATGAATTTGCACAGTGTGAATTGTACAAGAGAGGTCAATTATTGCAAAAAAGCAATACGGAAGCAACTGCCTTAACCCAATCCTTAAACCTAAGGTCAATGGTGTGAAATAACATTGTCCAAATTCATACAAATGAACCACCTCGAAATAGTTAAAAATTCCAGTGGGATTGTGTTGGCAAAAGTTGTAGAGGAAGAAAATTAATAGATGGATACATCAAACATTAGGGCAATTATGGGAAATGTCAACCTCGTCTTTACCAAAAGGTTTTTACTATAATAACACCACATGTATCAACATTTGGTCGTTCAAATACCCAGGTGAGGTCTCTCTTCAAGTTTATAAAACATTAGTTTTATTTTAAAGGCAAGATTTTTCTTTTAATTCAGGTGAGTGCCTTTCGTATCCATAGCGTTAAATATTCCTCATGAATGGACACATGAAAATTTAAATAAAGTAATTAAGTTCTTTGATGTGGCATTGCATTTGTTGTGAATAATTGCTTCAGGTTTGTGCATTTTAATCCGCAGAAATCCTACAAATTTTGTTGTCTTCTAAACGAACGTGCCATTTGTCACATCCATTACGCATGTTTATTTCATTTTTTTCAATAGAAAACTGATATTTCCTGATGTTTAAACTTAACAAGGGTTTAGTAAAATATAAACAAGTGGTTCAGTATATTGACAAATATATATTCTCTTAATGTTTTATGTCACATCCATACAGAATATTTCCAATCCTTAAAGCTTGAGTCGCTCATAAAATGAAGTTAAAAAAATTCTGCACTAGACGGTTCCAACGGCAAAAACAAAAAAAATTTGTAGCCCAAACTGAACTTCAGGTAGACCTGAAGTACCTGTAGTGTAGATTATTTTATTATAATTAATATAAACTAAAACATTGATATAAATGAACTATATTATACATTTATATATTAAGATGAAAAAAACACAGACCAGATCTTCAGGCCTTCAGCTCACTGATCAAACAATTCTGAAATGTATTAAAGTGGCCATTCCCCGCAATCGCATTTTTCAAACTTAAGTTAATGTGTAATTTTGTTATTAAAGCATAAATAATACATGCAAAAAGATAAATCTCAAAGTTAAATGCCAAGCGAGATATTGTCTTTTGTCAAGAAATGGGGAAAGAACCCAGATGAAGGCAGCGGTACGGTGTAACAAAAACACCCACAATGGGGCACAGACAAAGTAACGAAGAAATATTTCAAAATAGTAAACCAAAAACTTTCCATGTGGGGGCAAAACCGGAGAGAAACAAAAACCTAAACTAGACAGGAATTTAGACAAGGCTAGACTTACTTGTAGAGATCAAGACAAGCGGTTAATACAAAATGAATCAGAAAACACAAGGACATTAAATAGGGAGACTAACAAAGGAGGATAACAATGGGCAGGTGTGGGTAATGAGACACAGGTGGAAAGCTATACGAGAAACGAGAGGGGCGGGGCCAAAGACAAGACCGGATAATGCATATTAAGTCATGATCGACAATACTATGTTTCCAAAACCAAAGGCTTTGTCATCACCCTGCCACAAGACAAAGAAAAACATGACATGACGAGGCAGAATCTTGACAGTCTATAATAGAATTCACTTTTCAAGGACTACAGAGAATAGCTGGAATTGACTACAGCCCTCTATTTCCCGGGAACATGATGTCACTATTCCGAGTGCTTTGATCAGTTTGTGTTTTCTGGGTATTGAACCTCAGATCTTGGCATTGCTAACATTCTGAAAATTGACCTTCAAGAACATTATAGTACTATTCAAATATTGACAAATTAAAGTTGAATTCCTCCACTAGCTAACTACTGGAATGTTATCCCATAGCAATGATTAAATACCTCAATGTAATGGCCAGCTAAAATGAGTCTAATGTGTTTTTTGACATGTATATGATAAATTATAACGTAAATGAATTATTAAGCAAAATAATGGACCAAGGCTCAAAACAACCAGTAGAAAAGATAATAAAAGCTTGTTCTTTTATTGTGAATACAGTCTCATTAAAGCTGCTTCATTAATTGATGTTCTTTAATGAAGACACTAATTTAAAAATGAATGATTTTTTAAACCTTTGAGGTTTGAAGCTGAACATACACCTTTATTATTTATTGTGAACTCTATAAATCATTAGCTAGAACCACATATAGCAGCTGATGGTGCATGTGTGTGCAAGACAGTAAAACCTGACATCATGTAAAAAGCTTAATAAACATGCAAATTTCCAAAATCAAATCAATGAAAACAATAAAAGCCAATGGAATGTTACCATCTGGTCAAAAACACTTACATTTGTGTGTGAATATCTTCACTGAAACGAATGGATTTCAAATTCACTTTTTTTATCTTAGCCAATTCGGATTAGGCTAAAATAAGACACTTGCCAATTCACATATTTTCCCTGACAAGACACACTGTCCTCTATGTTATATCTCTAATAAAAGTTATCTTCTCATCCATAAGTACAACACACTCTTGGAAAGCTTTGATGATTGTCATTTGATTGACATGCAGGCTCCATCAAAGTGATGACACGACTGTGCAATGGTGCTCATTTCTAATCATATCAAATCACGATGCTGAGAGGAAAAGGGTGAAAGTGAATTCAATTCAGCTATTTGGAGTTTAATAGCTTTTGAAATCATAAAGTTATACAGCTTCTGGAATATTGTACAATTCAGAATTGAACGTAGCCATAATTGTTGTTGTACGAGATGTTTATATATTTTTTTACCAAGTGATTAAAGCAAATATAATTATACCATTCGTAATATAGACAGAGGCTTGAGACCACACTGGAAATTAGAGATTCTAATTTATGGATCCACAGATTTTCTACTGGCCTATTCTGTGTCCTATATTTGTCAAATGCTCCCTTATTTGAACTTTTGTCATCCATAAAGATTTGACTGTTCATGCTTTAAAGGTCCAGTGTATGAAATTTAGCAGCATCTAGCGGTGAGGTTGCGAACTGTAACACATGGCTCACTCCACTGCTGATCCCTCCCTTTCAAAGCACTACAGCAACTGACACAGAAATAAGATGTCCTCACATTTTTGCCGAAGGAGATAGTTTATTTATGAAACACTCATTTGTTCAGGGCTACTGTAGAAACTGCATGGCAAATTCCATGCAGGGGAACCAGTGTTGTATGTAGATAGAAATAGCTTATTCTAAGGTAATAAAAACGTAACGCTTCATTAAGGTCTTTATACACCTCTGAAGATATAATCAGGTATATTATATTGCATTACTTTCAACAGATCCTCCAAAAAATTAATACAGTCCTTTCATTTAGCAAAGTTCTAGATTTATTGTTTATTGCTTCATCATTCAATCCGTGTATCATTCGTTCTTTTCATATTCAATTGAGATTCCAAAATCGGAAAATTAAAAAACGGTTTGTTATTTCGTTATTCGTTTATAAATGTGATACCAAAAAACAAATAACGGGTCATTTTTCGTACTTTTGATTTAATGCTCAGATCAAAAATAGGAAATGAAATAAAGGGGACACGACAGATTTTGATTTTGAGATTTAATTTGTTCGATTTGGGTAAACCGGAAGTTATCTTCGTGTGTATGTGTTGCACTTGGAAGTTTGCCGCATTTGCAAAAAGTTAAAAGAAGCCTGAAAATCCTCAATCTTGCAGTGATTGACTAAGTAATTGTTTTTGTAATTTCGTATCGACACCATGGCCGTACTGGAATCATATGCTGATTTAATTAAAGACTTATTTGAAACTGTCAAGACACATAAAGAGATGTCAACTACGCTGCAGAAGATGGGTATCCAGCGAAGTTCTGCTACAAAATGCTACAATAAAAATATCTGCTTTTTGGCTAGATGTTAGTCATGAATACTGGGTATAACTCCAATGTAGAACGTCTAACGCACCCTCAAAGAACTCGAGATATGGCACCCCAAATTGTCCAATAACCCAAAAATGCTACAGTAAAACTGTTTTCTTGCATGACGGTAGACATCAAGACAAGGTGTAACCTAGCTGTGGAACTTTTAACGCACCATCAAAGACATACTTGTACAAAAACACAGTTCTGTGTCAAAGTTTACTTAAATATATATACATGTAACTACATAGCAGTAATATAATGTGTGTATAATGCACTGGCTAAGACCAACAAGAGTATAATAAATTGTATAAGAACAATGGATCAGTAAAAAATTAGAATAAGCTTTATTTTCAAATTGTGCACACAAAGACAAGCAACGTGTTGTGGTTTCAGGAGCTCAGAATGAAAAAATACAGTATAGACAAACAAAGGAAATAGAAAAAATAAATATATAGAATAAAAACAGTTAATTATATATATGCAAAGTATAACAAAACGGTGTATACTATGTTTTTTTTACAAATATACACGTAAATTACTCATGCATAAACCGTACTGCATGTTCTGCACCAGAATATTGCACTTTCAAACATGTAGGTACTTTTGGATTCGATTAATATTCATGGTGGACATAGGCTGCCTAAAAAAACTGTTCGATCGCAGTAATATAGAGAATGTTAAGGGGAGTGGGTGATGGAGGTTCCACGTGAAGTTCACGGTCATCTCAAGGGGCATTCAGCAGGTCATGACTTAGACAGCGAGCAGCAGCCCATCCTCTGTGCACTCTCTCTCACACACGCACGCAGGCAGGCACAGACACACGCCAACAGACACACACACACGCGCGCGCACACACACACACACACACACAAAAAAGTTTTTATTTTAAAAACGTAAAAGAAGAGAAACGCGAGATGGTCCCTAAGAAGCTAAGCGTGAATAAGAAACTGCGAATAAGAAGCTGGATTCAGCCTCGTCTCATTTCAGAACTTCGCTGGATACCCATCTTCTGCAGCGTAGTTGACATCTCTTTATGTGTCCTGACAGTTTCAAATAAGTCTTTAATTAAATCAGCATATGATTCCAGTGCGGCCAGGGTGTCGATACGAAATTACAAAAAAAATTACTTAGTCAATCACTGCAAGATTGAGGGTTTTCAGGCTTCTTTTAACTGCAACACATACACACACGAAGATAACTTCCGGCTTACCCAAATCGAACAAATTAAATCTCAAAATCAAAATCTGTCGTGTCCCCTTTGTTTCATTTCCCATTTTTGATCTGAGCATTAAATCAAAAGTACGAAAAATGACCCGTTATTTGTTTTTTGGTATCACATTTATAAACGAATAACGAAATAACAAACCGTTTTTTAATTTTCAGATTTTGGAATCTCAATTGAATATGAAAAGAACGAATGATACACGGATTTCATTCTCATGGACTGGATTGGTTTAAAATAAATACACTAACTAAGTGAATATTCCTGTGGCTCAGTGGTCATGGCACTAGCAATCCCAAAGCCTTGGGTTCAATCCCAGGGGGATAAAAATGGGTCAGAAACAAATGTATAATACAATGCAATGTAAGTCGCGTTGGATAACAGCATCTGCCAAATGCATAAATGTAAATGTATTCAAAGAAACAAGCACAGAGATGCTTTTAAAATATTCAAACAAAGAGAAGTAATATTGTCCTGTCACTGGAAAGGTTCCCTATTTTCCACCTTGTTATCTATGGCTTTTGGGGGTGGAAGATTGAGGGGGTGGCACACAAGCCGTACAATCCAGCAATAGACCGCTAAAAATAGATCAGCCTCGCTCTGCTCTGAAACCAGAGAGCCAATGAATGAGCATGTTTTTAATACCAAACTCATTAAGATATTCATGTGACTAAACTGACAAGTTTGTATTTTTGTTTGAGAAACAACACTGTCTACACGCTGCCAAAGTTTTGTCTCTTTTTAACCCATTATAAAATACTTCAAGGTATAGATATTAGATACAATGGCGTGAATAATTTATCTGCATCTATTGTAGTGTTATTAAATTGTTAAGGCTATGTCATTTTAAACGATTAGTTGTTATGGTAATGGACATTTACAACACTATCAAGATCGTTTGTCTACACACTTCCACATTAAAATAATAGAATGGTTACCACAAACATATGAGAATCAACATTTTATTATTTGAGGAAGTGACATCATATTGAAGGAAAGATCTTTTCTGGACCATGCATGGATGCATATGGCTTTCTTGCAGCTCAATGGAAAGGTCATGGTGCTAGCAATGCCAACGTGGGTTCGATCCCAGGGGATTGCACAAACTTAGAAACAGATGTATAGGTTAATACAATGTAAGTCGCTTTGGATGAAAGTGTCTGCCAAATGCATAGATGTAATGTAAATGTATGGGATTATGCTGAAATGTGAAGGCCATCTGATCAATGAGGAAAACACAGATTTTAGAGACCCCTTTACACCTGCAGGAGTTGTAAACTCAGTCAAATTTAACAATCAAGTTGTTATTTATTAAAAATGTAATGTTATTCTGTAGGAAACAGTTGTTTTCCTTTAAAAAAAATAGAGTTCTCTGCATGAACATATCTATTTATATCCAACAAAGCCACCTTCCAGAACAGGCAGCTTAACAGAAGAGTCAGGGCAGTTTTCTAAAAACAGAAATCACGTTTTCAGGCAACGGGGAATGTGTGACCTAAAGAAGCATTTTAAGCAGAGAAAGACTTCAAAGCCTCTGCACTCCTCTATCTCTCTCCCAAAGCTGTCGCAATAACGGACACTTCATATTAGCGTCAGGACCGACGAGACTCATGCGAGAAACCCTGACTGACTTTCTCACTATAGGCGACAACTCGATGAGAGCCAAAGGAACGGAGCTGTCCTGGCTTTCCCTTCCCCCTTGCTTATTTTTATTTTCCGACTCGAAGCTGATCTTCTAGACAGCTTACATTATTGTACGCTGCTGACAATTGTAGCCACACATTAGTGTAATCGAGTGTAAAGTGGATCTCTAGGCAGCATGGGAAGTTTTGAGAAGACAGGTACTGTTCTTCCATTCTAATCTAAAAAGGCCGCGTGAAAGATGTGTGGAGTGAACACAAGTTGATCTCCATTATTTAGCAATTATGGATTTTCCAAAAATAGCGTATCAATTATGTATATAAGATTTAAAGGGATTTGAGAAGTTCCTCAGGTATACACATTGAAAACAAAAGCAAAATATTTTTTCTTACTGTATATTATCTCCTTGTATTAAATACAATCTCAAACTATTATTTGCATTACGTGCCTGTCATACACTTGGAAACTGATGCAAATGTGACCCTGCTATTAAAGCAAGAAGATCTATTATTATTAATTTATAAGAATTATCGCAGTGGTCCAAGGGGTCTCATTAAATGAACGTTATCTAATGCTTTCATAAGCTTTTCAGACAACTGCTTTTGGCAAACAGTCCATAGAGATTGAGTTCAACTTATGTGCAACATTAGCTCTACTTAGCGCTTCCGGAAAGCCAGCAAAGCTCAGCATACTCTGACAGACTCTTAAAACTTATTTTCCACTTTAATAGTTGTTCTTAAAAGGGAAAAAGACGATTGGTTGATTGAGAACTGCTGTTTCGGTCAGTGTTGGCGAAGCGGCATGTGTTCAAAGAATCAACATGTGCTAAATGCTTCACAAAAGCCTGCAATGTGTTGACCGCAGTGGACACGGCTGGCGAGCAGTAGGCTGCACACTGCAGCGCTCTGTTGGTTTTGACATCCAAGAAAGAATGTGTGCTGACATCATATTAACATCCTTTCGTCCGGTACCAAACATGTCAGCCAAGCAATGAAGCTAACCAACCAGCGGACCCGCGTCAGTTCTTTTTCTAAGATTGTGCCTCCAGTGTTCTTTGTTTTTTAGTTTATACACACTATTTTCAGAATCTGTCGGTCTAGGTATACTTCTCTTTCTAATCAATTTTCATCGCTCGCCGTTTGTTATTTCTCCTGACCTGTTTTTCTAATTTTCAACAGTTTTTTGTATGCTCTGACCCTCATGAGGTTTATCAGTTTAATTCTTAAGCAGCAAACTCTTCATTCTTTCTGTCTGTTGCTCACTAGATCACAGGACTCTCATGCTTAACTGACCACATATATGAGTTCATGTGATGCGTCTCAGTCTTCAGGGGTCATATTTATCAGAACAAGATTGAATCGTGATCAAGCTGGCTGCGTAACGCACACCAGAGTATGACTAAGATTGTGTGTGAGTCATTTTTTCCTAAACAACCGAGAAACTGATATGATTTACATGATTTTCTTTGGTCTGCAGAACACATCATTTTTTTTATATTTTGGTCTTTTCTCTCTCAAGCCCCAAAAACAATGGAGCAACACACACAAAAACAATACGTTGGCAGATTGTGCACAATGCTGCAGAGCAAGATTTTTGCACCTGTATTTTCAGTAATAGAGTGTTGACAAGCAAAGCTGATCTTTCAATGAAATAGTAGTAAAGTAAAAACCATGTAAATGTATAAAAACAAGCAGCCATTTATCTAGTATACTTGATTTAAACACGTTTGAAACACCTTTGGCGCTTTGGCAGTCCTGAACTTTTTTAAAAGTATTGTTCCTTTAACAATGCCTTTTACAACTCATCACTACATGCTCATTCCAATAAACATGGAAATAGGTAATTATCTCTGTCAATGCAATGCATCAATTTGAATCACATTTGTACATGCGTTAGACACAATTGGACAAATAAGGCAAGTGTATCATTGCATGATAAAGTCTAACTTTACTACCTAATGACCTTCATACTGTCCTTCTTAGTGGCATGTGATTGTGTAGATGGACCTAGAGAACTGAAACTGCAGAAACTGAACCATATGCCATATACAGTAAGGTTCAGCTAGCTCATATGATATGTCCACACATGCACATACTTCTCAATGCTAAGCCTGCCATCCCTCTCATGCATCTTATCTGTGCAAATGTGATTTCAGTGACGTAAGAGAAAGATCAATACTAAGAATAAATAAAAACAGTAACTTGTTAAACAATGTTTTGAATGAGTAATCTATTTTTATTGATATACCAGAGTGAAATGACTTCTGAAATAAGAAAAAAATGTAGGGCAGGACTTGATTTCATTTACCGACAGCTGATTGGATGACGAGTGAAGAGAGGTTGTTTCTAAAGGGCGAGGAGGTTATGTTTTTAAAATGATATGCACGGATAAATAATTTATAGTAAATATTTTACCACTCTAATACAGTTAGAATGTGTCATAGTAAAACAAGGTGGCAGACTCAGATGCGGGGAAAAACAAAGATATTTATTTAATAATAAACAAGCAGTTCAAAAAACAGTCAAAGATGAACAACCCCATCCGGCAGAGATCTGGAAACAGAGATAAGGGGACAGGGGAAGCTACAGAAGTCTCGGTGGCCGGCTCGGGGAAAGCAGCAACTGACTTTGGGCCTCCTGGCCCTAGAGGCGCAGCCGCGGACGCCGGCATGGGGAATGTCATGCCGACTTTAAATGTTGTTTTGATGTGGCACCTTCACTCTTAAAAAAGTGCTACAAAATTTTCTTCACTAAGATGGCACAGAAGAACTATGTTTTTTTTTTAAGTGACAAACCATTTACTCAAAGGTTCTTAAAATATATATATTTTTATCATAATCTAAAGAACCGTTTTTGATGTTAACATCAAAAACGGCTTAAACATGTTTTTTTACTTGGCAAATTACCATGGTTTAAGTGGGATAATCCACGGCTAGCGATGCATTGAAGGATTTTAATGCACGTCATGCATTTAAATCCTTTAATGATGGACTAGCTGTTGATTATCCCTTACATAATAGCTAGATAAAATAAATAATACTATAAAGACAATATACTGTAGACAGTTGTCATATAAGGTATTTATAGACCGCCAGGACACTCAAACACTCTAACATCAACTTTCACAATCCATAAATCAAGTTCATTACATCCTACGCACACACATTTACCTTGAAATGCTTCAATTGCATACTATAGATATGATCTCACCTACAGATTGAGAGAGTTATCAGGCATCCAGCTGTCCACAAGGAGACGTCCTGGTAAGCTCAGGAGGTTCAGTCGCTTTGAGTAGATCGGTTGTTTTATTCAGGTTCAGATAATAATAAGTATATTTGTAACTACTTCACACTGAGAGGTTTAAAGCATCATCATAGGGAATGGCTTCGCTTAAATAACAAATCATAAAAAATTATCATACAAACATAACAACCAGAAGTCTTCACCACGAGGTTCGGACTATAACCATGTCCAGAGTCTCTTTTTATAGTGCCCCAGATATGGGGGGCTATGTTGCAGTGTGTAGACTTCTTATTTAACACACACTTAGAAAACTGTGCTATACATCGTCTTTACTTATACACTGAACGTGCAACGCAACTTGTAACCGCAAGAGATATCATCTCGTCAAACACCTGACCTATGTTACAATACGAAGCATAAAACCCCCAACTGAACTTTTCACCTCTCGTTTAAAACAACTCTAATATGAGCAAAAGTTTTACAAAACATTCTGTGGGTTTTATACACTCACCTAAAGGATTATTAGGAACACCATACTAATACTGTGTTTGACCCCCTTTCGAAGCTCCCGTTCCACCACATCCCAAAGATATCCTATTGGGTTGAGATCTGGTGACTGTGGGGGCCATTTTAGTACAGTGAACTCATTGTCATGTTCAAGAAACCAATTTGAATTATTCGAGCTTTGTGACATGGTGCATTATCCTGCTCGAAGTAGCCATCAGAGGATGGGTACATGGTGGTCATAAAGGGATGGACATTGTCAGAAACAATGCTCAGGTAGGCCGTGGCATTTAAACGATGCCCAATTGGCACTAAGGGGCCTAAAGTGTGCCAAGAAAACACCCCCCACACCATTACACCACCGTCATAATTGCATTAATGAGAAATTGAACAGGTGTCCATATTAATCCTTTAGGTGAGTGTATGTTGCAAAAGCGTAAGCCTGGCTACTAAATATAATTAATATCAACAGCGAGCACTGATTTGTCAATAGGTGACAAAGAGTCAACCTTGACTGTGGCTGTTTCTTAGAACAAATGTTACTAGTTATTATTATCACCCTTACAAGCATCATTAACTTCTTAATGGTCTGTTCCTTGATGACGAATCAACCTTATCATTTGTGTAACTTTAGAAATTTTATCATCTGTTAATAGCTGCTGCTTTGGCTCTGCGCATGGTCTTCCTCTCTTCTTTGATCCTGATTTTCTTTTGCTTTTTTCTGGAGACATTGGACAATTAAATCATGCATGTTGTAATTGATTGTAATTGGGTTTACGGTGAAAGGACATATAATTTCTATTAGTTCTAGTTGGTGCATTTATACACGACACAGTAAAGGCAGAGCAGAGCAGCAACAAGACTACATTTACAGTATGTGTCAACCTTTTGTAATGTGCTGTAATGTTGTGTCGCATCTATCAACATACAGTCCTACTCACCATTATTGGCACCCTTGGTAAATATGAGCAAAGAAGGCAGTAAAACTAAATTTGCATTGTTTCTCCTTTTGATCTTTTTTTTAAAAAATCTACAATATTCCAATATTTCATTTAAGGAATACAATTTGAAGTGGGGGAAATATCACATTGAGAAAAAAAATTATTCCATATATGTTGGCCACAATTATTGGCATCCTTGTATTTAATTCACCTTCATTTATAAGAAAATCCGCTCTAAGTGTTTACTTTTCAGTCTGATGAGGTTTGAGATTACATCGAGAGTCATCTAAATCCATTCCTCCATAAAGAATTTCTCCAGATCCTTGGTCCTCCCTCTTCTTCAGTTCATATCACTCATGTTCTATAGGGTTCGGGATTTTTATTTTGAACCAGTGTGCTAATGAAAGATCTAACCTCGACCCATTAGAATATTTCTATCAGAGCAAGTGAGGTTTTGATTTTTTTACTTGCTGCTATTTGATGACATGTATCTGAACAAAATGTCCAGAACCTCTGGCATAACAAATAGCAGAAGATTTGTTTCTTGAACAGTGTCCCAAACAACTTGTGGTGATGGAGGTGCAGTTTTCCTTTACTTGTATTAAATGCTTCCTGACCCCAAAATTATAATGACTAATTACTGCAATTTTCCATCTGTGCTCTTTGAAGGGTCTTTGGCCACTCAAATTCTTCTCCTAGTTTTACATTGCGACAATATAGACACACATCCTGTCTCAAGCTGATTTACAACATCTCCAGTCCATTAAAACTTCTTGATCATGTTGGAAATGACATTGTTTATTGTTTTAACTATTTCCTTAAAGCCATTTTGTATTTTGTGTGGCTCAACAGAACTATATTGCACATCAGAACTATATTCTGATTAAGGTTTGGGCTTTGTGTTACTAATATTTATTCTCCTGTTCAACACGAAGTCATGACTGGACAACGTCAAGTTTCTAGTCACCTTGGTGTGCTAAGAAAATATAAATATCAATGGGAATATACTTGGGAGATATTTTACTTAATTGTGGCCAGGCCGATTAGAAAAAAAATCTCAATGTGATGTTCCCCCTACTTCAAATTGTTTTACTAAAATAAAATGTTGGAATATTGTATATTTTTTAAATAAAAGATCAAAAGGGAAACAATGCAGATTTATTTTTACAGCCTTCTTTGCTCATATTTACCAAGGGTCCCAATAATGGTGAGCAGGACTGTATTTGACGGTATAGTTCGATACTTCGTTCTACAAACATCCATGGTTTCGGCTTAGAAAATATATTCTGTATGAGTCTGAATGTATGTATGTTTTGTTGATTATAATAAAGACATGCTTATTTAATGAATACCCTGTACTTCAACCAAGCTTTCTTTACTCGAGCTATCGAAATTCTCTATATAACACAAACTTAAATTAAACGTGATAGACCTTTTTTTGAAAAGGTGTTACGAAATCAGGATGTCATACACATTTGCCTCTATAGGGTGGCGTACTTGTGGATATCTCATCATGTATTAAAGGATGAAGCCAAGTTGTGGCTGGGTAAATAAATTGACTGGCACCAAGAGAAGACACATGCACGCACACATACTGTTACGCAAAATCTATTAACTGACATAATGACTTTGCTGTTTGAATGTTCTGTCTTTCACCTTCAAATCAGACCTCTTAAGACTGACAGAGCCGGACTGTTCTCTCCTGCCACCTGTTCCCAATTACTGATTCAATCTTGTTCTCTGTCTCTCTCATTCTCTCCTGTAGACTCCTCATTCAGTCGGAGATGTGTGGCTAATTGGCTGTGTGTTTTGGGTAAATACTCACACCGAGACACCGTGTTGACTCATCATGTCACAGTCAGAAGCTCATCTTCAGAGAGTTCCTTGCTCATGATGTTTTTCAAATACACAAACAGCCTTTTCCTTAATAGAGACATATTACTAATTTACAACTCTCTATATTGTAAATGAAATATGAGAGAAAAGCTTTTACACTGACCTACTCTGCTGTCATATGACCTACATGTATTTATATATTTTATGTATGATATTGACAGCAGATGTATAGACAGTATAGTATATAGTATGAAAAAGGCTGATATAGTTTAGATATAATTCATTTATTAAAAAAGTAGAGATTTTTTTAAGTTTAATGGAGAATGTGTTCTTTAACCCCCAAAGTCAGATCATTCATCCATGTGATGCCACTTCTTAAGGGAATGGCACTGAAAGCCACCAGCTCCTTCCGCTCATGTTACTTCAGTTTAACAACATCTCATACGACTGTTCTTGCGTGCCAGTGTGCAGTCTGTATGATAACAGTCTCGTCTTTGGTTCATCGTTGGAGATCAATTTGGATGCTTTGCCAAGAGGATCTTGGAACATTGCCAAAGGTCAAATATTAAAAGTGGAATAGGTCAAGCGTGAAGTTCAGACAGATTAGAGATGACAAAACATTTTTTTCACCTACAAAACTATAAATGATGGTTTTCTGTCCTGACAGATCATGTGTCGGAATTAGCTGCTCCCGCTTCGCCTTTCACACATACATACACACGTGCACATGCAAACTGTCCCAATTTGAGCAAATGAGCTGGCTTTTCCCAACATGACCCAATTAACCTTTTATGCTTGCAGAAGCTATAAATATATACTTGCAGGTGTTAATAAAAATATGACTGGACTCTTAATAATGAATTGACTGGTTCAAAAGATTGATTAAGATACTTAACCAAATTCTTTAAAAATACATATTTCAAGTCAAACTGATCCTTGTTCCAAACCAGCGCAACCTTATTTTGAGAACTCTTTTTAGTTTTCTGTTGTTATTTTTTGCTGTGTTTGTTTTGTTTTACTTGTCAATCAGAGAGCCAATAAATATGTTTTCTTATTCCAGTACATATGAGCATTTACACCAGAGCCATTATTGTTATATCAGTCTGGAAAACTGCCCAAGTTGTCATGCAAACACATAGTAATTTCTTACCTGTCAGTGAACTTTTTGGTGAAACATTGTTCAACAATGCAATCTAATGACTGAAAATCATTTCCCAACAACATTTTTGTAATCTATCATGATACCTGCGTGTTGACGTGTGTCATTTCTGAACCTTAAAGTAACCCCAAACAGAGTGGCATAAAACACTACTTTCCATGTTGGAATCAGGTTTCCAGAAAAAAGAATGCACATGCACAATTAAAACACAAATCTCTTTTTTAAAGGGATAGGCCCTACTTCAACCGAAAATGTTTGCCTTATTTTGTCACGGCAATGTAGAACATAGGCTCTGTGGAGCTCTAAAGAAATTAAAGCTCTAAAAACGTCTAAATCTGCCTACTCTTCATCACTAATAGAAGAAAAGCAGCACGACTGTAGGTTTTCTTTCTCCGTTATCTTAAATGTGTGTTTCTCTGTGATAACCACGCTGTGTGTGCGTGGGGGGGGGGTGCTCATGGGAGAACTCCAGTCTGAGTCTTTCATGGTAAATATTTGGGGAAGCAAGGCTGTGTCTTGGCACTGGTGCTCTTCAACATATTCCTCTCTGCCATTACCTGCCTCTTCCATCGTGTTATGGCGCATGAAGATGGTGTCCATGTGGAATACCGACTCAACGGTAGCCTCTTCAACATTCGTAGACTCCAAGCCTGTACAAAGACAAAGACCCGCCAAATCTGCTTCAGTATGCTGAAGACTGTGCTGTCTTAGCTCACAGCCCAGACTCTATGCAGCACGCCCTCAACACAATATCTGGTCTGTACCAATCTTTTGGACTACAGGTTAACACTCAAAAAACCGAGGTCATGCTCCATCTCTACACCCCTGCTCCCGTACCATCCAGTTTTCACATGAAAGGTGTTCTACTTAAAACAATGGACAACTTCACCTATCTCGGCTCCACTTTGTCCTCATGCTGTTCCCTTGACACTGAAATACACACTAGGATAAATAAAGCCTCATCATCTTTTGGTCGCTTACACAGCAGGGTTTTTTGAAAATCGTAACCTGAAGGTCAGTACCAAGGTTGCTGTTTACAACACGGTATGTCTCTCCACTCTGCTTTATGGGGCAGAGTCATGGACTCCATACCGTCAGTCAGCACCAACCTAAAGGCGTTTCATATACGCTGCCTACAGAAGATCCTCAACTTGTCCTGGGAAGATCGAATCCCCCACACCGTCATCCTCAGCAGTACTGACACAATTTGTATGGAAGCAGCAGTGGCCAAAAAACATCTATGTTGGCTAGGCATTCATACGCATTTCTGAATATCTCCTGCCCCGCCACGTCCTCTGCAGTCAACTAATGTGCGCAAAGTGCTCCGCTGGAGGGCAAAAGCGGCGTTTTAAGGACTACACCAGGGACCTCCTAAAATGATCGAACATTCCCCTCACATATCTTGAATCTTTGGCACTTGAAAAGTCAGTCTGGCAGGTCACCTGTGAACTAGAGTTTCTCGAATTCACCAAATCAACCAAGATCGACAATCCGAGAGACGCATCAAGAGACACCAGAGGGCAGCTGGTACACCCCTGGTTTCTGGTTTCCCCTGTTCCTTCTATGGTAGAGCGTGTGGCTCAAGGATCGGACTTGACGCCCACATGAAGTGGCACCAGCGTCAACGTCGCTGAACCCTCCCACCCCCATCCCTAGAGCAAGCGTCATCATCAAACACGATGGACAGCTAAGAGAGAGAGAGTGTGCGTGCGTGCGTGCATATGGGGTTTTCTGTCTATGTTTTATGCATGTGGATGTGTATGAACCTGTGTGTGTGTGCGTGTCTGTATTCTGCATGTTCAGTTTTTTTGCTTTTACTTGTATCACTTGAATGTTTTGCTTATAGTCAATATGTTTCATGTACAGCTGCTTTGTAACAATGAAAATTGAAAAAAGCACTATATAAATAAAGTTAAGTTGAGAATAAGATGGTCTGAATCGCATCGCAACAAACAAGGGACAGGGTTTTTTATAGGGATAGGCACCATTTGTTGAAATTGTTGTACTTAAAATGATTAGCAATTTTTACGATGTCACACTTTATTGTACATTCAACAGGCAGCATGAGACGTCCACTTGAACTCACAGACATGATGTTCTTATAGATGACCCTATAAAAATGCTCTTCACTGTTCCACCAGAGCAAACAAACATGGTAAGTTTTATCATAAGAGCTACGTATGATGTGCTGCCCTCATCAATACATCTGCATGTTTGGTATGGACAGGATCCAGCTTGCCTCCTATGTGCAGCTCCAGCAAACCTTAAACATATTCTTGTGGGTTGTAAGAAGAGCTTGACACAGTAGAGATACACATGGTGCCACAATCAAGTATTAAGTGCTTGGCTGCAGCAGTAGAGACCAAGAGAGTGACAGCAAATGCCATTCCCCAAAACGCCAAGACTAACTTGCTAAAAAGGCAACCCATTATTCAATAGGGGCAGAAACAGCAGAGAGACAGTATGGAAGACCAAAAGGGTCATGTTCTCTCTCTCAACATTAAACCTAAGGCTTCGCCATGAATCTGCCACAAGACCAAGAATAGACATGACACGATGAGGCAGAATCATGACAAAATTGGGACACACAACTCACGAGATGTCTATCTGATAATGGCAAGGAAAGGTAAGTATGCTTTGTAATTCTATAATCATTTATCCCCAAACACAGAGGATGCCTTCCCGATGAACCAGTGAAACCTTAGACCACTTTTCCTCTGTTCATATTTTTGACTGTTTCCGCCTGCATAAGGCCCGGGAAATGTCCTATTGGGCAATTCAACTGTGCTGAAATTGTGGGATTATAACAATTAGTCCTATTATGCGAATAAGCAAATCTAGGTAGGTCGAGAGGGACAATTTTCCTAACAAACAATCTAATTTCAACGTCATACAGTATATCTTTAAAAGCATGAAAAATATATGTGATTTTATAGAACCATCATTATAGCCTTTTCTTCTTCAGCCAATAGCCTGAGGCCAAGCTTTCAAGGCTTGATTTACATTTACACATAACAGTACACCAAGTTCGAAATGTAATTTATTCTGTACTCAACTGAAGATGAATTCTGAAAGTGGATGTTTAATGTTTCATACAACATCATATTGCTGTGTTGGTACTGCTTTTGCAAACACCTGCCTCAAGTCCAACCATGAAAAAAAGGGTCCTATCTCCATTACACACACAACACAGGTCTCACGCACAAATCGCCATCATAGTTACCCAAACACATATGGGCACACCGCATATTGGAGCAACCTATAAAACTTGATCTGTCTTATTTCCAAACTCAACACATAATCACAACCACCATGCAGACTATCTTCATCTGTTTTAATAACAGTTATAATTACTTCTTATTTGCATCCAGTTACAGCAATCCGGCCATGGAGCGCCTGTTATCAGCAGAATGTGGGATTCTAAATAGCATGATGTGAATTCATGATATGTGGATGCTTACTGTGCTGTTGTGTGTGTTGATTGGGGTGCAGTTGCTTATCGTAATAACACGGGTGTATGCATGCATGTATGGGAAAACAAGCAGCTTCAATATAATCTTGTGTATTGCATATCTGTGTGTATGTGAATTTATGTGTGTGTTATTTGTGTGTGTGCTCTACTTTCCTAATCTCAGTAATGAGGTCTGGGATGTTATTAAGTCGATTCAACATGATGACAAATAGAAATTCATCATGATCACCATGTGTAGCCTACCTGAATTTTTAGCAAAGCTAAACGTCCAAAAAGCTGTACATACACACACTAACTTCTACATGTAATTTTTTAATATAGAAATAATACTTATGCATAAAGTCATTATTAAAGGGTGGTGCCACAGTGTTTCATGCATTCTGATATCTTGAAAATGTTAAACATGCTGGCTTCTCATGCTTGACATCAACTTGTCAAAAAACGAGTTGGATTTATGACAGAGTATTTCTGTGCTCAGTACACTACCCAGCATTCGTATAGGTTTCGGAAAGCTTTTTTCGAACATGAGATTTGCAGAAGCCATGTGCTTTACTACCTCTTTAACTAATCTAAAGGAAAGCAGGGTTTTAATGAAAGTCAAATGGAATGTCTCCATCATAATAAAAACGTGTAAACATAAGGGTGTGCTTGTGTCATGTTGAACATGCAACAGGTGTAAACGCCTATCCTGTTTTTGCCAAGTGGTAAAAACTCTTAGAACAACATCATGTTGACCCTGGGACAACATTTAAATCAGATTTCAGAAAAAAGTTTGCCGTTTATTTTAAGTTTAATCTTCCAACCATGATGAGGTGCTTCTAGACCATTGTTTTTCACTTATCAGTTCCCTCTGATTTTAGGGGTAAGTTATGGTTAGGGTTGGGGTTTGGTGTGGGTTTAGGTTTTACTCAAAACAAAATATGTTGCCCTAAAAACATCAACCACTTGGCAAAATCAGGTCGAGCAGGTGTATACACAGGAAAACTTGAAATTATACCATTAGCACCAAACTGTTTAAGTGAGATATACTGCTGCACTTTGGATTATGTTACAATCTATTTGATTAAAGTCTTTATCCTTCAGGTTTATAAAGGACAGCACTGATTGTATTTCATACACATTCAACATCAACATCTCTAAACAGGAAATGTGTTAACAATTTTGCTCTTATTCCGATGTAATACTATATCCCACAGACTGTCATTATGCATGTTAAAATACACACATTAACATAATTCACATTAAATATTGATATATACTTGTAAATATACAATATTGGTCTGACTTGATATGGCTAGCAAGCAACGTGTACTTTTAAATATTCCATTTGTTTATTAAATTGCAGCGATCCCTTCTTTTCTTTTTGAAGGGTGGGTCCTTTTCAGTGAAGATGGGAACTTTCTCTTCCTCTGTAGCGTTCCTCTATGGAATGCGGGGTTCCTCAAGGCTCCATTTTGGGTCCTATTTTGTTCTCCATATTCTTGCAGCCATTAGGAAATATCTTTGAGAAACACAATATGTCACATAATTTTTTACTGATGATATTCAGATTCCCCGTGACCCGAGGTAGTTCGGATAAGCGGTAGAAAATGGAATGGAATGGATATTCAGATTTATCTCCCCATTCAATCGAGAGGGCCGTCTCAGTCATCTTTGTAATCTTGTTTTGAGGAGGTGAAATGCTGGCTAATGCTAAATCGTCTTCAGCTTAATACTACTAAGTCGGAGGTAATTTTATTTGGGTCAAATCAAGTTGACATAGACAATAATGCTCTTTTAGGATCATGGTCTTCCAATGTGCGGTCACAGTTAAGAAATTTGGGAGTCATCTTTGACCCAGCTCTTACTTTCAAAAAAGCAGGTTCATTCTGTGGTGAAGAGTTGCTTTTATCAGTTGAGGATTATTGCTAAAATTAAATCTTTCTTATCATCCACGGATTTAGAGATAGTGATTCATGCATTTATTTCCTCCCGTCTGGATTATTGTAATGCACTGTACATTGGAGTAAATCAATTCTTGATTTCTAAGTAAGTGGTCCAGAATGCAGCTGCGAGGCTTCTCACTAGCACAAAGAAAAGAGAGGATATTACCCCTGTGTTAAAAAACCTGGATTAGCTCCCGATAAATTATAGGGTTCAGTATAAAATGATGTTGTTTGTTTTTAAAGCTGTTCACGGTATGGCGCCAGAATATATTTTGGGAACTGATCCATAGGAACTTGTGTAGAGCTCAAATGTCTTTTAATGTAAGAATTTGGCAGTTTTCATCTGTGTATTGATCCCCATTGAATAATAAATAACATTGAGGTTGGTTTGTGACATACAGCATAATCGAAACTAAAAATAGAAGAGAGCTGAAAAGCCACAAAATGATTAGAAGGGATAATGTAGGCTAAAAAAAGTGTGTGTGTATGTGTGTGTTCTAGATTTGGCTTGCAGATGACAGGGTCTGAATGAGAGGGATTTAGCTATCCAGTACAGCTTAGATACACACTCATTTTACGCTCCATCAGAACATGTTGATACTAAGTGATCTTCAATGGTAAATGTTTCATCTCGCGGGGGTGTGCTTGTCCGGTTAGATTCAATGACTGAGCATTACAGAAATCCTCTGTAGCATTGTATTCATTCATCAGACAGTCCTTTGAAGTGATGGGCTTAGCAGAATGTTGGCGTGAGATAGTCTGTAAAAGGCATGAGGCCACATAAGAGTGGCACTGGTCCACCCAAATCGACAGCTGGTACACCCCAGGGCGGGACGTAGTCCTACTCAAGTTATGGAAATAATGAGGAAACCAGACAACGACAGTGCATTCTGTTGCACACAAAAGCCTTTGCTTTAATACATGCAATGCTATGTATATACAGTAGGGTTCAAAAGGTGTCAATTAGACCAATGAGAACACGATTTACAAGGTTAACAATTAGGTTTATAATATTTAAAAATTGGACAATAATAAAACATTAAATTAGTAAATTTTTTACACCACTAAAATAAAACCCAGAATAGGTTTATTTACAAGCCAATGGTTGACTTTGTCGTTTTTTGTCCCAACCATGGGCAGAAAATAACCCAGCATTTTTTCGAATACAACTTTAGGGTAATTTAATTACTGGTGGTGTACTGTTTTTTTTTTGTTGGCTTAAAAAGTTTACCAACTCTCAATAATTTATCATCACATAAAAAACATTTGATTATTAAAATAAAGGGGCATCTGAAGAACTAAAGATTCAACCTATTTTAACTAGGTCCATCTTATGATTCGAGACTTGCCACTCATCTATTAAGAGTCCCAGGACAGAGGGAAAGACAGAGGGAGGTAAGAAAAATGGAATTAGATTTGGATGACTAAAAAATAATTGGCCTAATAATGATGGAATTTAATTCAGCCAAACTGTCCTGAACGTTAGAAACCCAGTGGAGCACAACAGAGTAATTGAATTCTGTTCTCTGGAAGCACAAAGACCCCGGCAGTGACTTGGAAGAGTGTGTGCGTTTGACAGAGTGGACAGAGGGGGTGGCAAATGAGTCATGGGCTCGCCTACGCCAAAACCGCTTGTAATGGAACACAATGGCAGATTAAATAATTGTCAAATGTAGATTATCAAATTTGGTTGCTCTGTTCAATCATTACATTATCTATGAAGACCCTGTGCCCCCCCCCTGTGACCCTGTGCTCAGTGTCAGTCTTCATGTCATCAGTGTAGCATATTAAAGTGTTCTTGTGTGATTGTGTGATGTTTTAAAGCTAACATCTGTTCATCAAGGGTCAGTCTGAGTGAAAGGCAGCAAGATATCAAAGTGAAAAAGAGAGAAAGGTGCTGCTTTACGCTTGCATCTGAGCTACTTTTATCTCCATAAAACGTGGGGGATGTGGCAGGATTGCTAACCAGGCTTAAAATGATTGTTTCACAAAAGCAAATGAAAGCGGGACCCTATCCTTCTATCCCAAAATGATATGAAGGACCCTACCATCAGTGGTGTAAAGTATTGGAGTAAATGTAATTAGTTACTGTACTTGTGTATCTTTTTGGCTATCTACCAGCCAAACTCTACTATCTAGTTGTACTATGTATTAACGATATTACCAACTTTTACTCTCTATTGGACCACATTTTTTCATAAGTATATGTACTATGTATATGACTAATGCAATTACACATTCAATTTTGCATGGCACCTAGCTTTTTCTGCAGCAGTTTATTTCTGCCACAGGAGATACAATATTGTCATTTACAGGACGTTGTATTGTGCATTTTGCCCTTACTTACTGAAACTGGTCATCATGGCTTCTTTATGCGAATGCGGGTGCATTATCAGGTAGTTGACATCACTGGTGTTTCTATGTAGGAAGAGCACATGACTGCAGTTGTCGATAAGGCCAAAAGGCTTTGACTTTTGTAATTTTACTTAACATTACTTTATTCATCTGTTTTACTGAAGAGAGCTTTTTGAAGGAGATTGGTTTCCTTGTGAGCACTTGATCTTGTCAACCTTAATTTTGATCAGTTTGATGCGATTTCTCTCCTCACAAATCATCTGTTTCTTGATTCTCACTGACATTTCTCTTAAGTGTTAAGGACCCGTGCTGCTTTGAGCTTACATTCAGTATGAGTAAAATACTCAAGTACTGTTAAAATCAGATACTTTACTCAAGTTGTTTTGGATTTTTTGACTTGTAACTTGTAATGGAATAATTCTGCAAGGTATCTGTACTTTTACTCAAGTATGGTTTTCAGGTACTCTTTACACCTCTGCCTACCATTGTTGCTAAGACCACCTTAAACCGAAATATCCTTTTAAAGCCCTTGAACAAAAGTTACAAGTTTGGTTTATTTTTTATCAGTCTTGTATATTTTGTTTTGTCTCCAGATTCTGAACTTCTCAGTTTTGACCTTTCCATTGGTCAAATCAATCCACAGTTACCGCCCTTAAATCTGCCCTGAACACCTGCATCTAGGGAATGCTTAAGATTTGCCTCTGCACCATAGTCAAGGGCAGTTCGAAGCTAATATCACCGGCATTGCACATGCACTAAAGAGATCAGATTAACCTCGCAGCCTTCAAAGCATTTGATGGATGGATTAAATACACACACGTATGTAAACGACACATTTCATTTACGCAAAGCAGGAATCTACACATTCCTTTATATTTCACACATTATCATTAGGAGAATCATCCTGCTTGAGCCGTCATATTTTCGTGTCATTTTTCCATATAAGACTTTATCTCTGTCATCGGGAAGTGATTAACAAGACATTTTCATTCCAGTAGGGATTAATATCTGGCCCATGCACGCTGGGAGTTTCTAATCCTAATCTAAATGCAGTCCACAGAGCGTTTTCAGCAACACTGATTTGATTTCTGGGGTGATAGATTGCCAGATGTCCTTATCATGTAGTTTTTCGTGATAGCCAAATAGCAGTTATTTTTCTGGAGTGCTGGCGTAAAACCAGTAAAGAGCGGTGCTGATTAAATGATTCATTTCTCCCATGTTGCTGCTCACACATCTGTTTGGTGTAATAGGTCATCTCAGAATCTCTCCAAAACGTTGTGCCTGGTTCTAGGTCAGTGCTGAAATATTTATGAATATGCAAATATTTGTTTGGATCGTTGCAAACAGGAGCCCATTGAAAAGTTGCGAGGCCAACCCTCACGAGATCTTATTTATTGCATATTCATAAGCATCTATCAGACGTCCTGTCATGACTGGCAAAATGGTAAAATTTCAAAAATGCAGTGATAGAATAATAGATATACAGTTGCATGAATAAAATAAAACTTACATCTCGTCGCTGCATGTCCTTCTGAAACTTTGGATTTCCAGTTTTTCTGGAAATGGAAAAAACACTGAACTTTTTCAATGATTGGACACTGTGTTGTAGGGATATTAGAATGTTATCAATAATATCATATTGCAATAGCAAAATTGCCTTAATATTATCGTGGTCACAAGACTGTATGAAATGATAGGTCTTCTGGGCCTTTTAGATAGAGAATGTTAAACAATATTATTGTATAGTGAGATTTTGTTACATCGCTAATTTGTTGTCAAAGTTGACAATCACTTTTTAATACATATTATTGGCTAGATATTTGCAAAACTTACATAAAGAAAATGTTGTGCTATATACGTAGCACTAAAAGTGATTCTTGGCTCTCAATCACAGGGGAACCACTTTTAGTGCTAAATAGTACCATATGTCCGACCAAAACAATACCGTAACTGCAATAAAAATCACCTTAATGCCTCGTTCATAAATATGAATTAAAAGGAAAAGACAAAAACATAGATTGAAAAACATATACTGACCATTTGCTGTATGAAATGTTGGCCTTTGAATATTAATCATGTGCATGCATTTACATTTATATTTACATTTAGACATTTAGCAGACGCTTTTATCCAAAGCGACTTACAAAGAGTTTAGGAGCAATAAGCGATATGTCATACAGGAGCCATAATACATTAGGTGCCAATACAAAGTTACTGGTTTCAACAAAAGCTAGACCACTACCTGTTGAGAGAAAGGGTTAGTGTATTTTTTTTTTCATTTCTTTGTCAAGTATTCACACAAGAGATGGATTTTAAGTAGTTTTTTAAATGTTGTGAGAGATGTGGTTGAACGGACAGAGTTAGGAAGAATGTTCCACCAGGAAGGAGTTGTGAATGAGAAAGAGCGGGAGAGCGATTTACTGCCCTTATGGGAAGGCAATACAAGACGTCGCTGGTATGCTGAACGCAGGGATCTTGATGGGGTGTAGGAGTGCAGGAGAGTGTGGAAGTAAGCCGGTGCAGATCCAGTGATAGTCCTGTAGGCAAGCATTAGTGACTTGAATCTGATACGGGCTGCAACCGGTAGCCAGTGAAGCGAGATGAAAAGGGGAGTTACGTGAGCCCTTTTGGGCTGTTGGAAGACGAGGCGTGCTGCTGCGTTCTAAACCAGCTGCAGTGGTTTGATAGCCTTTGCAGGAAGACCAGCAAGGAGAGCATTGCAGTAGTCCAACCTTGAGATTACCAGGGCCTGGACAAGGAGTTGTGCCGCATGCTCCGTGAGATATGGTCTGATCTTTCTAATGTTGAATAAGGCATATCGGCATGACCGTGTTGTCTTTGCAATGTGATCATTGAAGGACAGCTGTTCATCTAATATGACTCCGAGGTTCTTGGCTGTTTTGGAATGGGTGATTGTGGTATTGCCAAGATGGATGTTGAAATCGTGTTGGACCGTAGGGTATGCTGGAAACACAAGTAGTTCGGTCTTGGCAGGGTTCAGCTGTAGGTGATGGTCTTTCATCCAAGATGAGATGTCCTCGAGGCAGGCTGTAATGCGAGCTGCTACAGTGGTATCGTCTGGGTGAAGCGAGATGTAGATCTGGGTGTCGTCGGCATAACAGTGAAATGCATATTACTAACAGACATAAACACGGAAATTGGCAAAAACATGCATTCAGCGTACTTGTATATGACAGACAGGTATGTAAAGATCAGCAACCAGGTGTTTTTACCTTGTGAGTTAACTTCATTGTCTTGCAAATGCGCACTCTGTTTCTATCTGCTCTAAGTTTTTTTTAACACTGAGGACGTACGAGAAAACACTGAACTCACCGAGAAAGACACTGCTATAACTTTCTTTCGATGTAATGTATAAGCTTAACAGAAATTATGTCGGTTAAAAGTCTTCTTAACCGATGGCCGCGATACGTTTTTCCACAAACGTTTCGACATAACTCCTGTCTTTGGACCAATGTAAAGTGTCAGGTTTAGCCGCGAACATGTAAACAACAGCCGCTAACCGGCTCCCCCGCTCATGGAACATAAAGACATTAATGTTCCATTTTAAATCCAACAACAGCACATCTTTGTTGTTTCTTAGACATTTTTTTCGCTGGCTACTTCTGCTCTTGCCTGAAAATGGCAGACAGTGTGTCTCTGGCGGAAGGTGGAAATACACGCTCATATGGCGGAGTCTTTGAGCCTTTATGCGTGGGCATAAATCAGTGTGACATAACATTGATAGGGGATCGCCGACAGCCTGTTTTGTGTCACTGTTGTGGTTAAAGGAGATTACAAAAAGAAGAATAGATGGATTTGCAAAATGACAGGATTTCCTGCACACACACTGGCCACTCAATTTCTGGTAGACAAACATTTTAAAGTGCATTTGGGATAGCGGCCCTTAAACAGTTTATTTTTATAGAAACGGTGCTATATAGCACCTCTAAGACCCCAAAGACCCTATGAAGAACCACTGAAGAATACATACAGTACTTAAAGTGGTTCCCCTATGATTAAGAGCAAAGAGCCACTTTTAGTGCTTTAGTACGTTTTTTAAAAGTGCAGCGATAAACATAAAGGGCGAACTTTTAACTGCTGAATTTCCATTGCAGCCAACCAAAAAAAGAAAGACAGTTATACACAAAGTGTTTAAGTCAGACATTAAATGGATCTGCCAGCTTTCCTGCCATGTGAGGCGAAGTTACAGAAAGATTGAGCTATTAAGCAAGCACCCAGTATGACATGCAGACTCTTACATCTGTTTCTGTCTCCGCTTGACCTCACACTATTCTCTCTCTCTCTCTCCCTTTCCTAATCTCCATGGATGCTTTCCATCTTCACCACAGAGAGAGATGAAGCCAGACCTGGGTTCACATAGACCTGCACTACCTGGTATGTGCTTGAATTACAGGGATGAAGGAAAGTGCCAGGCCAATAAGAAAAACAAAGTTAAACGAAACAGTGTTAAACATATTATTGTGGAAAAATGGCATTGCAGTCTCAGTCTGTCACATTAAGAGAGCTGAGATAATTATTTTAAAGGCACGCATGCATACACAACCAAACAATTTAAGAAGTTTAGTGCAAAATTTGGAGAACTCATGAAAACACAGCGTGAGCCTTCTGGTGCTGTTGTGCGGCACAAGTTAAATCTCCATCGAACCTCTTTTCACAGCAGATGCAGATGAATCACCCCGTTACACGCTTCTGGTTTCAAAAACATCTAAAATCAGTTCTGTTCCATACCGGCATCCCAGCACATCACTTCTCCAGCCATTCTTTACGCATTGGCGCCGTGACCACGGCTGCCCAAATGTGCCTCTCACACTCCCAGATCCAACCGCTCAGCCGATGGTCATCTAAGGCTTTCAAAAGTTACATCCAGCAAGACTTTATGTTAATGAGCTATGACGTGGTCCGGCTGCAATCAAACGGATCGTAGAAGTCCACCGCTTGAGAGGATTCCAGAGAACGCAGCCCTGTAAACTCTGGTCTACACCAGAGCGTCCAAGAATCTTTCTACAGCGTTGTTGGAAGGACGACCAGAGCGATTTTTGATGCTCTCGAAGGTGGCGGTGTGAACGCACAGTTAGGCCAACCCCAAATGCTCTCATTGCTTGAGACGTGTGGCTAAGCCCATCCCAAGCTAGTTCCGATCAACATCCCACTCCTTCTGTGACCCTTCTCTGTCTATACGTTTCTGAGCCAGTGAGCAATGCATTAACTTTAACAGCACTAAAATTTATGTTAAATAAATAAAGTATTCATTCAAGTCCACAGGAAAGCAAGAATTTTGATAAGGCTACACTTAAGTCATATGAAAATCATTCTCTAGCAGATAGTCAAGTAGCCTACACTAAATAAAGGTGCTTCACGATCCCTAGAAGAACCATTTTTTGTATAAATGGTTCCATGAAGAACCTTTTAGATCCAAAGAACCTTTCTGTCTCGCAAAAGTTATAAAAATGTAAGCAAGAGTTGGTTGTTTAAATATCCTTTGACTGAATGGTTCTTCGAAAACCAAAAATGGTCCTTCTATGACATCGCTGTGAAGAACCTTTTAAGCACCTTTATTTTTAAACATGAACTAAAAATCGTATCGGTCCAGTGTTGACTTTTGTGTCCGGCTATTTTTTCTATTTACACCACCAGGACTGTGTGCAAACACAATATTTTATGTACACAGACACAGTACACAGGTTCCCAAACTTTTCAGCCTGCGATCCCCAAAATAACATTGCCCGGAACTCGAGGCCACCACTATCCTCAGAGGTGGATAAAGTATACAAACATTGCGTGCAACTGCGCAGAAGTACTTATTAGGTCAATCCTAACACAAACATTATGACAACACAAAAGAAAACAAATTTCATCAAACTGATTCGATTTGATGGATGTACTCTTTATGCAAATGCCGGGCTCCTCCTAAGACTGATGACTTTTTATTGGCATGGTTTCATTTTTAACTCATATTTATATATATTTTGTAACACTTATTCATTAACTGCGCAATTTCGAATAATACAAAAATATTTCTGGAAATCATCTTGTGTCCCCACCCTCGCGGCCTTGCGACCCCCCATGGGTTCCCGAGCCCTACTTTGGGAACCCCTGATTTAGCAGACGCTCTTATCCAAAGCGACTCACAAGTTGGGTAAACAATGGAAGCAATTGGGTGAACATTAGGACAACAAAAAGCATAAGTGCAATAAAACATGTCTGACAAAGCCTACTACAGTGTTCAGAGCTAAGTTTTTTTATATATATATATAGAGTAGAAAAGATTTAGAAGTCAGAAATGATCGGTCAGGTGTTGACGGAATAGATGTGTTTTCAGCCGATTATTTAAGATTGCCACAGAATCTGCTGATCTTGAAGCAGCAAGCAGATCATTCCACAGATGTGAAATTCTCCAGAATTCTAGTAGATCTGCTTGGTTGCAAAAAACATAAATAGAGAACTGGGGCTGTTTGCTTAGACACAGAATAACAGAACTGGGTCAAATACTTATTGCACAGGTGATTCTCCAATGTAAATCCTGCAGTCTAGGAATAGTCAAAATCTGTGTCTGGGAAGCCAGAACTCATCTGCAAATCACATCAAATTAAATGGACTGTTTCTGGATCAGCTCAGATATCATCAAATAATAACAAAGATAGCTAAAACCCTGATCAGGGTGTAACCCACTGTAAAACTGATCATTCTGTATATACCACACAGCAAATCGACACTTAAATTGCTGTTCCCAGACATTTATATACACTAAATTACAGCCTCTACCAATTTGAACACAAAGGGTTATAAAATCTCTGGAAAGGTGCAGATTTGTGCACAGGTAGGTAAATCCTGGCATTTTTATGTTGCCTATTCATTGTCACGCAATCTTTTAATCGGTTGGGTTTGATTAAACGGAATGATGTCATCACGTGTCATGATACTCATCTGGACCTATTGCATAAGCTTTAGTCTATAATTCTGCACTTTAATACTTGTGTTTGGGCATTGATAATAATGTACAGTTCTGCCCTAATTTTCGAATGCAGTATTTAATAGATGAAATACAATGATGGTTGGTGGTTATCCTTCAGTTTTTTGGTTTATCAGTTCTTATTATGTTTCATTTCTGATTCTGTATCCTTAGCGATTTTATAAAGAGGATGAAACACTTACAAAACAATATATATTTGACTGTTGTCGTATTATATTATGGAGCAAATGTAACATTATAGTTTATTTTGTTTGTATTACAGTATAAGAATGGTTTGAATATAAGACTTTATTATATAATGCTACACACAAAATAACATTTTTGTAAGTATTTTGTTTTTGTTATTGTTATTTTGTCTTTTATTATGCACTAACTTCTCCCAAACTTTTGGTACACTTCACCACAATAAGTTGAATGTAGTCGTTTATTATGCACTAACTTCTCCCAAACTTTTAATACACTCCAGCACATTAAGCCTAACAGTGTTTGCTTTATTATGAGTCGTATTTAACCAAAAGAGCAGTTCAGCGAGTGTCACGGCCAAATATGAAAATGCACTCAATCTGTGTGTTTATGTATGTTTTTTCTTTAAACATCATTTTATTCTTAAAATCATTTCATTATTTTTAGTTTGCATATGAACTCGTCATTGGATCCATGCATACAAAGATTAGAGAGAAGAGAGATAAGGGAAAGGAAAAAAAAAAGATTTCTAAAGTGATACGCAACAGAAAAGAAGAGATTAAAAAAGCAGGTTGTGAAGACAAAGAATTAACAGAGAGCAAAGGAATCCCATACGTTCAAACATATTTTGCAAGGGCTTGTGGGAAAGCAGCAATGCAGGTGTATTGCTTCCTTAAATGCAGAGTAACAGTGTCAAACCGGGCGAGGTCATTTCAAAGCATAGTGAGCTATTTTGGTAGAGTATTTGTAAAGTTTTGGTCCCATTCGTGACCAGGCATTGAAGAGATAGAATGCTGATGTTCATGGCATCCTTTTGATAATTTTCTTTCTTCACTGAATTATCAACGTCAGTGATACAATATACAGTATATGTATATACAGTATATCAATCATACCTTCACATATAATAGATAATTCATAAAAAAACATTACATAAAGTATGTCTTACATAGATTTGTATAATCACTGTAAACATTTAAATTCATACAAGTACATTTGACCAACAATGAAAAACAAAGAAAGTGCTTTATAAAAGACATGATAACATTTTCCTGTTCATTTGATTGTTTTGAGGCAAAATATCACAGTTTTAGGACAAGACACATATTTGGTAGTGTTATCAGATTTTTTTTAATCATTATTTATTTTTTAAGTTTGCTTAGCTCTAAGCAAAGATACATTTTATTTATGTTTTCGTCATCGTATAAATGTGTACACACACATACAAACCCCTGCAAACCCCTTAAGCTGTTTTGGAACTTGGCATTTGGTTTCTAGCGGGTCCAAGCTGTCAGACCAACTTGGACCAGCAATGAACCAGTTACCAGTTGGTGTCAGACCAGCTATGCTGGATTTTCCAGAATGGCCGTTCACACAGAGTCCACCTTGACCTGATTGTTGTTAGTCATGAGTGGCGAGGGTTTGCTCTTGAGTCTCTCTTGTGCTTCATTAGAACTTTCCGGAAAAAAGATCTTTGCAGTACATACCGACACCACAATACGCTTGTACTCGCGACGAAAGTTCTGGTTCAGCACTCCGTAGACTATTGCATTGAGGCAACTGTTAAAGTACGCCATGAAATAACTTGCCACAAAGAGCCACTCGGGTATCAGAGGAACCACACGCTCTGGAGAAATCGCCACAGCCAACCCAATGAAATTTAAAGGTGCCCAGCACACGGCAAAGAGCACGAACACCACAAACATTGTGACAAAGTTTCGTATATCATGCGGCGTGAGCTTGGGGCGATTGTCAGGCTTGACGCGTCGCCTCACCTGTATGACCAGAACCCAGATTCGCAGGTAGCAGTAAGTAACGATCATGATGGGAAGTATGAAGTGGAAGAAGACGACGGCGATTGTATACGCAGAGCTAGCCGACTGCTCAAACGTACAGGAATAAACCCGCGGATCATACTGCAGTGAGCCCACGAACAAGTTGGGCACGATGGCGAGCACTGTCAACGCCCAGATCAAGAGCACATAACACACTGAGTTTTTGTCGCTGTATAGCTTGTCATACTTGAGGCTGTGGCATATGTAACAGTAACGGTTAATTGCGATGCCGGTGATGTTGAAAATGGAGCCGATTACGCTGACGCCCATCAGGAAGCCGCTGATCTGGCAATGCATGTATCCAAGGTTCCAGCCCCGGTGAAATATGGAAGTGAGGACAAGTGGATACGGATAGATGGCCACAACCAGGTCCGCCACGGCCAGACTGACCACAAAGATGTTACCTGAGAAAGAGCAGAGAAGAGTTAAGGAGCGTTTTTAAAATGTTGCCACAATGTTGTGATTGTGGTACGCGTACCACTAGTGGTACTTGAAGAGACCCAGTGATACATGACATGAAAGAACATTCTATTTAATAATTGAGATTTCGTGTTTTAAATACAATTTCAAATGTTTAATACATGATTGATAAATAAAGAATACATCTCAGCTTATGTGCAGCTTTAAAATTGTTGTATGAGTTATTGTATATTTATGTCGATGTAACAGTTAACTCTGGCACGTGATGGGCAGCTAAAAAAAAAAGCGGGAGTCCTATTTCAACACGCGTCTGCTCGAGGTTTAATCAATGAAGCGAGCATTGCGATGTATTTTCGTCGCTTTGCTTTGACAAGAGCTGCTGCAGAAAAGTGTAAAAGTCTCTGTTTGTTATATACAGCTGTTCTCTTGATGTTTAAGTACAAGTATATTTATTTATCTAATGTGTTAAATATTCTTCATTCATTCATTGTTTGTCTTTAATATAAGTTTGTAATTTACATAGCCCTGTTTACTGTGCACTACAGAGAAGTGTTTTGTGTCCACTATTACTCCTGACTCACTTGAAAAACATGAAAAAAACATGTTCTTTAGTCTGAAAACAGCTAGTAAATAAAAAGTAGTTTTTATTATCAATAATACTCTAGAATCGGAGGACGAAGCGTAAAGATAAAGATTCACAGCTCTACTATTAACTTGAGTGTTTATTCATGTGATTTTATATAGGCGGTCATTAGGTGAAACTTGGAACAACTAATTTTATTAAAGCGGTCATTTGACTCGGCAAAAACGAAAATTATTGTTTGCTTTAGATGTAATACAATGTGTAAACACGATTTAAGGTTAAAAAACGCTTTATTTTCCACATACCGAGCATGTTTGTATCTCCTCTTTGCTCCGCATCTCTGAAATGCGCTGATATTTGCAAAGCTCATCGCTCTGAAAAGCACAGTGTGCTATGATTGGCCAGTTCAGTAGTGCGTAGTGATCGGTCGAAAGACTGCAAGGAAATGTAACGCCTTTCAAATATTCAGAACATCAGGCTGCGACGGCACATTACAATAAGATTTACAAGACCGCCCACAATACTTGCGTGCAAATTTGGCCGGTCTTAATCAAATCACTCCACGAGCTGAGGTTATGGGGGTTTAGGGGTGTGGTTACACAAGGCGTTTCAGGCATTTTTGCAATTTCAGGTGTCTAATACATGCATGGGCAACTTATAACAAACCAATGACAAAGAAAAACACGTACTTCCGGCGAATCACTCCTTTTAAGGTGGTACTTGATCTGAAAAGTTTGAGAACCACTAGTTCAGAATGTTCAGTCAGAACACTAGGTCTTCCAGAAGGACAATAAAGCTTTTACTGCTCCAATAACAGCATTCCAAACATTCAATTACATTGTTGTACGTGTGTGTATATAAATGAGAGCGTGTGCAGGCAGGGTAATTAATTAGTTTCTCCCCATTCTTTGTGGGCAGGGTGTGTGCATGGTTAGGCATGGCCTATAGGTGAGGGCTGCTCTAGGAAAAAAACATGAGCGGTTCTAATGAATGCACATCTGTAATTGCCGGCAGGCACAAGGGCTGTGAAAAGCTGAATAATTAACTAACACTGTAATCAGAGGGAAACACTAAAGGCAGATGCAGATAAACTGCACTCTGTGTATAGCCTCTTTATTCTCTGGAGATTGTGTTGTTCTCTCCAACTGTACACAAAGGTTGTGTGTCGCTTTGTTACCTTTGGACTTATTTGGCAAAACATTGAAAAGAACTCTTTGTTTTTTCCACAAAAGGCTAAGAAAATGAAGATTTGTTTAATGTTTCAGACTAGATAGGGAAAAACTGTAGACCTTTTACAGATGTAATTGGATTATCATTTTCTTTCTAAACTGCATACAAGTACAGTGAATTATTGACATCTGATATCGTTCTTGACACATCGACACATTAGCGTTTATGCTACAAATGCGTCATATGAGTTTTTAACCACCTCTGAATATAGTTTGCGTGATGATCACAAAATGTTTCGACCCTGTAAAAAACATGTATTTGGTTATGTCTATTTTTGATGAGACCACCTGGAATTCATTTTAAAATAAGGTTGTATTTGAATAGTTCAGAAGCCAAATTCTCTAAATCCTATATTAGCAACTATTCTATTATTGCTCCTGTGTGACATATCGCTTTATTGCTCCCTGAATTCTCTGTAAGTCACTTTGGATAAAAACGTCTGCTGAATGACTAAATGTAAAATGTGGAAAAAAACATATAAAGAATGTGTAGGTGATGCAAAATGTTGACCGGTAGTGAACATCATCTTTGAAATCTGTAAGGTTTTTATTTTAAAGCAAACACACAAAAATCAGGCTTCTGATACTGCAAGTCAATGTAAGATACAGGGACACAAACTCATCTTGCCGTGTCAGCTGCCTTGCAGACCCATGTCAACATGTGTCAGAAGTGTTGTCAAAGAGAACAGAAACAGAAGCGCTAATTTGCGGACAGTGCGGTCTGACTTGCGATTAGATTGTGTTGGCCTGAAGTGAGGCTGTCACTCACACATCCCCTCAAGCACACAGATGACACATAAGTACACACACACAGGCAATATTCTCACAATTTACACAACTAACACCCAGGCAAATAACCTTGGCTGTTCTTAAATACCCAAGTTTTTTTTTTCCAAGCCTTCTTTGAAGACAGAATACAGGGCACCGCTTAATATCCTGAGCTGTAGAGGCGGCTGTATCAATTCTTTAAACCTCAAAATAAATATGTATTTATGATTATGACTTTTTCTTTGTGAGAAACATAAGAGAGATTGTTTGAAAAACAAGCAATGAAAGTGAATGGAGACTGAGGCTGATATTCCCTAATAGTGTGCCTTTGTGTTTCTTAGACGAAACAAAGTGCACGAGTCTGAAACAACATAATGGTCAGGAAAAACTGTTTTTAAACCTATACCTGCATGGACCCATTTGAACGTTCAGTAAACATTTAATTTCAGATTCTCCCAGCAGTTATCGCTTGACCAAGGCTGAGGAACTCAAACGTTGCCATTACGGGTTAAGTCCTGATTTTTACTGACAGCAGAGGTTGCACGGGTTGTCTCCATGACAACTTGTTCGGCACACTCAGCTTGTTTGTGACTAAGAGGAGAAGATGATGGAGGCCAGGGAGTCCTCCTTCTTATCGAAGACCCGCCCTTGACAAAGTCAAACTGTTAGGTCCTTATAGGGAATGTACAGTGATTTCATTGGCTTAGCTTTCCTTTCAATCTTTGAGGTTGGCTTATCAGAGTGATTAAAGGAAAAGTTCATCTCAAAATCAAAATTGTGTTATTCATTTCTCACCCACATGATGTTCAACAGCCCTGCGATGGGTTGGCACTCCATCCAGGGTGTATCCTGCCTTGATGCCCGATGACTCCTGAGATAGGCGCAGGCTCCCCGTGACCCGAGGTAGTTCGGATAAGCGGTAGAAAATGGAATGGAATGTAATGATGTTCAACATGTTTTAAGATCTCCCGGCATATTTTAGGTGACATCTGAGAGATTTCCAGGCCTCTTCATTGACATCATGGTTATAGTTGTTGTCAAGGAACAGAAAAGTACTAAAGACATCGTTAAATTGGTCCATCCGCTCATAGTAGCTCAATTTTTTTTTTTTGAAGCAACGAGAATACTTTATTTGCGAAAAACAAAACAAAATGACAACTGTAATCAATATATTCTCCTCTCTCTTGTCAGTCTATGGTGCGCATTCACGAGAGCACTTCAAGGCATGCGCATACGGTGGGGGCAGACGCCGGCGTTCTGACTGACAACTCTGAAGTGCAACTCTGTGTTTACAAGCAGCCGCGTGCTGTATATAAGATGATCTTCAAATTTGTATTGATGATTCCGATATTGAGGAAGACTCAAAAGACTTTGCCCAACCGTACAAACCGCATGCGTTTGAAGTGCCCTTGTGATTTGTGAACGGGCACCATACAATGCGCCGCGAGGCCTTAAAACATGTTGAACGTTGTGTGAGAGAGTAAAAAATAACACAATTTGGATTTTGAGATGACCTTTTCCTTTTAGGTGTCACACAAACCATTAAATGTAGCTTACAGGAAGAGAACTTTTGGGTTAGGAAAATTTTCTTTATTCCAAATTCCACCCAGCATGTTTTTCCTTGTAAGAATATTGAGAGAATATTACCGGACAGACAATTTTATATTAGACATAAGAGCATTTCCAGTGTAAACAGTAATGTTGATTGTGATGGCAATTATATAGTTTTGTCTCTACAGGGTTTAAGGTACAGGTCTTCAGGGAGGACCCGGGACCAGACCTGGGGCCCGTACCGGTTCAGGTCTATATTTTATATGGTCAGCCGGGTATTTTCAGAGAGCACAGAGATGATAGCAAACAAGTGCTGCTAATGTCAGCGGTCATGGGTGGCACTAAAACGAGCAATCATTATTATAGTTCAAAAGGGCAAACAGCTGAAGTTTTATTTTACTTGACTCGAAAGAGAAAAACACTGCAAATGTCTGTGACAGCAAGCAGACTTTTGAAGCTTGAATAATGAATGGAATTAAACATTGGCGAGAGGGGAATAACATGAACGAAACAAAGGAGGATTGCATCACAGTCAGGGAGGCAGTAGGTTTCATTTTCGCAGCTTCTTTACGGACTGAATTTGACCGGGTCCAGTTGGGTCCAGCCAGGTTCGGGTCCAGTTTTCAAATAATATTCGGGTGCGCGTCGGGTTCGGGTTGTAAATTTATGATTTTTCTTGGTTCTGCATGGGTCCTGGTCCTGCTTTAAAATGATTAGACGGGTCCGGGTCGACCTGTGTAGCACATTCACAAGTCTCTTCGGGTTCGGGGCCACATTTTTGGACCCGTGAAGACCTCTAATTTAAGGTTTATTTAAATATTCCAAAATGCCTAAAAACAACAACAGTGTACTTTTAACAAGTAGACACTAAATTCCTTAATGGGTTCTTAAATTACCGTACACCACTAAACACTTCCAGCCTCAAAGTGATAGTTCACCAAACAAAATCTGTCATCGTTTACTCACCCTTGTGTCTTTTCAAACATGTATGACTCTCTTTACTCTGCAGATCATAAAAGAAGATTGGTAACCTAATAGCGCTGGCACCCATTCATGTCTATTGAATGAACACAAAAGACAAAACCAATGCATTCTTCTTTGGAGTTCTGCAGAAGAAAGTCATAGAAGTTTGAAATGACAAGAGGGTGAGTAAATCATTTTGGGCTGAACTATCACTTTAAGGAAATCATATTAAAATGTGCATAACATCTTCTCTTAAGCGTCTTCAATTTTTGTATGGAACGAGCATTCTAATGTTAAAGGACAGGGTTGCCCCAAGCACGGCACATCCCATCAGGTGCAATATATCCAATATATTCTTACGTGCGCCATGTTGCCTCAATTAGGGAGGAATGCCTAGAGTCAAAGATCTTTTGCTCAGGATGGATTCAACGGGTTGACTGGTTACTGTATTGACAATGTCAAAAACTTATTACAGTCTTCCTTCCTTGCTTCCGGCAGGCCATTATGCATAACCTACTGGATTATATATGTTAATGAATGTTAAACGCCTCTCGATTATGAATATATTTCAATATGTCAAGGCGTGCCATTTTACAGATATGTCAACAGAGGAGGACAGACATGTAATTGCAGGTATACTTTGCGTTTGCGCACAACTAACCCATGACTAAAATTCGTAATACAGTTTTGGTATACACTTAAAATAAATAAATCAGCAATGGTCTTTGTTTTACAAGCTTGAAGTAACTCTAAAATTCTCTGTATAGCACTGAATCACACTTATGTAGGTTCTGTGTGTCCGTGTGCATGTGTTCATAAGTCAATAAATTTGAGAGATTTCTTAACATTTTGTTGATAAGCATTAACACTACAAAGTGAAATGACAATTATTCATTGAGTGGAAAATAGCCAATGCACAGCTTTGAATGTAAAGTTCATAATTATTCCAATTATGGTTAATAATTTAAAAACCTATTTTCAGCTAACTATCGCTCAATAAAACTCTCTTTTCAATACCCAGATAATGAAATAATTCTAGTTCTTCTAAAATAAAGGGAATATGGCCTTTTAGGTTTTTTCGGATTATCATGTCAGCAAAAGCTGAGGTTATTACATTTTGACTGACACTAATATCATGTTTATGAACAAGAAAGGCAATAATGAAGGGTCACTCTCTCTTCCTCTCTACAAACTCTGTTTGAAAACAAAATGATCGCTTTGATGGCTGTTTATGAATATTAATAACAGTATTCTGCCACAGATCTTCATAAATACAGACTGGATACAGAAAGGAAAGTATGGACAGAAACTGATTTTTATTTAGATGGAATAGGCTTTCTTTTACTGTTACCTCCCATATAAACACAGAAAAAGAGCCAAGGTCACCTAGCCAGTGCTGCACTCAGTACTAACAAAGAGTCTGAGTGGAGACAGTAATCTGCTTGGTTAAGTCAGCAAACACGACTGATATGGAAACATTCGACAGACACACACACACTCACATTTGCGTGAAACTGCAGATGGCAGGGACTCTTCCTAAGTGACAATATTTAACCTCATCATGGTTCAAGATAATATTTATTTTATATAATGATTTCGCACGAAACGCCAAAGTCAATACCGATGATTTGATTGTTAGAAACACAATATGTATTTGGAGATGCTGGTGGTGACACAAGGTGAGGTAAATTCATATTACGGTTCAGGTGATGTCTTTGTACTTATTTATCATATTCACATTTGCAGATGCACACACAGTGACTGATCAGGGTTGATCCTGAAGATTTCGGCATCAATAGTTTTAAATAAAACTGATTGCATCTATTTATTCATCTGTGATTTAAAAATGTAAAATATGTTCTAAAATATGTTAACATTAATATTATTTATATTGTATACACTATTTTACACACATTTCACAGACAGTGGATGTGAAAATAATCAGCAAATTCTTGTTTGACTTTAGTTCTGAACAAACTCAGCAGAGAGATATTACATAGGAATGGGTCACACATTACATATGTGACCCTGGACCACAAACCAGACATAAGTAGCACAGGAATTTTTTGTTGGCAATAGACAAATCGATTTTTTTATTATGCCAAAAATCTTTAGGAACTTAAGTAAAGATCATATTCCATGAAGATATTTTGTAAATTTCCTACCGTAAATATATAAAAACTTTTTTGTCAGTAATATGCTTTGCTAAGGACTTCATTTGGACAACTTTAAGAGATTTTCTCACTATTTGCACCCTCTGATTTCAGAGTTTTAAATAGTTGTCTCTCGGCAAAATATTGTCCGCTTCTAACAAACCATACTTCAATGGCGCATTTATTCAGCTTTCAGATGATGTAGACCTCAATTAATAAAAAATTACCCATAAGACTGGTTTTGTTGTCCAGGGTCACATATGATTTGGTTCATTAATTAAAAAAGGGCTTACCCAAAATAAATACATATAGTAAAATGTCATCCTTCAAATATGATGTGGACCAATCCGACATAATCTCGACTTTATATCTGTTGCCGTAACAATGATACAAAATAGCATTAATATATATGCTGTTAATTGAGACCCAAAACTCGCGTACATGAAAACCATGCAAACACACAGAACAGTTCCACGAGGGTGTGTTTACACTCGTGGAACTGTTCTGCGCGCGTGTGTGGTTTTCATGCGTAAGAGTTTTGGGTCTGAGTAAACGCTATATCGGTCCACTATCATCAGCATCAGTCAACATACATTACAGCAACTCCATATGTATCTCTTTCAAAAAAGGGTGTTCACAATGTGTTTTTAACTCTATATAACTTAACAGTGATGTGTCACACCCAAATACCTGTAATTAGATCGTCTGGGACGGATCTTAATAGGAGCAGTAAACAGTGTCTGTCTGTACTTGTGCACTTGTTTGCTTAACACACGGATATCATCGTTTCTGTGGAAAATGCCAAACCCAACAGCAAATATTTGAAATATTGTAATAGTCACATTTAGTTTAGTACAACTACAAAATGCACATTTGCAATTATGTTTTTGACCGCAAAAGGTATCATCACATGAGAGCGTGCATGGAGTCTCTGTACCTCTGGAAACTTGTTTCTGTCAATATGTGATCATTTTACAGTACATGTAGTTAAAGACTATTCACCGGAAATCATCCCATAATTAACTCGCCATCCTATGTTCACACGCTGTTGGGTATTAAAACATCACATCCTCTAACACTGACTCAGAGTTAATTTCAAAGACAAACATAGCCTAAAAAAATACCTTAATTAACCAAATCAAAAAGATTGCTTTTGATCATTAACACATAGCGTTAACATCTTCTCAAAAAGAAAACCTCAGACAACATATCACGTGACAAGCAAGCATGTTCAGAACCATCAGAGATTTCACATCTGTGAGCGAATAAGCTTATTTTTACTGACCTTTAGACTAAAGACAGACAAATAAAGGGTGAAAGCCAAAGAAAGATGCTCTTCGTTTGATGTATCAGGGTTCTGGGACGCTATCTAGCCTTTTGAATCTGAAAAAGACCAGAACTATTCATATCATCTCCCTTCAGTCATGGCTTTATCTTCTCACTCTGCCTCTTAGCAACGCATGCCTGCTTGAATTAAGGTCAGAAGAGATTTTAGTGTGGACAGTTTTTATCTTTACGATGCATGTGCACACAACATCTCTTCCTATCTCTTTAAACTGTAGACGATGAAACCAATGTTGGCAGTAAATGTTAGCAAAAATCTTGTTGACAATTAAAAAATGTTGTATTGCCGAAATAAAACTCAAAAGTGCATTTAATCCATACAACAAAACCATGGTTAGGGATAGCCACAGACCACAGACGTAGCTTTGAATTAAACAGGTACACTTTAATCATAAGGACATGAGAAACAATAGAATACGACATTTAACACCAGACAATGAACGAAGGAACAGGGTGTATAAATAGAGTCTGGTTGATGAGGCTGATGGCCGTCAGGTGCGGGGATTGCAGATGAGTGACAGGTACATGAGCGTGGAGGATCGCTGGAAGTAGTCTGGGAGTGAAACACGGGGAGAGTCATGACAACCATGACTTTGCCATCTTCATTTAAATCTTTCAATAAAAAGACTACAACTAACACCTGATTTGCTCTTTTTCTCAATCCACAATCACAACCTCACGTTGTGGGATGGTGTGACTCCAGCAAACACAGAAAGTTCCCCTACCGTTCCCCAATGTTTCCCGTTTGGTTTTTTGTTGGCAACCATAGGGGAACGTTCCCAGAAGGTTATATTTTTCCCAACCAAAAGCTAACGTTCCCAGTTATGTTCCCTCAACATAAATTACCAAATGTGATCCTTATAAGCCTAACAAAACATAACCATTATCAGGCAATACGGGCGCACATGCACAATGTTTTTTCTGGTTCTTACCATTTACCAAAGTCTGCCTTTAGATCTTAAAGCAAATTACGAATCAGGTCAGTAAGATTAGGGAAAGTGTAGAACTGGAACCACTTTTAATTTCAAGGAGCAATTACAAGCACATTATTCCATTCCATTCCATTTTCTAACGCTTATCCGAACTACCTCGGGTCACGGGGAGCCTGTGCCTATATCAGGAGTCATCGGGCATCAAGGCAGGATACACCCTGGATGAAGTGCCAACCCATCGCAGGGCACAAGCACATTATCAATATCACAAACTTATAAATCCCATGTGTGGCATCAGTGTTTTTTGTATGTATTATTCACAGTTTTAGATATAATAAAGCGACACGGAATTAGCTTTCACTGTTATGCTGATGATACTCAACTTTATATTTCCTCGATGCCTCATGAAACCCAGCAGTTTCATCGAATAAAGGATTGCATAGTTGACTTAAAAATGTGGATGAGTAACAATTTTTTACTACTAAACTCGGACAAAACAGAAGTGTTACTTACTGGACCGAAAACTGCTATGCGTAACAACCAAGAATACTGCTTAACGATTGACGGATGCTCCATAAAATCCTCGTCATCAGCTAAGAATCTTGGCGTTGTATTCGACAGTACTCTCTCATTTGAAAGCCATGTCGCAAACACCTGTAAAATTGCATTTTTCCATCTTAAGAATATATCTAAATTACGTCATATACTGTCACTTTCAGATGCAGAGAAATTAATTCATGCATTCATGACATCAAGACTAGATTACTGTAATGCACTTCTAGGTGGTTGCCCTGCGGGCCTATTACAAAAACTGCAACTGGTTCAAAACGCGGCAGCTCGAGTTCTTACACGTACAAAAAAGTATGAGCATATAACCCCGGTTCTGTCAACCTTGCACTGGTTACCTATAAAGCATCGCATTAACTTTAAGATCTTGCTTATTACCTATAAAGCCCTACATGGTCTAGCGCCGCAGTATTTGAATGAACTTCTATTGTATTACAGACCTCCACGTACATTACGCTCTAAGGGGTCCTGTCAGTTGGTAATACCTAGAATTTCAAAATCAAGTGCAGGTGGTAGATCGTTTTCTTATCTAGCGCCTAAACTTTGGAATATTCTTCCCTGCACGGTCCGGGAGGCAGACACACTCTGTCAGTTTAAATCTAGACTAAAGACTCATCTTTTTAATCTTGCATACACTACACCTCCATAATATTAATCCTCAGAGGATTTAGGCTGCATTATCTAGATCAACCGGAACCAGGAACACATCCAACAACAAATGATGCACTTGTTGCATCAAAGAGTGCAGAACAGTACTCTACTCTCAGCCAGTCTTGTCTCTTTGTTCCAAGGTTACCGCAGGATGCAGTTCATGCCCAGACCTGATGGCAGAGCTGAGAATGGAAAGCGGTGACCTGACAAGTGCTAAGAGGATAGAGCTGGATAAAGGACGCGACAACTTTGTTTTTCCTACAACATTTCAAATGGTATTAGATTGTTAATGATAATCTTTAATCCTTAATTTTTATATTTTTACTAAGCCTTGTTGTGCAAGCACTGTTGAGCTTGTGCAGAGGCAGCAGCTTTTGCCAGAGGGGAACTGGAATCCCCTGGTTGGGCCTGGGTTCCCCTGAGGTTTTTTTTCTCGATGGGAGTTTTGGGTTCCTCACCACCGTTTGCATATTGTTTTGCACTATCTGCCTGGCCGGGGGGGCTGCTTTAGAATTCATACTTGTATTAAATGTGTCTCATGTACAGCTGCTTTGTAACAATGAAAATTGTAAAAAGCGCTATATAAATAAAGTTGAGTTGAGTTGAGTTGAGTTTTACTGTGTTGAATCACGGATTTTGCCATCTGATAAGTGTAACTTGAGTTCAGTTATTGTAAGACAGTACATAAAGTACAGAATACTGCCCTGTCTCTGAAAGAAAGGGAGGGAATGAACACTACAGTACTGACAACATTTAGAGGCGAACACTTCTGTACTCTGCTTAATGGAAAAATATACAGTAGATGTTTTTTAAATATTTTTGGGGGTTTACCATTACATAGACATAAAAAAAATGTTTATGTAAATAATGTTTATCCATAAAAAGTGTGATATAAAACTACCTTTTGCAGCAGGAGGAGATCGGTTTCCTCAAAACCACTGTCGCTTTCACATGAAACCCATTGAACTAACTTATAAAATTGACTGCCTAACTACATTATATGTGCATGTAAGTAGCCTACCACATCTGTTGCTAACACACACGGTTTTCCGTCTTTTGCTTAAGTCACTTGTTACCTTCGTTAACGTCACATTTGTGCTCATGGAGCAAATTTGTCAGAGTTAATAAACCTGCTCTTTTCAAAGTTATGCCTAACATGGTAGCGTTACTGGAAAATAAATTCACTTTTTTGTAAGGAAAGCGCTCCTTCACACATGCCAAATGCCTATATAGACAGACGACCATATCAGACTGGGCCTTGTCAGACTGTGGAAGAACTCCAGCAGCTGGACACTGAACTAGCCAACAAGGACAAAAGAACCAAAATGGTAAATAAATATGCAAGCTTTTTAAAAGTACACTGTAAAAAAATTGCAAGAGCAAAGACTGAACGCTTCTCTAGCGAGGAAATTGCACACAAAGATAAAAAGCCTTCTCCTGTAGATGGTCTGCTCGTGCGCTTTAACCTGTTGCATGAGCAGATGCTCTTCCTCTCTGGAGAAGTGTCTGATATTTGCTCTTTCAATTTCTGTCATGTTAATAACGAATCCGCCATGGTGCGAGCGCAACTGTCTCCTAAGGGGAATGGGGGATGATTCTCTGATTGGTTTACTGCACGGTTTGCCCAAAACACACCCATACTCATAAGGAAAATAGGGACAACCCTTTTAGACCACGCGCTGGGAGCGCTGACCAATTTTCCAATCATTAAACTATAGCAAAAGTGGATTCGGACACGCCTCTGTCCACTGATCTTTGGAAAATCATTAAAACCCTCCAAAATCTTTGATATATTTTAGCATCTCCTGCTTAAATGACTCCTGTTCACCAGTGATATCAATCTTTTTACACCGAGGACAATTAACAGACTCATACACTCAACAACAAAAGATACATACATTCTCTAATTCTCAAGAAGTCAACACAAGACATTTAAAGTCAGGTGGGTGTAAACCAATTACTATTATTTTCTGTGTATAGCCTACATGTATTTTGTAGCTTTAGGAGGCCATTACTAAATAATAAAATCAGGTATTTAACAGAATACCAAATCAAGCTGGTCACCCAGTCCAAAAGTTTACATACACATGCTTGTTAAATGTATGGTGTTGACTTGAGCATCATGCAATGTTGTTCAAAGCACTGTCAAGGTGAAATAATTTTGTTTTGTGGATTCTTAATTTCCATCCTGAAATTATGAACCTGCATCCAGGGTCGGACTGGGTTTCACAGTGTTTCAGTTTAACAATCTGTTTGTCGAGGTCATTTAGAAAATATTTGTAAACTAACACATCATCTAGTGATGTGATGTTAAAGGCTGTTTGAATTTTTTGTAAAATCTTCGAAACAAAGTTTTCTATAGTAAAACCTTAATATATATACACCATAAAAAACTTGCCGACACTATAATGACTATTTCACATACAGTTATCAACTCTTACTCATGTGTTTGAGATCCTATCCATCTTACTCTTGTCCTTTACTTTGTTTGTTTTGAGATCATGCTGAAGTGAAAATCGACTTGAATTCCTTTGTATATAGTTATTTTATATTTCTCATTTTATATTTAAGAAATTGTTACGATAAATATTTGTATTTATAAGTATATACAACATATGATAAATAATTTACCAATTTACCAATTTAACGTTTTTATTGTTGTTCTTAATGCTTTCTTTCTACGAGTTTAATTTAATAAATGTTGTTTTATTTAACACTGGCTATTATTTATAGTCAGTTTTTATATTTATCATTCTATATTTAATAAATAGTTATATATACATATTTATATATATGTTTTATAATAATTAATTATCTATTTTATTTTTAAGAATATATTGTTGTTATTAATGTTTCATTATGTGTTCTATCCGTATGTTGTTGAAGGTTGTTTATGCAGTTTAATTTAATAAATCTTGATTTATTTAACCCCAGTGCTTGTTCTTTGAGCAATAAACAATCTATAACACATGATTTTAGACTTATTTGCATTAATCATAACATTGAGGTTAAGAGAACGTTATCGTAACGTTAGGGGAACGTTCCCCTAACCTACAGGGAACGTTCTATTAACGTCAAGAAAACTTTCCTGGAAAACCAACAGGGAACTTAAGAGTATCTGTTTTGGGAACCATGCGCTAACGTTCCCAGAACGTTCTGGGAACCCAAAATTGTTTGCTGGGACGGCCCCTGTCACACAAGCTCAGCGTTTTCTTCTGAGCGAGCAGAGACGACAAAATACCACAGGTGGTGTCACACTCCACATCAGGATAGTTCGAGGTGAAGTTGGCGAGACTGGAGCTGACAGATCCGTGCTGGAGACTCATACACGTATATTCAAACAGGCGTAGAATAAAAGGTGGGAGCAGATATATACAGTATATGCAGGGAGCCAGTGAAGGCTTCATTCACCTCATTAGATGACAGATCTGAACCCAAGTCACAGAACACGCACGGACACATGAACGGGGATGTCAGATCAACTTCACATCCACATGATTGTTAAGCATTAGCCCGTCCTCTTCAAAAGAAGATGCTTGTCCTTCAAGAGCAAACACGGTTTGGATGTATTCACAGCTATGGGATGGGAATAGTTTGAAACTGAAAATTTCGGCTCTTATCAGATATTGGTATATATTTGAGGAAGCTATAAAAACAGTCATTTTGGATAAAAGAATATCACTGCTGTCTTTCTAAAACCTCATATCTCCATGTTTAAATAAAGTATTAAAAAATGCTCATCAATACTGCCAACACAATATTTAATCAGGTTTTTTATAGCAAATATTAAATATTTGTGACTGTATCTTAAATAAAAATATGAAAAACAATACATAAATAAGAATAGTTACATGTTAAAAATGGAAATCCTTATCTTTTTTGGGTTCACAATTTTTTTAATAAGTTTAAGTTTATATTATAATAATCATTTGTAAATGTCAAATTGGACACTGGAAATGTTATTTTGACATCATTTCACTCACCTATAAATGAGTAAAGCATCAGGAAATTTGGTGAAGCACGACAATTTATCTTAACTCCCCCTAAAAAAACAGTCATTATATACCAGTATAACAATTTATATGGGATGACATTGTTTATTGACATTCTTCCAAATACCTTCCTTTGTGTTTAGCAGAACAAACTAATTTATACACTTATGGAACAACCTGAAGGGTGAGTAAAGGATGACAGAATTTTCGTTTTTTGGTGAACTATCCCTTTAACTTTTCGCCAAGAACAGCAAAAGAATGCAGAGTTGAGAACTATTAACACCATAAGCCTTAAAACACCTGTGACAAAAGAGATACAAATCATTTGGTTATGATTAATCATTAGAAAATAAAATCAGTTCCAAAAAGGAAGTTATTCATGGTTTTCGAGACTTCAGTATTGCCTTGCTAGACTGCACTGTGCTAGACAGGAATGTTTACCGGCATAATAAACTTCATTTTCAAAGTGAAGATGTTTTTGTTTATATTGACTAAATTCAGTTTAAACAAAAGCCCTGGTTGACAATCTTCATAAAGATGCAATTTTCCACTTCCCACTGAGCTAAGTACTCTAATAGCATGTATAAAAGCAAATAACACACAACCTCCAATATAAAGGCCATTCAACAGTTTACTGTATGGAATGAGAGGATCAGGGAAATATAAGCTGTGCATTTTTTTCTGGTTATATTTCTCATCATCACTTTGTTTATGTGTTAGGCCTCAGGCTAAATACTCAAAAATAGAATGTATAATGAGGGTCCGGTGTTCAGAGAGTATCACATGTGGCTCTTTCCAGCACACATTTCGTATTTTACCCCAAGTGACTTAAGAGTGCACTCAGGATACATTTTATCAGACAGTATGTTGTTACTGCAATGCTCTTACCAGCTGAGCAAAAGGGACAAAATGAACAATAAAAATATATGTCATACTAATGCCCATAGAGTACAATTCTCTATCCTACAAAATCTGATATATACTTGTATCGATATCCACAGATATATACTGTACATACCAATTGCCAACAAAACACAGACATATGACTTAGTTTGACTTACCGCATGCGACTCATGTCTGGTATCTTTTAGCGCTGGGACCGCGCCTTCTACAGTATATGTTTCAAACGATCTCCAAATCCAGCGTTATATATACCATTTATATTACATTCATCAACGAAATGCAGTGAGTAAACAAACAGCTTAACTTCTTTCAGCCTGAGCGAAGCTGCATTGATGAGCGTACCCTTTCCCATGCAGGCTGGTTGACGTGTGGGCGTGCTCTTTCTCTCACACTCGCACGTGCTCTATCGCTCTCTGGATGTTGCGTGTGCATGCTTTCCCGAGAGAATTCTCCAATAAACGAGAATCCATGTTTGAGAAAAACTTTTCGAAAACCTGTACGAACCCTGGCACAGTGAATTGAGCAAAGAAATACTACGTCATATGTTCAACTCATTTTTGACAATCTACCATGACAAGCTTGAGAAGCCATCATGTTTAAGAGTGTAAAGAAGTCTGAATGCATGAAATAGCATGTTGCCACCGCTTTAACTTCTAGTGAAGAATGAACCAAGGTCATGTGAAGTTGAGACACAAGGTCACACGAACAATGTTGTTTCTAATGATCTTTTGTTCCGATGTGAATAACATTTATGATTTGTGTTGGATATGGTCCTAGAAAAACATTAAACATGTCTTTTTAAGAATGGGGCATGATTAACAAGGAAAATGCTTGTTTTCAGAACATACCTTGGTATGAGGCCATGATTTTAAGACAATAAACCTTTATGATGTATCTAACTTTAGGGAAAGGTACATCATAACAGTAGTAGAAACTAGAGCTGGAAGGGGCTTAGAGACTGAAAAATGTCCATGACTCCAAGGTACTTCCAATCTCCAACCTTAACATCAAAGGTTATTGGGTTATGATGTCCTTGCAGACAGTGTTTGTGTTCACATGTAATAAAGTGAAGGGGCTTTCAAGACCTGCAAAATATAGAAATACAACCAGACCCTTTCAGGGTGGTCGTAAAAATTAATGAAGCCCCTGGCAGAGTCGTCACAGCCAGTAGCGTTGTCAAGGGCCCTGTGACGAGGGGCAGCTAACTAAATGTGTCCTTGCACTTGAACTGGGTCCTATGGATTGTATTAGTGACCAATTTTTATCGGTGGTACAGTATGCCCTCCCTTTCCCTAGGTCCAATAAGTAGCCTTTACCACAGAAAAGTGGATCTCAACCTTTTTTACTTCAATAAAACACCCAATACAATTTTCTGGAGTTACAAGGAGGATTTGTTATAATAACCAAAATAAGACATATTTAGATTTTTGTTGTTTTTGTCCCAGTTGGGAAGTTTTTTATATTGCGTAGACCAAAAAGGAGATCTTCAAGTTCCTCTTTCACGAACAATAAAAGTGAATGGTGACAGGTGCTGTGTATCTCCAAAATCAGGACAATAAAAGTACCTTTGTGAATTAAACAGGTTTAGGAACTTTATTGCTCGGAATGTGAAGGTTATTATAGTCTAACTAAAACTATTAAAACATTTCTGTTCATTAACATTAAATAAAATAATGGTTTTATTTAAAAAACTTAAAAGGACATTAGAAATATTGCCTCAGAAATAAAATAATTCAATTTAACTAACTTAAAATACAAATCTTAAATAACAAAATAAAAAAACATTAATAAATATTTAAAATATCAAAAGCACATAGCAAAATGATTTAATATTAAACTTAATTTAATGGAAAACATATATATATATAAATAAGCACATTCAAAATATTAACAAAAAAACAAAAACTATATTTTGTGTGTAAAAATCATGCAGAAAAGAATGATTTCTTTCTAACCTCCACCTCCCTTCTCTTCATAAAAATAAATTACCTAGTCTTGGGCTTCATTATGCATCTACATTAACCCTCTATATGAATGAATCCCATTTCTGACAGCTAGTTTTTCAAGTGCACTTCATTTAGGAAGCACTTAACCAGAAACCACCTACAAGTCTTAACAAAGTGGACAAAGGTTCCCAAATAGCCTCCGTGCACAGACGCAAGGATGCAAAGTACCTTCAATCCGTGTAAAACCAAAAAGGCAAGAAATTATACCCACTGTTCTTCTTCTTTTATAAAACACATCCCTCTTCATTTAAATATTAGTAGCACAGTGTAAACTAAACCGTTTTATTATCTACCAGGAAGAGAAATGACAAGATAGACTATGTATTCCACACACTGTAACACAGATTAAACGTTGAGACTTGACCCCCGTCATCTGGAAAAATGATAGCTAATGTCTGGAAGTTTTCGGTGTCATTATAGAAGGCAGCAACTGTTCAGTAGCTGCACAAATCGTATTCCTGGGGCAAAATTATTTCAATGATTCAACGCTGTCACAGATGGGTTTTTTCATGACAGGCAGAATGGTGAAATAAATGAATGTGTCTGATAGAAGACGCTGAAAAATCAAGATGTTGAAACACAAACACATGCAGGCATGTGTGAAATTGCCGCCACGTGCGCTCGATGCATTTCACACTCATATCTGTGACATCCTGAAATCTCAAAAGCCTGTTATGTATTCAGAGGTTAAACTGAACCTAGAGCTGCACGCCTCGTCTGATTGGCTGGCAGGCTGATATCGTCATTTTTGTCACTCTTTCATCTATTAAGCGGATGCGTTCGGCCTCGGTTGACCTGGAGAGATCAAAGATAATCTGCTTACATTTAAAAAATGCAATGCTGTGAGTGTGTCTGTTTTGTCCCTTACGATTTTCAATTTCAAAAGAATTCTTCTGCCAAATTGACTTGATTTCTAGATCCAGTGAGACATCGCATCTGCGTCAAGGTAAGACAAAGCTCAGATCAGCTGGCTCGACGCAGCCGGGAGCTGATATTACTGAGACAGCAGGGAGACAGTGCTGTGGGGATGGTTAGTCTTAATAGAGGAACAGTCAAAGAACAAAGAATGCATTTATATTCTGAAATCCCTTTGTAAAACTAAATGGCTTGTGGGAACTACAACATACTTTTTCCTGGATTAGTGACATCATGAATCCCAAAATTTACATTGATCCTGCCCCCTGGAACACAAAAAGGGTAATGGGCATGCCATCTCAACAGACAGTAGTGACATGCGGTCAGGGGAGGCAGGGAATGCACAGCCTCACCTATCATCATGAAAAGACATGAATAATGATGACATAAAATAAATGTAATAAATGAAACCTGTTCTGTGCTCTAAATTTGTTTTCAGTATGATTCCAACAATTTGATAATTTTTATAGTTGCAGAATTTACACATTTCCTGCTCAGATAAATGGGAGAAATGCGATGTGTGGTAGCGACTCGGACTGCACTATCACTTACACACTCGGTTGATTCGTGCAATTTGTATGCGTGCCTGTTGCTGTCTCTATTAGCCAATATAATGCAATATAACGTTTATCATACACCCTCACTTTCAACAGTCTGGCTAATATCCTTCACGAATGTGAGTGATATAATTAATCTTGCTAATCGGACATAAAATTGCAGTGAAAGGCACAAGGTGAGGCAGACAGTTACCGTGCCACAACTGAAAGGGGCAGATATGAGGCAAACAGTCAGGATGACTTAATACAAAGCGAGGGAGATTTTCGTGAATAAGGATAGGCGCATGGACTTCGTTTATAAATAAAGGTAAGAGCATAAACGGTTTTCAATTGTAGACAAAAAGTGGGACCAGACCAAAATAAAATAATTATATTTAAAAACAAAATTTTGACCTTAAATAGAAAATTCTTAAGGTTTCCAGTTATCCTTTTGTTGGACATACTTTCTGTATTAAAATGATTATAGCATCAAAACGAAAAGCTTTATTACAACTAAATATAAAAATATATATAAAAAACATAATATGATAATGTCTCTACAGTTCTAGCGATTTGTACTGTATGCACTAGCACAGAAATGTGGTCACATTTAAATGCATGAAATGTCGTAAACAACAAAAACACGGACAGAGGGCACACTTTGTATATAATAATCCCAGATTATGGTATTTCCTGCATAACGAAATTGGAGGTGAAAATTGGCCTCAATCAAATTTCCTGCTGCTCTTCAAAAATATGTAAAGTGTCTTCACAAAAAACACTTTGGCATTAAACAGATTGTTATTTGTAACTGCAGTTATGCCCCAACTGAGGATCTGTTTCATTATCACCACAGTGAGACGCTGAAGAGTTAGGTAAAAGAGCTTTATTAGGAGCTGTATTAGCTGTTTGTGTTTCAACATCTTGAGACGCTGAAGAGTTAGGTAAAAGAGCTTTATTAGGAGCTGTATTAGCTGTTTGTGTTTCAACATCTTGAGACGCTGAAGAGTTAGGTAAAAGAGCTTTATTAGGAGCTGTATTAGCTGTATTAGCTGTGTTTCACTGCTGTTCAGGTGTTTTACGTCCAATTTACATTTTCTTTAATTTCTTGTAAAGGTTTCCTAAATTAACTTGCTGTACATCATTATAATGTTTTAAGCAGTGATGTTGGCTACTTGAATCAGCGTTATTCTGTTCACAGCGAGTTCGCCAGTATGAACGCACATTGCGATAAGGACGATTCGCAAACAAATGACTCCTTTGAACCAATTCCTTTACACAGAATGTAAGAGATCAGTGAATTGTTCAAAGCTCAGTGAACTACAAGAGAATGTAGGGTGTGGATGAGCATTGTTCATTTAGTTAGACTGGTTACTTATGGGCTAAAAAGTATCATAAAAAATACTTAAATTAACATTTCAACTTTTCTGCTTGATTGAATAAATGTAATTCTTTATATAACTTATTGGTTGTCATTTCATCAATTTTTTTAGAACTTTATTATAAGTGTTTTGTTAAGACACTTAAGGGGATGGTAATCTTACACGAGCGTTGCATCACCTCCGCCTCATTTTGAGCAAGTAAAAACCCTGCAGATGAATTATTTTCCCATGTTTTTCATTTGGGAGTTCATTATTATTATTTTTCTAATTAGTTAGTATCTGTGTTTATTAATCTTAGTTTTCCCCTGTCACTTTGACTGTGGTGAAAAGTTGTGTGCTTTAGTGAGGAAGAACAATAAGGGTTGCAGTAAAGTGAAATGACGCATAGTTGGGGCCTGTGTGATTTAACAGTATGTTAAATCCACATCTGCAAATCATACACTGTATAAACATAGATACTTTACTTCAGCTGTGTAAAAACAAATGTGCTGTCTGGTGTGTATACATAAAGACTTGCACATTGCGCATTTTTTGTTTCTGCATAAAACAATATTTTTTACATAATTAAAAGATATATTTAATAATGACTTTGAGCAAAAGAGTATATTGATTTATTATTGAATATATTTTATATTAATGAAGCACCTGAAATCATAGTGAAATTAATTGTTGAAATCAATCTTTGATGCTTGCGATCTCATATTTAGTATATGAGACTTTAGCCTGGATTTCACAGTAGGCCTTCAAACGATTAATCAAGATGAATCGCATCCAGAATACAAGTTTGTGTTTATATATTTATATATTTCAGTGCACTGTGCATATTAATTTGGTATTTATAAACACATCCACATACATGTATAAATGTTTAGGAAATATATTTCCATGTATTTATTTATATATACCAATAATTTTAATTATATATATATAAATGTTTATTCATTTATTCACATATTCATTTTTATATTTGTGTACAGTATTTTCCTTAAAGGCGCTGTTCTTGATTTACAGCGGCCACTAGCGTTGTATTATAGATTTGCAACGAATCGCTCGGTCCAATCACGACGGTGGCCACCACTGTACAAAAAGATGTCGTTCTCATGTTGACGCAGGGAAGAGATCATACTGGTATTAGAAAGACTGTAGAAAGAGCCTTTATTACATAAAATAAAAGGTCTGTGGATTTTAAGTATAAAAAGAAGGATAAAAGTCAGGAGCTAGGACCTGCATTAGGACACGCGTTACTAAGGCTTTTAGCAGATAAACTAACAGATATCTATGGAGATACTTTCCAGTAGAGAGACGTTTGAGAGAAAGATCGTCTAAAAATCACCCCCGATGAGGTAGCTTTGGCAACATACTCATTCAGATCAGTATGTGAATAACATTGTTTTATTTGTTTGTTAGAACCAAGATATGTTGTTGTTTTTGTTCTAATACTAGCTGTATGACGGATCAGTTTTGAGGGTCATTGTTTATCTGGAACCGCTTTAATATTGTACTCGTCCAGATACTGGGGAGAGAGAGAGAGAGCGTTGGCGCTAAAACTAAAGAGAGAGCGCGTTTTGCTCTTTTACTCAATGATGAATATACTTACTTATAATCCGCGTGTCACATGCTTTCCCGAATCGTGGAGTACGATCCGTACGGATCATACCCGATCTGTTTCCCCAATATACCGCAGGGGAGAGGGAGAAGAAACGTGCGTTGTAGAGTTGTTTGTCTGTTTATGGTTACTTTACAAAACCTGACGCCGAATTCAATGTATGTAGGCCCGCTCTCTATGTAGATTTTAACATCTTATTCTAAGGTATTAGAAACATAACGGTTCATTGCTTAAGGGATTTATACACCTCTGAAGAAATAGTTTTGTTTAATACATTGCATTTCGGTCAATAGATCCTCCTAAAAACCAAGTATTGTTCCTTTAAAGCAGAGCTATCATGCTATGTCATGCATTATTACTTCTTTACACTGTTAAACCTGCTGGCTTCTCATATTTTACATGGTCAACTTGTTAAAAAAAAAGTTGGATTTTTGACGTAGTATTTCGGTACTTGATACACTCCCCCAGCACTCCAACTTGTTTCGGAAAGATTTTGTAATTCTGGATCCCTGTGTCGTTTTTCAGGGCCTTTCGGTTCTGAATGTTATATAAAAGATGGATATATTAGCTGGATTTAGAAATCATTTGAAACTGATGGATGGTACAGTCCCGGCGCTAAAATATGCCGGACATGAACTGGACGCGGTAAATCAAACTAAGTCATAAGTCTGTGTTTTGTTGGCAATTGGCGTGTACGTGCATAATGTACAAAACACAAAGGGATTAATGTGTTTCTTGCTCATGCTGTAGTTCCATCCCACTCTCCCCGCTTGTCCCACCACAAGCACTTTGTGTGTTTTCCGGAAATAATCCAGCTGTATCTCTTTTTTATAAATTTGATCAAACTAATACTCTTCGAAGATACGATGAATGAAATACTACTGTATAGGCACTCAAGATTAATATGAGATTGCCAGAAACTGAGTGTTAATCGATCTTGCATGCATGCGTGTTTTTATTAATAAAAATATTAATATGCATTACACAGACATATAATATGTTAACACAAACTTCTATTCTGAATGTCTGACAGCCTTATTTCAAAGACAGGGTCAAATACATATGACATTTAACTCGTGGTTCTATATATAAAAATATAAAACAGGTTACAATAAAATGTGTGTTCACAAAGTAATCTTCACACAGACAGCGAAGACAGCAAAACAACATTGTTTGACACACACCCGTCCGCCCACATCACATGATCCCTGTGGGGTCTCTGTAGAAACTGTTCATAAGACGAAAAGATATTGATATGACTCATCCTATAGAAACAATAAAAACAGCAGTTATAGTGTGGAGTACTTTCCTTTATTGTCTATACTGCTAACGTTTGTCACGTTTATGGTGGGTTTTGATTCAGTTTCTGTGTTTCTGTTCCCCTTAGTCATTTGTTTCCACAGACACTTATTAGTTCACATATGTTTCTGCTTCTGTTGGTTGGATTTCCTTAGTTATTTAAGCCTTGAGTATTCATCTGCTCATTGTTGGTAATTGTTTATGTTTACGTGGTCCCTGTTCCTGTGTTCTCTTGTCTGTGAACTATTAATAAATACCTTTGTGGATTACTTTTCTTGTTCATGCAAAGCCAAAACCTGTTACAATGTTACTCTGATGTTTATTAGACAGAGAGACCTGAGACAGATAGACCCGAGTCAGAAGCCATTTCTTTTATTATAATAAAGTCCGTATTTCTTCAGATAAGTCAGTAAATCACATTACAAAGCTGCAGCCACATGATTCCATTACAGTTTCCCTCATTCTCTCTCACTCTTAATCTCTCTCGCTCATAGGTTTATTTCCCTTTTGTCTGCTTATCTCTGTCTCTCTTACAGGCGTCTAGATATGTAGATGAACGCTGACAGCGACAGACAGGCAAATTCAGAACACCAAAAGACACATACACCAAAAATGTTCACATTGGACAGAAGATGAAAGGCAAATTATAAGAAAATAAGACTCCAAGATAAGATAAATTTGCATTAATATAATAATATATTTATCTGAAATTCATTACTGCTGCTCTCTCTCTTTCACCTACTTTCCATTTCATTCATTTTCATTCATTTCCTTTGATTGAATCTCTCTCTCTCTCTCTCTATGTATGTATGTAGCGTAAGCAGCAGTAAAGCAGTACTGGGCTCTGTTTGACACATGATGATTGGTTAGACACAGGCGGTACCCTCTTCAATCAGACCGTTCAACCGTACAGTCAGGATTAAGCTCTTCAGCTGAGACACAACACAATCCCTCACTAGACTTTATAAGAAATGCTTTACCCAAAAGCTGTTTAAAAATGCCAATGTTTCCAGAATAGTGTTAATCATTCTCACAAAACCAATAAGCCGCTTCATCAGCACTAACATAAAAGCTGAACAGTTAGATCCGTTGGTAAAGCATTGTCTTAATTCATATTTTTATTCTGTAGAAGACACAAAATAAATTTTTCCTATTTTGCATTTTTATGTTTAAAAAAAATTGCATACTATTGCTAAACGATATCCTAGCTTTAATATACTGTGTTTCTTTTTAATAAGCAAAATTGCACTGATAGCACTCCATCTGGCAGATATCTATTTGACATCTGTATTAACATCTGTAAGAAATCTGGACTACATAGTTTGCTCATCTGCAATACATATCGGAGACGTCTGCTGTCAGATGTCATATAGACAAAGTACAGAATAAATGACATTAATACAGTAAATATACTCAATATTACAATGACTAACTGTCATCAAGTGCATTTTGATGTACAGATGTGCAAATGCTCATAGAACTACAAATGCAAAACTATGTTCTCTTGTCAAGGCCACTCATTTATGATGTTATGAAAACAAAACGCATCGGCATCAGTATAATCTGGCAAAATTGACCCACTACATGGAGAGTGAAGGAAGTGTCCTCTATTTTCACAAATAAATAAATTAGCAACCACTTTCAAAGAATCCAGTATTCATTTAACAACACCTACTCCCAGCACAAATGTTTTGAATTGATAGAGCCATCACAGAGGAAGTCCACAGACAAGACACAAAAAAAATCCAAAATCTCCTAGAATCAAGTAGCATTTTGGACCTCAGCTCATTTTAAACAGAAATCACCCTGTCACCTCAGAATTTAACAGGACATCAAGTTATAGTGCAATATAAACATTTTGAAATCTGCTGTTTTCTCTCAACGACAATTAACATTTTACAGCATTTTCATGGATCCACCACAAGGAAAAAATAAATAAAATGCAGTATCATCTGCTCCAAACTCATTTTAACTTGTCTTAAAACAGAAAACAACCTGTAACATAACAGTTCAACAAGACAGGCAAGGGTTAAATATTTCAGTGCAAGATAAACATTTGGAAATCTGTAAATTTCTCTCAATTAGACAAGACTAAAAGAAATGCTAAATAATCTGGCAAAATACACAATTTTAATCCTAAATAATGGGAAAGAGCATGTTTAAACTTGATTTCATTTGGCAAACACATCTCACATTGGCATTTTTCTGGACTTTGAATGTGCAAACTGGTGTGTGAGAGAAAGCGCCCAGAGCTGTGTCTGTGGTACAGGGGCTGCTCGCAGACTCGACGAGCAGTTCAGATGGCGGTGAGACTCGAGACCCATCACCTATGGAAGCAAATAAGAGACATAATGTTTTGAAATTTAACAGCCTATGAATACTTGATTTTGAATTATTTTACTTTGAAAACCATGTATCTGAATTTATTTGTTTCGAATTTACCTCTATGAAATTTAAATATGAAAATTCTTGATTTCCAATTTAAAAACCTGAATTTAATGCTCACAAATTCAGATACAAAAAAAAAACAACTTACAGAATTTCAGATAAAATACATACAGATTGATCAAATTTGATTGCTCTTATTCAGATCTCAAATTTCAAGTTAATACTTTTCAAAGAAAACATATGTCTAATTCGACTGCTCAAATTCAGATCGAAAAATTCAAGTTAAATATTCACATGGTTACATCCGGGCTACCCAGGATAGGAAAACAGTTGAGCCCAGAGCCCGTCTCCAAATGAACCGAACCATTGAACCAAACCATTAAACAGAACCAATGAACCGACGTCGGGCGGCCTATCAGAGCACGACAACCTGACTGTCTGTCATGATCCAAGAAGAGGCCAAGGCACGGATATTAAACCTGTTAAGAAGATGACTTCTAGGGAAAACGAAGGCGCTCCGGTAAGTTTGCTGTTTATGTACAATTAGACTCTACAGAACAAAAGTATGTTGTTGCTAATTATTTTTTGGAACTATTATTATTATTATTTTTCGACCGACGTCGGTTCGGTTCATTGGTTCGGTTGAATGGTTCGGTTCAATGGTTCGGTTCAATTGCAGACGGGCTCTGGGCTCAACTGTTTTTCCTATCCTGGGTAGCCCGGATGTTACCATGTGAATATTTAACTTGAATTTTTCGATCTGAATTTGAGCAGTCGAATTAGACATATGTTTTCTTTGAAAAGTATTAACTTGAAATTTGAGATCTGAATAAGAGCAATCAAATTTGATCAATCTGAATGTATTTTATCCAAAATTCTGTAAGTTGTTTTTTTTTTTATATGAATTTGTGAAAATTAAATTCAGGTTTTTAAATTGGAAATCAAGAATTTTCATATTTAAATTTCATAGAGGTAAATTCGAAACAAATAAATTCAGATACATGGTTTCCCAAGGAAAATAATTCAAAATCAAGTATTCATAGGCTGTTAAATTTCAAAACATTATGTCTCTTATTTGCTTCCATAATCACCGCTTCCCTCAACGGTCGCACTCACAGAATCCGGGCTGTCGGTTTAAGATGCTGCCGGGGGCTCTTTGCTCTCGGGGCTGTGAACATTAGCTAGCACCGGCAGTGAAGAAATGTCCTGGCTAGCAGAGCTGTCCTCGTTGATGGATGATGCCTTAGCAGAACAGGCGCTAACGTTCACTAGTGTAGAAATTTCCTATTATAGGTATATATTTTTGTTATTTTCTGCGTTCCTGATATCCTTCTGCTTTTTTAATTTCCGTTTAGTACTCCCACTTAGCTTCTCCATGTTTGCATTTTTTGAGTTGTGTTTTGTAGCGGCGCTTGCCGTCACACGACCGGCTCAATGCACGTTGAGTGGCCCAGTGCACATTGATCCCCACATATATTTGGTGCAAGGAAAATAGTAACTTTAGGCTTTCTATATTAAACAGGAAAAAAACATATGAAGTAGCGTGAGTTTAGTTCAAGTAAATGATCTGAGAAAACTACGACTCGACTATATCATAGGCATTTTATAACTATAAAAACGATATAACTTAATATGGATATTACATTCAAATTGCTGTCCTCAAATATTTGACCTTTAATTGGCATGACGCTTCTGAAACCAACTACCTAAAAACGTTACAATAAAAAATATTCATAGTCTATCCATACAAAATCATGAGTCTTTATGATAAGTACTGAGGAAAATAGGCGATAACTTCGGACAGGCCGGTGATGAGGGCCAAGTAGGTCAAAAGAAAGGAAATAGTGGTCTCTCCTAAGAATCTCTTTGCATCCCAATGACTTTACTAATGGCTTCAGTAATGTGTTTTTGATACAAAAGCTATTAAAAAGCAATAGCATCTAGTGTTTCCCACAGGATTAAAGCGGCGTATTTTTGACCGACTTGTGCAACATCATCGGACAAAATCACAATACACTACATCTACACTATAGAGCGGCTATATGCTGTTTGTCCTTTCTCGACAATGTGTTTTTGCATTATGAACACTTCTTTGATTTTAATTGCAAGTGACAGTTAAATACATAACATGGAGCTTACTACACGCTCATCGGATGAGAGTGGTTGCGAACACAGAAGAAGAGGACGCGCACGCGACCACGCACCACTCACAACAAACAAGTCAGGACAGACAGAAGACGCGAAAGCGCTGTTTGTCCACTAGTTAATCGATCACAGATACAGTCATTATCATTGATGGATAAAAAATTACAAAATGTGATGCAAAATATGGCCATTAATATACCTGGGCGGACCGCCCAAGCAAACGCATTGTATGGGAAATGCTGGTATGTTATGGTCATGTCTCCCCAAAATAGAACAAGCTACTGATGGAGGAGAACAGAAACAAGAGCATGAGAAGAAAAATACTGATTCCCTCCACGACAACACATTTACAGGTAATGCATCAGTCGATGGATTATATGACCTATTTTCCACATTAATTTAGGGCGACTTCTCATCGAGCCACTGAAAATTGTAAAGCTTGTGAAAAAACAGCTTTTTTTCTCCCTTATACACACACACACCCTCACTTACACAAAATCGTTGCTGAAGTAACAGGAAAACAAAATAACAAGAACAACAACTTGACTTGACAATTCTAAAACTTTCTATTATACAGATAAAATCTGCGATTGTCTTTGTGTTCATTGGTTGTTTGGATAATTTATCAATCTTTTCACTTCCGTCTCTTGCTATCCCTCAAAAGGTACAAACTGTACGTTTTTAGGATCCAAATCCTCAATGGATGCAGTACGCCATGTGCGTTCCGTGCAAGTCCCAGACACAGGAAGAGATGGATAAATGGCTGGATAAAGAGCTAAAGAGCATTTCCTCAACATACAGTCTGTTCACAGGATGGGATGGATGTGAGAGCCAAAAACGGATTTGCACGTGCAGGCGCAGTGGTGCGGAGCATGTTGACTCTGTTTGGTTCTGCATCAACAAGCTTTAGTTGATCTCCAACTCCCTTACGGACAAAAATGTATGAGGACATACACATACATTTTTTAAATAACAAGAAAAGAGGCTGAGTTTCGGGTTTTAGCCTTTTCATTGACAGAAAAGGAATTTAACAGTATTTGAGTTAAGACTTGTTTGGCGGATGAGCTTAAGAATTGCATTCTGATGAAAAAACATGAAGATTTTTTTACTTTTATTTTGAAAGTAAATAAAGTCCTTTTTCATTTTGTTGTTATATTGCCTCCACATCCTATCCGAAATTTCCAACTTTCCACTTCTGAAGTTGTAACTATGAGTTTATCATGTTTAAAACAGTTTTGTCACTGCTAGAACAACTCTGTACAAATTCTACTCACGATTCTACCTGAGCAGCCTCATAGCGGCTACAACTACATTCTGTAAATTCTGTGTTCGGGTCGGTACACACAGCCCCGTCCACCCCCTGCCTGCGAAGAGTGCGAAATGGTTTCCACACAAATGATTTTTTTTTGTATTTGCTGGTTTCATCAGTTAAGTCAACAAATTCATGTGTATTGCGCTGTACATGGGGAAATGTATATAGCAACATTACTTACGACACTTGTAACAGACAATTGCGCTTATCAACCACATGGGGGAGCCGTGAGCAAAAGTTCAATAGTGTGGTTTTAAGTACTGTTTGGACCAAAAGAATTAGAAATCATAGAGGACAAGCTAAAATGTATCTGAGATAAGGCTGCCTTCGGATTCTGACTACAATGTACTACAGTCTGTACTACAGTCAGATGATAATTCTGAAATTTCTGTAAAAAAAAATGATTCTGAAATGAAACAAAACATACAGTATAGACGAAAGTTAACTGCCGGTCTGTGTTTGTTGATCAGTCTGGCTAGTGTCTAATACTATAACAAAAGAAATACTATAACCAAGTAATGGTTCTTCTACTTGTAACCTAAAATAATACTGGCTAGACATACTTTTAACTTGAATGTTATTGACTTGTTATGTCTTTTGCTTTTCAGAATTTACAGAGATTTTTTCTTTGCTGATGTGTAATGGAAGTTAGGTTTGGGCCACAAAAGTGAGCATACACAGTAACCGTCTATACATCAAATGGTATATATATATGTATGAATAATGCAAATATTTACCGACAAGCATAAGTAGTTATTATGAAAAAAAACTTCAATCACAACTACAATTGGTCTCGCGTCTACCCAGTTTAAACCCATGTATCTCAGAAACTCGGTTATTAAAGTTAGCTCCAAGTTCCCTAGTCGTAAATACGACTTAAGAGGGCGTTCATAACAACTTCCATACTAGGAGTGTCATATTTACAATAATTCCAATATAACATGAAGGCAGCAGTAACAAAACTGTGTTATTTCTAAACTAAACGGATGTCAAATTGATTTGAAGTGGTGCTTTGGGCTTGACAGACAGGAAGAATAAGTAAGCCACCATCACTCTGCACCTTAAATATATGCCTGAACTAAACTCTTACAAACTAAAACAGCTTGTGGGAGAGAATGTGTTGATGGCAAATGCAATTGGCAGAACCCCTCTACAGGTACGAGGGTGTGCGTGCATGTGCGTACAGATTAACTTTCACCAGCAGCAGGGGGGCACAGACTGAGTGATGCACACAGACAAAGATGTCACAAAGAATGAGCACACCCCGACCAGAATATGTCTGAGCGGAAAAATAAATGGAGAGGAGGGGTCACAAAGAGGTAAAATCGGAGAGAGAGGCGAATAGGCACAGATGGAGAATTGAATGCAGCCAAAAGACTTAGAGGGGTCCTGAGGACAAGTAAACAAGCACGCATGTCGGAGCAGCGTATTTTAAAACGCACCGACAATGTGTTATGCGTGTTGTGCTTTTATAGAACATCAAATCCTGTGACGACCACTGCAGGCATTAGTGCTTTCACCGCATTTCATGTTGACTGCTTACTTCTTTACGGGTCACTGTCTCTCACACTCTGGCCACTACACACACACATTTTCCCTGCTGTCACGCTAGTTCAGCTGAATACTGTATACTGTACAAAAGTATGCACATACACACAAGTCTACTACTGCGCATGCTAACCCCCAACCACTAGCTCTCGCTTGCTTGCTCACAGATTCACACACTGCCCCATTAGCTCCAATCATATTATGCCACAGCCATGCGCTACATTCATTCAGATCGAGCCAAGAACAAACCTTAATCACATCAAGCCTCTGTTCAGATTGCTCAAAAAGCAGTAATGATGTAACAGCCATGTTATCGTGAAGAAAATTAGGAGAAATTTTCACATTTTCCTTAACAATACAGAGCTAACCAGTAGAATATAGGTCAGAGAACATATACATTAAATGGATACTTTGGGAGTCAATGGGGGGCAAAATCTTTCTGGTTATGAGCATTCTTCCAAATATCATTCTCTGTGTTCATCAGAACAAAGAAATATATAAAGATTTCGAACAACTCGAAGGTGAGTAAATGATAACAGAATTTTCATTTTTGGGTGAAGTATCCCTTTAATCTAAAAAAAGGTCTTGCGGGTATAATTGCATTTATATTATTAAAATGATGTTATGCAGAACACAAAAGAAGATATTTTGAAGAATGTTGGTAAGCAAAAAACATTGGACCCCACTGACTTAGAACGCAAAACCACATTCTCTTATGTGTTCCACCAAAATATTTTATAACTGAAAGCTAGAAATATGTATAAAATATGCAGCTTCTCATGTGCTTTAAGGAGATGTTTGTAAAATTAACTATTAACAGAAATGCAATATAAAATACATAACTAAGTCTTAAGGGGTGTGTAAAGACCTTACATAATGAAGCCTTATGTTTTAATTATCTTACAACTATTTCTATCAACATACACTGCGGGTCCCCTTGCATGGAATTCGCCATGTTTTTCTACAGTAGCCCAAAACGGGCTGATTGCTCTACAGGGCACGTTTCGTAAATACTATAACGGTACGAGATGTCTAGTACTAATATAAATACATACCATAATCGTCTTGGGGTAACCTGTCTAACTGTCTGTCATAACACCCTTTCAACTTTCCCTACATGATGTAAAATAACTTGGGAGTCAGTCCTCACCAAAATGTGTTGATGAATATATGTGTGTGTCAGCAAATTTAAACACCCAGAGAGAGGCCACTCACCTGCAGCTGCTCATTCCAGCGTTGTACCATCTGGAGATTTCGGTTCTCCGTCCAGTCCAAGCGGGGCAATACATTTGTTCAAGTTTTTTATTCTAATCCGTGGCGGTAATAAAAATCTCAAAACAAAATACTTTGTTGGCAAGGAGGACACATAAGGGAATAAGACGGCGGAGATACGTGTGGCGTGTTCTGCCATTTTCTTCCTCCTCCAGCTCTGCCTACTTAGCGGCTTTATTCGTCCCAGGTGAGTGACGTCATCTGGGCTCTTTCTTAAACATGTCAGTCAGCACTATCCCAACTACCTATACTACATCGCTAACAATACGTTATCTTCTTCAGCAAAGAACTGAAAACGAGACAACATCTTTGTCTTTGTCAGCAACCGTAGTGCTTTGAAAGGGAGAAGGGAGCGGTGAGATGATCAATTGCTTGCAACTCACAACCTCACCACTAGATGTCGCTAAAATCCCCACATTGCTGGTTTAAGGAGGCATGAATTAAAATAAATAAAAAATCCCAAGCTTTTGTTATAAAAGAGGGATTTGTAATCACGAGAACATCATGTAAGTGTTAGAACTAAAAACGCCCTTGATACTGAGATTACATTTGTTATTGACACCAGGCCCAGGGAACGCCAGGTTCTGGAATGCACCTATCTATGACGACATTGATAGAATGAACACTGCCTCCACTGATAAATATCAACGACTACTTCACAAGCCTCACCCACTGGTTCGCGCATGACAGAACTTAAGTATCACAAGTGGCGCGGAACTAGATAGAGCGAGCAAGCAATAAACAAACATGCCGTTAAAGATATCTTAATATTGTGCCATCCCTTGTTGTGGAAGAATACAGTTGCTGCATTACCTTCCTTCGGATTCCGGTATTAGGAATGCGGGGTTAAAGTTTATTTTTATAGACATTCCAGCTCATATGGGAAAAACATGGAGTTTTTGTTAGTTTCATTTCTGCGAGGATTCCTTCGTGAACAAGGCACAGATCGCACTGAATCTGTGGAGAGTTTCAAATTAAAAGGCAGTGCTATGCCTTCAATATTGGATCCGATAGGAATGGCGCAGCAATCTTATGTGGGTAAAACATATTTGTCATATGCGTCACTATTGTTTTGTTGGAGATCGCTTGATGTGCCTTGAGCACTATTTGCATGAGATTTGTATTACCTGGGGACCCCTAGTCATGTGATCGGGACATGTTGTCTTTGTTCTGAAGCCCGTGCAAATCGGGATCTCTGTGATGTGGTTGGCTCATATATAATATTTCAAGGTTTTATCCACCATTTGCGAATTCTGGAGGCTGTTTTGAAGTGTTTGGTATTATCTCGGGTGCTGGGTCTCCAGTTTGTTTATTTATCATGGAAACTCTCGTAACATTTGAGACTCACGATCGCGGTGATCTTTTGTCCGGTTCGGGATAACTGGTCTCAAATGCTGAGGTACGGTCATATATCATTAAACGCAAGTATATGATATACAAACTACACACAAAGCCTTGCAATCACATCCAGGAAATAATTTAGTAAATTTGAGTAAAATCATCCTGTACGAATCCATCACATGAAATATTGATGTGGGGAGGTCATTTATAAATCATAGCAGGTCTCCACATAATATTAATGCCATGTGAAAACTGTGAATGGTGCTAATGTGTAACCTACGATACGTCTCAAACCAAATTCACAGAAGCCACCATCTACGCAAACTGCTATCCAATCAAAGCGGTGGGCGTTTACTTCCGAGTGTCTTCAATGCGGCACGCCCTTTAAAATGGAGCGTTTGCAGTGCTGGGCTCAAAACCTGGGTAGAAAATAGCCTAAAACTTATTGATTTTTATGTTTTTGGATGTGAAAACCACGCGCACGTCATAAGTAGACCACATATAACAGTATAAAACAATAATCAAGCCCAGTTCATCAGACCTTTAATTAAGGAAACAAATATGACCTGATACAAAGTTGGACAAAACCCGTGTTCCATAAATTTGCATCAATGGTGGAATTTTCACATATTTTACTTATAAAACATTTTTATTTATATTTTTTTTATATATAAATGCCAATTAGTTGCAAAAAGGGAATATGCAGAAGTTTCCCACTAGACTTTAAAACTCAGTGTCAGTCTTCGTAAAGCTGCAAAACCAGGTCTAGAGCATTTACACAGTAGAGTCTTTCTGAATTTCTAAATTCACAATTCTTTCTCTTTATTGGAAAATTTGATCCACTGATAGCGCAGATTTGTGTTTGTTTGCATATTGCTTGTGATACAGAACACCTGAGATTGTCAGGGGATCACAGAAGCAGCTGTGTATACAAACAAAGACGTTGAAACCCAGCAGGATGTGACATGAATTTCTTCGACTTTGCATATAAGTTACAGTATCTTATAGACAGATCATGTGAGCCATTAACTTCTACTCACATTGGTAGTTTCTGCCTCACATCACTGCTTATTTGCATAAACATTTTGTCAACAGTCAGTCACTGTCAGTCATGTAGGCGGAAACCACAAAGCTCTATTAAAAAGAATGAATTGAAGAGGCTTTGTTAATACAAGCTACTGTCGGTGTAAATAAAAATAAATCCACCTAATCCAACAATGGTCATCCACTTCACAAAAGTGACAAAATAAATAGAAGAACTGAGACTTGATATGGTTATGTGAAGTGGAGCACAGACTAGCACAGGATAGAAAAGCTCACGTCCAAATGTGCAGAATGGTCAATCTCATGCAGAGATAAAACAGGAGGTTGTAAAAGAAGAGTGCACTTCTTTATGCCTCCCATATTTCTCTGTGTCTTTAGAAAAACACACACCCATAATCACTTCAAAAATCAATGTGGCCTGCATCTTTATGCTTAATAGAAAACCCTGGTTCCATCCTTAAATTCAACCTTCATTTCCTACAGTGATTTCCAATTCAACCATGACCAAGGATATTTCTACCAGTATACGCAAACATAATATATCCACATAGTTTAACATTTTTAGCACGTTTGCCATAATTATTTTGCATTAAAAATATCTATAGCAACAAAACCAATTGACTTTCTTAGCTTGACACAATTTAAGGTAAAACAAATCTTGGCTCTTTCTAGTTTTGTGATAGATTTAGTTACCTTTTGAAGCTCTAAAAAAAAAAAAATCTCCATCATAAATGTATCCACGTGACTGAAACAACAACTGATAGGTTTAATTTAATTATTGTGTTAATTTGTGCAATATTTTGTTTAAGTTTTTTATGTGCACAGTTTTTTTAAGTAAATCTTACTTTGAAGCATTTTGTACAAAAGAACACAAAAAAAGAACAGAAAAATGTAATTAAATCCTACAGGTATATATTTCACTAATAAATGCTTCTGAAGCGAAACGATTTGTGAGGAAAAAACATTTTTATTTCAAGCATATTTAGCCCCAGTAACCATGTAAGAATTTGAACACACATACTGTAGATAAGACACCTACATCCATAATGGCGACCTGCCGGCTCTATGTATACTTCTTACTATCGCTTCATTTTTTCAACTATTCCTAAATGAACTATTTTCAGGTTTGGATTAAATATCCAAAAACTTTTTGGAGCCACTGTACTTTGGATTTACAGTATGATTCAATCTCCAAGCAGCAGAAGCTAATGTGCTTCCATATCTGAACACAAAATCTTCTCTCATCACCTTTCCATGCAGTGGGAAGTCAGTCCACCCATAGACACACACACACACAAGAAGCTGTTTGCCTTTATGAGTCCATGCCTTCAAAAAAAGTCACTAACATACGAGCAGCATTGACTCAAGTCCATTTAATTTCACAGCGGACAACAAACCACACTAAGGGTCTGAGAATAGGATGATCCAAACATGAAGGCCATCTATGAAGTTTTAAGATCACTACAATAATATATGATTACTACAGCTGCTAGTCAGTAACCCTAGTCACAAAATGGTGCAAATGAGCTAGTCTAATCTGAATTGACATGCAAAGAGAGAAAATACAAAACGAGACACAAAAGTAGCACTAGTACAGTATGTTGATGTGGTGGACAATGATCAAAAATACAGTCTAGAGGTCATCATATAATAACATGTTACATGTTTTAATATGCAATGATGCAACTGACCAATCAGTATCAAGTCTTCCAAAGCGCCTTACTTTCTGATTTGTGGATCTGGCAGACGGTGCATTTATTGAATACAGTTTATCACCTGAGTGTTCCCAGGAATTGAACCCTTGACCTTGGCGAGCACCATTCTCTACCTTCTGCCCTAGAATGTCTTGTAGACTACTTGAACTCATCTGAATTGGGGATATACAATTATATACAACACCCTTTCCCATTTTTTCTGACTGTTAACCTCACACATAGAAACCCAAGATTCCACAATAATAAACATCTTCAGTATGACTGAATCAGGAATGCTGATGTGAACAGAAAAATTCTGTGTATACAAAAATCCAAGCTACAATTCAGCACAGAACAGATGAACAGAGTAAAACCAAGCATCATAGCTTTCCTGTAGCTCAGTGGTAAGAGCATTGAGTTAACAACACAAGGATGTGGGTTCGTTCCCAGGGGATTGCAAAAACCTATGTAAAATGTATAGGATAAAGCAATGTCAGTCGCTTTGGATAAAAGCGTCTGCCAAATGCATAAATTTAAATGTCATACAAACAGTTATAATCTGTGGCAAACAGTTTCTTATAGATTTTATGGTCAGAATATACCAGAGGAACGACAATAACCCAACTTGAAAGTGGTATGAATGCAACCCTGTCCGATTTGTACAACCCACAGTTAATCCACCGCCCACTTTACCATGGAAAAATAAACATGTGTTTTTGGATGAGAGCACCAATTGTAAAACACCGCTGTAGTGTAACCTTGAGTTGTGTGAGCCTGTGGTATGTACAGTAAGAGCTCTTACATCCCCTGACCCAAAAACAAGGCTCCGACTGCCCGCTACACACACAATGACTCAAGTGAGAGACGTCCCAGATTAAGCCTGAGAACCAGCCTCACTGCACTCCACCCCCCACAGCAAAAACCATCTCTCGTTCATCTGCCACTGGAGGACAGCCATATTGCTGCTATAATCATTGGGAATTTCAAGGAGGGACGGTGTCTGATTGTATTCCTCATGTTGTTTCCATGCATTCCTCTGATGCGAAGCCAGCTCAACAGGTGCACTAAGGGGGTGGGTCCATGGTAAAAATTTCTCCCTGGGTTTGGGTTAAAAGCCACTTGTGACTCCAACATTCGGGTAGCACTTGTAAAATGTCAACCCACCCCACAACATTGACTGAGCGAAGAAAGAGTCACTTGTTAACATGGCTGGCCAGATAATCAGCAAATCTATCTATTACTTTATTTTTTAAATCCTGTATTTATGCGCTCTATTGCGTAAACGGGTATTTAAAAAAATGATATTAAAAATGAAATGGAGGATTAAAAAAGTGATAAACAAATGAAAGCGTACGTGGTTCAACATGCGTGGCCAGGGCATGCGTAATGACAACAAGCAGCGCGTAGAGTTGTCTGCACGCGACAAGGACAGACCTGTTGATGTTCGCGCAATAAACGATTGCAATGCACGCTCTTGCTTTCCTTTCTGTGTTTCTTCTGTTTTAATGAGATCCTTGAAAAATGTTAAATTCCATCATGCGGGTCAAAGCTTAATTAAACTCACTCAGTTGTTTTTCTAAAGACTCTATATGACTCTCATTTTCCACTACTTATCTACTGTTATTAAGATTTTGGACGGGATTCATGTCCGTGTATTATTTTTCCGCTCCGTGGTTGACAAGACATGAGAAACTGTCCCATGGAACTTCAGACTGATGTGGACAGATGAATGCCAAAATAAACTGCCAAAGATCGGGCACACACGTCAATCAAATTCAATGAACGTTTTTATTTTTTCTAGAGCCTAGTAGCCCTTGGGTTCAGTGCGTTTAATGTTAAGGTCTCACATGCTACAGGTAAACAAATTAACTACCCAATTTATTTACTTACAGTAGCATAGTGGTGTTTGTATGTATATGGGCATGTGGGAAACAATTCTGTCCACCCAACATCATTAACAGCCAAACAACAACCCAGATATTGAATCATCATGAAAATAATATTTATAAGGCGTGTTTACAGGTTAAGATTAATTAAACGAAATGCAATACTTATGAAAATTTACCACAGTTAAAAAATAATAAATATGGTAGTAAAATGGTGAGTATCAACAAATTTACCAGAAGTAGGCTATACATGAACCACAGATTAACCATTGTAGTAAAACTATGGTAATATAAATGGTAATGTTTACATTTCATAAGTGCCTGTCATATTTGTCCCAAACTAACCTAAGTGATATATATAAATATGTCCTAAACTTGGTTTTCTATTTTGCTGTTACTGACATTCATGATGGACTTTGTAAATGACACTTTATCATGCAACGGTCGTGCGTAAAAGCGCGGACATATCTATAGTTTAAATGTCAAATTTGCATCTCGACACAGTAAAGAAACAAAGCATTGCTATATTTAAACTATACTTGGTTATTGTAAACCGACGATTTCATAGAAACACGAGACGCGTGAATCAGGCAATCGTGGCACGGACGCGAGGTCTCCTCGTCGATTTCTGTCAGATCCCTAAACATCAACTTTTAAGCATCAAATGTGAAATAAACGTGACACGCGTGCGGAATGAAAACACCTATACCGGCTCGCGCGCGCAACTCACCTGCGTTTCGAAGTTTCTTGTTTCTGTAAACGGAGAATATGACCAGCAGGTTTCCTAAAATATCCACCACTATAGTGAATATGAGGAAACACCCGAGAGTAGTGGTGACCCAGGGCGGCCGGTGAAGAGCTTGCTCGCTAGGGTCCAGTGCAGAACTGTTCAATGAACTCCCATTCATAAACATTGTATATCTTCATCAAACTTTTCTCAATTAACAAAATAAACGCGCGTGGCGCTCCGAGCGGAATAGATGGCGCGCGTCTTTCCGAAGGACTCTCATCTCTCTGTAAGGGCTGTATAAGTGGTGCGCCCTAAACAAAGTTCCTCTCGCTGCTCTTCGTGTGTAGGGGTCTGCACTTTTATGGCTATGTGTGCGCCCATAACAATGTTGCTGTATGTCATCCACGGGCAACTTCAAAGCGCCTATGCACGTGATTCCAGCGGCGTTGCGCGTGCTGCCACCCAGTGGTCATGACCGGCAATGCAGTTTGTTCGCTTTCATTCACTGGTTTGTGCTCTTGGCGCTTTTTGATTTAGTCTTCATTCATTATTATTAAAATAAAATAAGCTTTTATTCCGTTTTTCATCTTTTCGCTACACCACAGCTCTGTCAAATGTGACATTATTAATATTTAATCATTAATCATAATAAAAAGGTATTATTTTATCATAACATAACAAACAGAATACTGAATATAATAGTACTGGACAGGGGTAGAGGAAGAACTAGATTACAGTCTCACCCTTATTCCTATTCAACCTAAATACTTCAAACATCTTATTCTTGAGGATTGCATGCTGTCTCCTAGCCTTTAGTTAAAGAACCTGAGCTTGTGATGTCCCATCAGCACTTTACCCCTGTCTGCCTGCAGCCATTATAATGCAATTTTAATGCAGCACCGTGCTTCTAATGGGTCCAGTCACGAATGCAGTTAATTATAATCTGTCTCGCTATAACTTTGTCTTTTTCCAAAACTGTCAGATGGTCAGCAGGGAGTCTTTACTTAATAAGATTTTGACACATTTGCAATGAATAGACTACATGTTAAAAACAATTTCCTCAAAACGTGTGGAGCAGAGGAGATTGGAGAGAAGGATTAATGTTTCACGTTCATGACAGCCATTTGTCTTAATCTCACTTCATGTCTTTCTTATTCCAAACCATTAGTGTAAAAATATAATTCGTTTTTTCAATGATGGACACTTTCACGTCCCGGCAAATAAACACATATCTTTTGTTTTATGAGTCTATAATGCATTACTTCTTTTTATTCCTCACTTTTACACAATCTGCATGTCCCACAGTGGTAGTGTGATCAAAACAATCAACAATACAGCTCTAATAAAGCTTTTTATAAGTTAGTTTACTTGCTTCCAATGCAAACAAAAGTGAAAACTATCTTGGAGCATGAAATCTAATTTGAATGTATTCTCAATGCTGTCATGATAGTTAAACAAAAACTAGTGAAAGTGTAAAAAGTGAAATTTCAGGACAACTTTCAATTGTGCATAGTTGAAAAAATTCCTGCAATTTTGATTTGAACATGTATTTATTGTGATGGCTTTTAAGAAACACACATAAAAGGACAAATACATTTCTGTTTTTAAATTAGAAAAATTACCAAAAATCTCTTTACTGAACGCAATTTATATCTAGATAATCTATCTAAGAATATGTCCATTTTCATGAGCTATGTAAGGCCAGCCTCGATGAAACTATTAATATTACACAGTTCATAGACCACATTAGAAAATATGGGGAATTAAGAAATCCAAAAGGCGGGTAAAACATTTTCGTTATGACTTTATGAAGGAATAGCCTTCCTGTTGATTCAAATCAACTCTTAAATAAACTTGTGAATAAAAAACAAAACACACAAATCTGTGCTCCAGCCCTGACCTGTCATCAACCTCACGCATCCTCATCTGCATTTCAGAAACTCATGCAGGGTCAGACATTAACAAGCATCACAAGAAAGAAGCTCATCCTTCATATCATAAACTTGGCCTTTATTTAGATCACATTTGAGCTTCAAATCCACACATTCATAAAGTATATTCAAGCATGTATGTTTATTGTCGCAAACGTGTTGTTGAACTCTTGTTGATCTCCTAGCTTACTCCCGTTCATTGTATCACACATCGCCATCTACTGGCGAAGGACTGCTGTAGTAGTAACGCTTGCTATACTGTAGCGTAAAACTGTAATTTTAGTGAGGGCCAAACATTATTTTAACAGAATAAATTGTGGTATTCGTGATCATTATTTTTTTTAATGATATAATCATTTATTTCCACAAGAGCATTTTCAAAAGTATTAAAAACAACTGACATATCACTCTTCAGAGGTTTTCCGTTATGTTTGTTAGGTCTCTTTACATAAATTATGCTCCAATAGCGCCATCTGCTGTATTTAACTTAAAATTACTCTTGCTGTCACCCGAAGGAATTTTAATTGTGAACAGGGTTTGATTTGAATTCATGTATTAATGTATTTAAAAATACATCCCCAAATAAATCAAATATTTAACAGCGGTTAACATCCAGTTAACATTGTTTTTACTAGCGACTATTGCTTGTAGAGGCCATTGATCTCTCGAAATCTCTAAAATTGGTTTCAATTGTGCTGTTTCCCCATACATTCATGTGTCCTCTGTTAAAACTGTTAAAAATATTTTGGTAAGCTTGATTTTATTCATTGCTGTTCATTTCATTAAATGCATTTTGTGTGCATTAAGCCAGAATGATCCTTACTGATTTACTGAAGTAGAAGAAGATAGACTTTCCCAAAAACATTATGCTGTTCACATGTAAAATATAAATTACGTGTGTGGTGGATGTAATTCAGAGACTGACTAAACAGAAAGAGAGTTGAGCACTTGATCTCAAAAAATACATTGTTGAGATTCATTCTGAGGACACTCAATGTCTTATGTCAGGACAGTAAAGTCCAATGAGGATTTTTACCCCATACAGAAAAAGGTTTTAAGTTGTCTGCGATAAAACAAAGCACTAGTTTAGGAGTCAAGGTCCTGAAATATTTAACAGTTCACATATTCCATGTGGGTTCTAATAATGGAGAAAAGCAGGATACCTCAAGTACAGTATTCACAAGACCAGATGTCAAGGTTATGGTTTATTCTGGTTTATACAACCATACAGTAGCTTTCTTATATCTTAAAATGTACTCTCTACATGAGCTACACTTTAAATGTTATATGACATCCTACACTACAGAATACAGTAAGTAAATGTACTCTCTACATGAGCTACACTTTAAATGTTATATGACATCCTACACTACAGAATACAGTAAGTAAATGTACTCTCTACATGAGCTACACTTTAAATGTTATATGACATCCTACACTACAGAATACAGTAAGTAAATGTACTCTCTACATGAGCTACACTTTAAATGTTATATGACATCCTACACTACAGAATCTACAGTAAGTGCAGACTGTCATATGTTATATCTAGGGAGTTATCTACAGTATGCGCTGGTTTTCACATTGCCTTAATTGGGATATCATTTTGACATTGGCAGAAGTTACTGCACTTGCAGTTATAAATTGCTGACTAGTCATCTGGATGAAAAATGCTGCAGATCTGCAGGTAGTCACCAAAGATCCCGCATCATTCTGAATCCCAGCATCTCATCTGAACAGAATCTCAGATCTGCAGTTATTTCATTATTCTTAAGAAAACTCACACACAGGTTTTTGACAAGCTTTAAAGTTTTAAGACATTTTTAAATATTTGGTTCTGTAATGCACATTATTCAAAGATAAATCCATTTCGAGGCATGTGTAATGTGAACAAAAGTTCACCACATTCAAAATCCATTTAAAATGTGTTTCCAGCTGTGATGTATATTTTAATCTTTAGTGGAAATAGTAAAAGTAATTGAGTGATACTGCCAGTCAAATCGCTGTAACTTGAAAAAAGAATTCTTCTTTGCTCTCTTGCAATGGGTCTAATGTGCCAACCACCTCCAAGTATGATTAGAAAGCAACAGTTTGATTTAAACTAAATGCAATAATAACAGTGTGGTAAAATTATATTTTATATTATGTTTTTCAGTATACATTTTAAATAAAAGCATCATGATAATTTACATTCATATTCAGGACACTTGTTAGATACTGAAATTCAAAGGGGTCAATTCTGTAATAGAAAAACTACTATGGCAGTCAATAGTGCACCAGAACTGATTGTTTTTCCAGGTTTTAAAACATCTTGAGGGTGAAGTATCCCTTCAAGTACAGTGTGCAAGTTATCACAGTACATGCTCGTAATCTTATGCCACGATACTTCCATGATCTCAGGATCAATCTCTTCCTAAAACAGCATGCTATTTTCTTTACCATTATTATCATTTTTATGATAATTCTTAAAAGAACCAGAAAATGCACTTTTACGTTTTTGTCTATATCTGTGTTTATGTCTGTTAGTAATATGCATGCACATTAATAATCAATGGCCAACATTTCATACAGCATATGTTGTTCTATGTTTTTGTCTTCTTCATTTAATTCATATTTATGAACAAGGCATTAAGGTGATTTTTATTGCAGTCAGAGTATGGTTTTGGTTGGATCGGGCATTGCAGCATAACAAAGATCTCTGTTAGTAATGTTCATCAAACAACAAAGGACGGGCCCAAAAACAGTCACTGATATTAAAGGAATTGTGTTCTCTTATAGGATTTGTTCACAACAAATAAAGGAAGAAAGTAGCTTTAAGAAAGATGTACTTTAAATATGGTAATGTGTTGAAAGAGAGTTTGCATATACAAATGTAAATAATTCAATCATAAACAATGATTTGTATTAATTTCTAATTGATTTATTAATGTATTAAATACATTTCAATTTAGTGATTATTTTTTCTTACCTGACCCCACCACCCACACCTATCACAGTATATCACAGAATTTAGGGAGATTTAGTAAAATTCAAACAAACACCACATTTAAATTGAGGTTATTAATGTATAGGGGTTTCAGATCACTAAAACAAAAAGTGAGATTTCGAGTTTTGAAAAATAAAAGAACATTGACAGTTTTGGTCAGATGTAATAACATTTGTGATTTGTCTTTTTGTAGAACTATCCTGCCTAAAACTACAAACACTGTATTTTTTCAGCAAAAATTTGAGCACTTAACATTTTTTTGTATAAATTAATATTTTATTGTAAACTGGTATTAAATAAAGAACTTGTAGAATTTTATTGTATATTCATTTTATTACATGTTTATGTATGTTGTTATTTTGAAGCAGTCTTATAGAGATGTGGAATGTGACCTGCTGGCTTTTTTGCTGATTTTGAAGTTTTAAAGATGGCTGAAAAGCTTTAATGTCCTTCCACAAAGACGATTTCTATTGGTGTTTGGTCAAACATCTAAAGTCAGGGAGAGAGTTTCAATTCAAAGCGACTTACAAGTTTCACCAGTTGTTCAGACAAATAGTACTAAAGAAATAAATGGGAGTTTTTAATAAGAACAATGCGAGTATACGATCAGGTTGAAAGTCAAGAATAAAAGGAACGATTGTGTGCCATTGACTGGTCCAGTCATTCTCTGATTACCGCAGTGTTTTGGATAGGATGTACAAATGTGTCAAGTCAGGAAGAATATGGCATTGAGGTATGACGTTTATAATAACTGTTCTCACATATATGTTTTGTATAGACCTGCTTTACAACAATTCATACTGGCAAACAAACTGAAACAGTTAGACACAGATCGCTGATAAACACATACTGTATTTCATTTTCAAAAAGTATTTGTATTATTAATAATAAGTTAGAATTGGAGGACGGGGCGTAAATATAAAGATTCACAGCTCTACTTTTAATTTGAATGTCTTTTCATATGATTTTCTATGGCGGTCATTAGGTGGAACTTGGAACAACTGATTTTTTTAAAGGTGGTTCTTGATCTGAAAAGTTTGAGAACCACTGCCATAAATAATAATCGCTCCTCATGTGTACGGAAACCGGAGTCACTCTAAATTTGTTATGACACAGTTTAACTACAGCAACTTTCTGTGATGACATCATCAACAATTAAAGACAGTTAAGTTGGGTTCAGTGGACACTACATAGAATTTCTGTAAATGCAATTCTCATTACCTGCATTTATCAGGAGTTCATTTGGCAGTGAATTGGGGTTGCAACTACTGTAAATGAGTGAACTGTAGCTGCATCTACATTAAAGTGTGAAATTCATGTCCCACTACACATAGATCGGTTTTTCTCAATCCCAGTGTGGGTCCACTGCTTCCAGAATTCTCATACTGTTTGCTCTTCTCTGGCTGCATATCTAAAGAAGAGAAAGAGTAAAATTACTTAAAACCTAAACCTGAAACAATAGAAATCACAGTGAAGCTAATACTTGAAATTAAACTTTGATGCTCCTCATCACATCATCGAGAATCTGGGCTGGATTTTACAGAACTGGGGTCACAAAACAAGACTTCTTGGTGTGTCATGTGAATCCTTTCAGTTCTTTAGTCATGTATCTTCTCTTCATGTGGCAAACTAATGTTGTCATGTATGTTTCTCACCTCTGGTGTCAAAGGTTGGTTCTTCAGTCACTTAGACCTTTTTGGTCTAAGGCCTCACGTCTGTGTATTGTTTAATACGACAGTTTGCAGTGTGACCAGACTGTTATTAATTCGGCATCTTATCTGATGCTCTTCAAGTGAGCAAGCTCCATGGTTCATCCTCCTAACACAGACAGGAGATTTTCACACTTTAGCCCAAAGTACAAAATGTGCTGAGACAATTAATGAAAATGCTTTTTATAACAATAATACAAAATATCTTATTTTACATGTTTCTGATTTAATAACAATTTTCAATTTGAGCTGAAAGCTTTTTTGTTTAAAATGAGGCATGAAAACCACAAGTTTGTGCAACATAATCTGTTATTCCAAAAATATTTATATTACTATTAAATAATTCATGATTAACAATCATTTTGTTTAAGTGGATGAACTCCATATTTTCATATTTTTAGGTTTTCTTCAGATTTTCAATGTGACTTTTGGACCCCACTTTAGATAACATTTATGTAGATCTTGTTAAGTCTTTTCAACTTACACATCGAATATATCTTCTCTCTGGCTCCCTGGGTACAACTCTGATGAAGTCGTCACAAAATCTCCTTTGCACATCTTTCATAAAGGGAATAAATTGAAACTGAAAAACATACATAAGGAAAATGTTAGTATATTAGATTCTACACCAAACTACAATTATTCTTCCCAAAAACGTTGGTGTCCACCTCCTCGAAGATCTTGGCTTCCATGTGGGCCTGGCAGAGTCAGACGGGTTTGAATCGAGGCACCTCTGGATCTTTGGAGACCTTGCTCTGAACGATATGAGCCAGAACCCCGTCTACAGCTTAAGAGCCCAAAAAACTAGCGTTTTTTTTTCAGATTGTGTCGTCTCCTCTTCAAGTCTATTCAAGTTTTTATAGTTTATATAGTGCTTTTCACAATGTGCATTGATCCAAAGCAGCTTTACAGGAGCAAACAGGAAAAACAGAAAAGGTAAAACACATATCATTGCATGGTATTTATAGAACGAGCAAGATCATTCTAATAAATAATATCTAATAAATAAATAAATGCAGTCTCCCGGTGAGCAAGCCAAAACTGCCATGCTGTGGCGAGGAACCCAAACTCCAATGATTGATTAATGGAGAAAGAAAAAACTTGGGAGAAACCTGCAGCTGTAGCTGGCGTAATCTCTAGTTGTGGATGGGCATCTGTCGATCCTCTGGACCTGGTGGAATTTCTCCCTATCTCGGGATGGGCATCCCGAGGAGGGGGCAGAAAGAGAATAATTAGCGTAGCTGCTGTTCGTTAACTATGCATTAAGTGAAAGCTTGGCTTAAAAGATGTTAAAACAAATTAAAAGAATAAGAATTCTAAAGAATTAAAAACAAAACAAAACGAAGGACGAAAGAAAGAAAAGTATGTGTGTGAGCAACGACGGTGAGGCATTGTGTGTGTATATGAAAGCCACAAGACCTTGAATATGGTACATCATGTGTGTGCTAAATCGAAGGATTAGATTTAAGCATTTGCAGACATAGACAGTGCTAGAAAATGTACAGTTATCCAGTCATTCATGTGTGTATGTGTGGCAGTGACAGAATCGGCGATATTAAAAGTCTGAAGGGATTATGTACGCCTGTGTTTATTTTACTAAGAAAATGTAGGCTAATCTGGCCGAAGACAAACTTTTGTTTAATAAATAAATGTTCCTTTAAAAGCATTTTACGATCAGTGTATTATTGTACCATCAGAGATTGGCAGAGTAGTTCTAACATCACTGAATCTGATAACATCATGCTCAAAACAAAGAATTAGAGTAATTAAAGTGACGATCGGGTGCGGATATTTATATCAGAGAAAATTATACGTGCGGGCGGGTGGCGGGTGGATCATTTATTTGAAGCAGCGGTTGCGGGTGACATTTTAGCTCATCCGCGGACCTCTAGTCTACAGTATCGAAAGCAGCACTAAGGTCAAGCAGGACTAAGAGTGAAATGTTACCTTTATCTGATGCAATAAGAAGGTCATTTGTAATTCTAAATAGCGCAGTTTCAGTGCTATGATGCGGTCTAAAGCCAGACTGAAACTTTTTGTGTATGTCATTATTTTGAAGGAAAGTACACAACTGAGTGGACACTACTTTTTCTAGTATTTTGGCAAGTACGGAAGATTTGAAATCGGTCTATAGCTTCCAAGTTAATTGGGGTATAATCTTTTTTTTTTAAAGAGGCTTAATTACAGCCAGTTTAAAGGGTCCTGGGACATGGCTTAGATTAATTGACGAGTTGATAGTGTTGTAAATGGGCTCAATTGCAACAGTAACTCTTTTAATAATGTCGTTGGAATGGGGTCTAATAAGCATGTTGTCGGTTTGCAATAAGTTTAATTAAATCTTCCTGTTTTATAGGAGAAAAACACTGTAGCTTTTCTTTTGGGGTGATGTTTGATTACGAATTCTTCAGTCACACTTGGAGGTTTGTTGTCTCGCATATTTAGAATTTCTCTGTAAAAAATTTCATGAGTTCATTGCTATCAAGGTGCGGCGGAATAGCCAGGTCAGGTGAAGTCGGTTTGTTTGTTAGTTTAGCAATTGTACCAAATAAAAACCTTGGATTGTTTTTGTTAGTTTCTATGAGGTTACGGAAGTGCTCGGCTTTTGCTGCTTTTAGTTCCTTTTTGTAACAGTTGGAAGTTTGGAAGTTGGTTTTTGCTCTCTTTTCATGCAATTTTAAAGACCTCTAATTGGGTTTGTTTACATTTTGTGCTCCAGTTTACGTGTTTCTCTTTTTAGGGCGCGAGTGGTGATATTAAACCATGGTGCTATGATCTTTTCATAGTGAGAAAATAGTGCCCATGTTGCTGGTCATGTCATTGAGCAATTCTGTATTTGTTGGCAAGGTTATTAAAGGAGTCAGATCTGGCAAGTTCTTTACGAAACTATCTTTAGTAGTTGAGGTGATATTTCTACACTGTCGATAACCAGCTATACGACTGATTTCTGCAGTACACTGTGTACATATTATAGGATGGTGATCGGTAACATCGTCGCTTTGAGGTATAATATCGATTTTGGTTAGATCGGCTCCGTGAGATATAATAAATTCTAGTGTATGATTAAGTCGATGAATAGGTCTATTGATGTATTGTTACACAAAAAGAGTGTAGTAGCTCTTTAAACGCCACTGCTAATGTATCGTTAGCACTATCTACGTGGATATTAAAATCTCCGACAATCAATACTTTATCGACGTTAACCAATAGGTCCGATAAGAAGTTTGCGAACTCTATCAGAAAATTAGGGTATGGCCCTGGGAGTCTATACATAGTAGCCAATGTAAGAGAGAGCAATGATTTTTTACATTTGTTTGGAACAATTATGTTCAACACAAGCACTTCAAATGATTTAAATGTATGCTTTGTTCATTGAATTACGGTAAGAAGGTCTCTAAAGATTGTTGCGACACCACCACCTCGACCAACCGGACCTGGCTCATGCATTTAACCGTAGCTTGGTGGAGTAGACTCATTTAGACCGAAATAATCATTTGGCTTAAGCCAGGTTTCAACAACTGTGTGATCAGACCAAACGCGACTTGCGCAAATCAATCACGCTATTCGCGCGCAGTTAGACGCTGGAACATTTTGAGTTTACTCACTTCATTCGCACGTCAAATTCGCTTTATTCGCGCGTCAAAATCACTTCACTTCAGACGCAAATTGGCGGCTCTATTCTCGTATATACATATATTGCTCAGATATTGTAAAGATTGTTTTTTACAACTTGCCAGATTGTCCGACCTGATTGGTTAACGCGGCGCAAATTTTCACCAAAGTTCAAATTTTTTAACTCGAATCGTGCGATTCGCATCATTCGCGCAATTCACTTCATTCGCACGGCCTCATTCGCGCCGCAAGTAGGTCTATCGTGTCTTTGCATTGACTTGTATATCACTCGCGCTTAACACGCCATTCGCGTTTGGTCTGAACACAACATAAGGCCTAGTATATCAAAACTGTTGTATGTGATCATTTCATTTACAATAATCACTTCACCTTAACCTGCGTCAGAAGGTTGTCGACTACGCTATTCCAGATCTGCGTGGCTCGGAAGAGCTTCCCATCAATCCCGGTGTCTGTGGAGAGATGGATTGGATAGACTTATAAATTATTCCCAAGGTATGATGTAAACCTGTTTAATGAGAAATGTTTGCAAAGCTTCTTCTTATTAAGTTTATAAAGGGAATCATACATAAAGAAATATATGAGATTCAACACCAAACTAAAATCTTAATTCGATACTATGAGAGAAAATATGTGAAGAACTGCCTTGAGATGATGATACCTTTGGTTGTTGTTCCTTTGACGCGAGTTAAAACTTCTCTCGATGGTCTCTGGGGATGATGTGCCTAATCCATGGTGTGCTTAATGTGCCCGTGGTCGGGTGAAACCTATACTGGCTATAGCTGCTGTCCTTAAATTTCGCTTGATTCTTATTCTTCCAAAAACGTTGGTGTCCACCTCCTCAAAGACATTGGCATCATTGAGGTGCTGGCAGAGTCGAACGGCTTTGGATCGAGGCACCTCTGCATCTTTGCAGACCTTGCTCTGAATAATATGTGCCAGAACCACGTCCACAGCTTCCGAGCCCGAAAAACAATCCTGATAGATTTTCAGATTGTTGTCTCTTTTTCACCTCCACCTGCGTCTGAAGGTTGTCGACGACGCTATTCCAGACCTGCGTGGCTCGGAACGGCTTCCCAGCAATCCCGGTGTCTGTGGAGAGATGGACTGGACAGATAAATTATTCACATAGTATGATATCAACCTCCTTAAAGCTGATTCCTCGACCAATGTAGCTTTTGACAGCAGAGAGACACATTTAGTAATAAATATGCAGTATGATATCTGCAAACATATCTGTACTGTACTAGCATGTAGATTGAATCCAAGGAAATTATCAGACAAAAAATATGTGAAGAACACGATTGTGTAAAGATCGTTTTTGACAACTTGCCAGACGGTCCGACCTCCTCACTTAATTTCTTCCGAGCAAGTTCCTTTATATTTCTGTTTCGATAAAAGTAAGATGTATCGTACATCTCCAGGTATCTACATACAGCAACGATGATTTTGTCCTCCATTGTTGTTTCTGATTTCTGCCTCCGCTCGCAACATAATAATCACCTCACTGCTAGAGCAAGCTCCTGATTGGTGAAAGCGGCGCAAATTTTCACCAAAGTTAAAAAAAAATTAACTCGCGCAAATCACACGAAACCCTCAATTCACACGAAACGTGCGATTCGCGTATTTCGCGCAATTCACGTCATTCACACCGCCTCATTCACGCGAATTGCGCCGCAAGTAGGTCTATCGTGTCTTTGCCTTGACTTGTAAATCACTCGCGCTTAACACGCCATTCGCGTTTGGTCTGAACACAACATAAGTGCTAGTATATCAAAACTGTTGTCTGTGATCATTTCATTAACAATAATCTCTTCTCCTCCACCTGTGTCAGAACGTTGTCGACTACGCTATTCCAGATCTGCGTAGCTCGGAACAACTTCCCATCAATCCCGGTGTCTGTGGAGAGATGGACTGGATAGATTTATAAATTATTCCCAAAGTATGATGTAAACCTGTTTAATGAGAAATGTTTGCAAAGCTTCTTCTTATTAAGTTCATAAAGGGAATCAATTGAAACTGAAAAACATACATAAAGAAAATGTTAATTTTAATAGAGTAGGTGGGGCGAGACCGGGGTTCGAGTCCGGTGAGTAATTGTGAATAAGCGCCAGCTGTGCGCACACCGGGCTCGAATCACGTAGGAGATTGGGAGCATATAAAAGGAACGAGCGACCGGACCGTCGAAGAGAGAGGGCCGGGCCCGAACATATGTTAAGTTTATATTTACGTTCTTGTGTTTTGGATTTATGTTTTGTTCGCCGGCGGTCGGCCGTGAGGGGCCGCCGGCTTTTATTATTTCTGTTATGAAATGTTTAAATGTTTGCCGGTTCCCGCCTCCTTCCTTCCATGTCTGAATTTTATAACATCAATATATTAGAGTCAACGCCAAACTAAAATCTTCATTTGACACTATGAGAGAAAATATGTGAAGAACTGCCGTGAGATGATGATACCTTTGGTAGGGTGGACTCTTGCTGTTCCTCTGAAGCGAGTTAAAACTTCTCTCGATGGTCTCTGGGGATGATGTGCCTAATCCATGGTGTGCTTGATGTGCCCGTGGTCGGGAGAAACCTATACAGACTATAGCTGCTGTCCTTAAATTTCGCATGACTCTTATTCTTCCTAAAAACGTTGGTGTCCACCTCCTCAAAGACATTGGCATCATTGAGGTGCTGGCAGAGTCGAACGGCTTTGGATCGAGGCACCTCTGCATCTTTGCAGACCTTGCTCTGAATGATATGAGCCAGAACCACATCCACAGCTTCCGAGCCCGAAAAACAATCCTGATAGATTTTCAGATTGTGTCGTCTCTTCTTCACCTTCACCTGCGTCTGAAGGTTGTCGACGACGCTATTCCAGACCTGCGTGGCTCGGAACGGCTTCCCAGCAATCCCGGTGTCTGTGGAGAGATGGACTGGACAGATAAATTATTCACATAGTATGATATCAACCTCCTTAAAGCTGATTCGTCGACCAATTTAGCTTTTGAGAGCAGAGAGACACATTTGGTAAGAAATTTGCAGTATTGATATCTGCAAACATATCCGTACTGTACTAGCATGTAGATTGAATCCAAGCAAATTATCAGACAAAAGAATGTTTATTATTATTATTCTTATTATTATTTACTGTTCTTAATATTCACATTCATGTTATAATTAACAGTTCTCAGAGTCAGAATTAAAGAAATGTTTAAAAGCATTAAAAGAAAGTGGACCTGCTGTGACGGGTGGAGGCTGAGGGTTGGCTCGCTCGTGCACGACTGGCTTATTTTTGGCTGGGTCCATTTCAGCCAGATGGGATTTAGTCGTTGGACCAGGCTGTGTATCATCCAGTTTCCTGAATGACACAAGTCTAGGGCAGGATGGGTCAGGCTCGAAACTGGATGGAGGATGGTCAAACCGGTAACTCCCTCTGTTACTCCCAGTCAATATTCTTTTAACTGCCCGCCATTTTCTCCTGAAGAAGGCAGTCTTCTGTGGTTGATCTTCTAAAAAGAAAAATATGTTATTTATTTTGTCTCTCGACCTTGTGTCGAACCGACAGGTGGGGTTCCTATTGAAAAAACCTCAGTGCTGTGTCACAATCTCTAGTGAAGCGACGGTGACAGGCCTGGTCGTGTCAGACGTGATTGCTACCGCGAAATTGTAACCTAACAGCAGTGGTGTAAAGAGTACCTGAAAACCATACTTAAGTAAAAGTACAGATAACCTCGCAGCGACTTCTCCATTACAAGTTACAAGTCACCAATTCAAAAATTACTTCAGTAAAAGTCTTTAACAGTTAACAGTACTTGAGTATTTTACTCATACTGAATTTAGGCTCAAAGAAGCACTAGTCCTCAACACTTAAGAGAAATGTCAAAAACAAGAAACAGTTGATTCGTGAGGACAGCAATCACATTTATTTTCTTAAATCAAAATAAGACTGAACACCTAAAAATTGCAACAAATCATGGTCGACACCATAACCTACGTCTATTACAAACACTCAAGTCTCATTTAAGCTTAAGTGCTCATACAAACCAAACTATTTCAAAAGGATTCTTCAATACAACAGATAAATAAAATAATGTAAAGTCATATTAAAAAGTCAAAGAACTGGACATGCTGGTTTTGGCCTCATCATCAGCTAGTGTCATGTCCTCCTTTCACATATAAACCGCCGTCGATTGACATTGATAATCCTAAATCTTTGATAATTGATAACTCGTATTCACATAAAGAAGCCATGTTGACGAGTTTTAGTAAGTAAGAGCAAAATCCACAAGATATAGTTCCTTCAATGCCCTGTAAATGGCAATATTAATTCTTCTATATCAAAAATAAACTGTCGTAACAGAATGATAGGTACCAGGCAAAATGTAATGTGCAATTGTATTAGTCATTACAAATGTAGTGGAGTAAAGAGTACATATATGTGTTCAAAACTATAGTCAAGTAGAGAGTAAAAGTTGCTAATATCTTTAATACTCCGTACAAGTACAAAGTAGCCAAAAAGATAGTTAAGTACAGTACATTTACTACTATTTTATGGTTCCCATCAGAAGAATTGTTTGTAGTTAAGTTACCTTGCAGGCTGCAGTTCATGTTGACCTGAGGCACGATGGTCTCTTGAGACACGACGATCGACGCTAACTGGATGCTCGTGAAGGCCACAGATGTTTTAGTTGAATGTCGTTTATCGTCGATTGTGTTTCGCAAAAAAGATTTTCAGAAGATATGCTCGGTAACGTTGAGATCGTAAACTGAACAAGCTTTACTAACATTAGCCTCGGGGAATAATTTACCTCAGAGATGTTAGCTATTCGAACGTAAGACGTCATGAAAGGCATAATACGTGGGTTTGGTTTGTAGACATGATATTATAAAACATTACATGATAAGTATTTGGATTATTATTTGCCAAGTGCCAAACGAATGAAAGTTGTCACCCCTGCATTAATAAGCATCTGCTCGACCGACCTGATGACGTGATAATATTTTATAATATTGTATACTGTAACGGTCCCTTTACAAGATCGCTTCAGTTCATACTTAAAAACGGAGGGTGGACTTTTCCGCACTCCAACTATACATCTAACAAATAAGTGTGCACAAGCACTACATTAAACAAGCTGACCACACAGTTTATTGAACAATAGGTACCATCACTGCTAAACTAAAATCCACTGCATTAGAGAATAAACGCAATACTGCATGTATAGGCCAATGCAATATATTTTGTTTCATTTTAGTAGATTTTGTGCAAAACGTTTGTAAAGATCTGCTTTGCAACAATTTACACTTGCAAACGTGCATTGAAATACAACTGAATTTAACAAATTGAAAATGTCTTTAAACTCCATCTTGATAAACGTATAACTGGTCATTTTATTTCTTTACATCAATTATTCACCAAGTGACAAGTTTTAGGCACCATTAACAGGCCTCACATTTCTGAGATTGTTAATAAGTTAAAGTTATAATTAATTTATTATCAATTTATTATCATACCCTAATAATTCCCTTAATTAAGGCAGAAGGTGATTTCTGTCACAGAAGGCAAAAACATAAACTGTTACTTGTTTTAAAATCTGTTTTATCTTAGTTTATATCAAAATGTTATTGAAATAGTGTGATTTGTTCTTCGATGCATTTAGCCAATACATGCATATTGGCCTACAGTATATGTCCTGCAATGCACTGCATTATTTTTACACTACTGTACATTGCATTGTGTTTCTAATTATTTTTCATTGACTTCTTTTTATTTGATAAGTCACTTTAGATACAATATACAATATTTTTTAAGAAAAAATAAATACAAATACATCTAAAATGTTTACATTTCAACACCTAGCTGAATGCATTGAGATTTTTCGCATAAAATACAATAAAATACAAAAATCCTTAATTCCTATGTTACAATTATTCTATGTGCAAGGTAGAGAACACATTACCTTATTATGATAAAAAAATTGTCATTGAATTATGTTTTATATGAAATGATTACTGCCATGATGTTTCAATGGTTTTCGTGAGAATGACCCGGTTGCTCAGGGGTCACTCAGAAGTAGGTTTTTCTGCGCATGCTCCAGTTATCGATCCCTATAGCACAAAGGATATGTTATCTCACTGAGATATGGGAATTTTGTGACAGGAGGGGAGCAGGTTTATACCCGTTTGGCCACTCGAGACATTTTTATTCGTCTTCTCGTGTGAACTACAGCTTCATGAGTTACTGCAGTGAGGAATATGTTGTTCTCTCTGCAGGACCTAAAGATGTGAGGTCGGTAGATAAGAATGGTTCCTTTGCTGGGTAGATTATGTACAGCAAACATAACTGAACATTATTATTTGGGATTACATCCATTTGAGGAAAAGTTGTGTTAGCAATAAAGACAGTTGTTTTTTTCTTGCAGGGATTTGTTCAGTTTGCCTTCTACCAAATAATTGAAAATATTAATTTGTGAATAACAATAACATTTCTGACCATGTAAAATAAACACATTATTTAAATGGATTAAGGTGAAATACGGATCATGCCTTTATTTTGCTGAAACTACCTATACATAATGATTTGATTTACATTGGGTAATTGTTCTAATGTTGTTTCAGTGTTAAGAATAGCCATTTTAAACTGATTCAACATGAAATCAAATATCTTTGATAACTGTGTAAGTCATGCTTTGTCCATACTGTACATTTTCCAGCCAGCAGAGGGCGCTATAAACTATGAAAAAAGTCTCATGTGTCAGGATACTCAGGTTGAGACATGGCGTGGGAACCCAATTGCAGGCAGACACAGACGGTAGAGGTGGTAACACTTATATTTATTGTACAATTAAAAGGGACTAAACAAACAGGCAAAACAAAAACCCACGAGGGGGGAAAACAGGACAGGAATATATAAACTTTAAGAACAAACACTGACTTACTAAACTATAAAACAAACACTTGGTACAAACACTAAACTAACACTTACTTAGACAAGGGAGACAGGAACACGGGAGACAAGGAACTTGAAACAGTAAGACTATTACAGGTACAAGAACGCACAGCAAACAAGTACAATGCACGAGCACAAGACAAAGAACACGAGGGTGATTTATAGGGGAACAAACACAGGATCATAACGAGCAACAGGTGCTGGGGATTAGCACTAAGGAGAGGCTGACGAGGAACGTGATGCAGGGAACAATGACGAGACACGAGAAAGAAACATTCAATCTCACATAAAACCATAGGTTATGCCATGACTCCACTCAAATAACACGAATAAACATGACATGATAGTGGAATCATGACATAAGCCCCCCCCTTAAATGAACACCTCCAGGTGTTCGTCAAGGGGTAACTAACAAGACAAGACCGACTGGGAAACAGACAAAAACCAGACAAACAAGGTGAACATGACAAGGGGCATACAAGAAATAATCACCAATGGGTTGGGGTGGGATAATAAAAATAACAAACAAGGGAAAGGGGGTTGGGGCAAACGAGGAAACATGGGGGGAAGTCCAGAAAGGGTAGGGCTGGACGGGAAAGTTCCAGCCCTTGGGGCCGCGCCAGGGCGCGGAGCCCCAGGAGGCTTGACAGGGCTTGGCGCCGGTCGGAAGGCCGGCTGGACAGGGCTTGGCGCCGGTCGGAAGGCCGGCAGGACAGGGCTTGGCGCCGGTCGGAAGGCCGGCTGGACAGGGCTTGGCGCCGGTCGGAAGGCCGGCTGGACAGGGCTTGGTGCCGTTTGCTGGACCGGGCTTGGTGCCGGTTGCTGGGCAGCGACCTCTGGCGGCTGCTGGGCCGGGCTCGGTGCCAGTCGGACCGTCACCTCCCCACAGCGCCCCCCCCAAAAAATATTTGGGGTTAGACACCTGTTGCCGGTTGCTGCACTGCCCTGCAGGACAGCAACTTAGGCCTGTGACGTCCTCCACCTGGCCTCTTCCTCCCTCTCAGGTCGGTCGAGCCCACGGCTTATTCAGCCGGGCCCGTGGGGGACCGAGGGAGTACCGGGAAGGAGGTTTCCCGCGACGTCGTCCTCGAGTCTCTAGCCACCCACCCATCTCGGACTCCACCAGAAGAGCTGGCGGCCGTGGAGCTCGAGCCAGAGCCAGACACTCATGTGTGTAAATGATTGAAGAATATGTGCAATACTTTGCAAATTTTAGTAGGCCTAATGCTTTTAACATTTTCTGTTAATTACAAAAATCATACATCAATACATGCCTAAAACATTACTTGATAAATTAAGTAAAATAAAACAAAATGTTGCCTTGGCAATAAACTGAAATAAGTTTAAATTGAGGCACTTCAATAGTTAGCTGATAATGTATGAAAACTACTGTAAAACTAAAACCGAAATAAACATAATACAATATTACATCATCAAATTATAGTAAGTATGTAAATAAGGGATAAAATGTCAAAAGCAAAATTGCAAAAAATAGACAAAAAAATAATATGGAAAATTAAAAAAAAAGTTTATTTAAAATATTAATAAAACAAACAAAAAAAATAACTCTGGATCTCTGTGTCTTAAGTGGATTTGAAAAATCGACAGGCCTACCATATTTAAATTTCATTGAAATGACTGACTGACAGAAAGACAGACAGACAGACAGATCCAGAGTTTGTTTCTCACTCTCATTTTTCATTTCTTTTACTCCACCTGCTCACAAGGGGATAAGAGAGAGCATAACCCACTGTTTTATTGTCAGACACAATAGTGAAGATGCTTTATTACTGTCACGCCTAATATTCTTCTGCATCTCACACACTGTTTGGCCTTTGTCTTTGCAGACCTACAACCATCTCACACACAAAAAAAGTTTATGGCACTTTGTTAGTCAGGGTATCTCATAGACTTCTATTGTCTTTATAGTGGGCTGTTGATGCTCTCTATTCCCTGTTCAAACCTATGAATCTAATCCTAATAATCATCAGATTAAAACATTATTTGGTCGGTTAATAAGCTTTTCATAAGAAACAGAGTCCATACTACTAAGAAAGTAGCTTTAAGAAAGATGTAATTTAAATATGGTAAAGTGTTGAAAGAGAGTTTGCATATACAATGTAAATAATTCAATCATAAACAATGATTTGTATTAATTTCTAATTGATTTATTACTGTATTAAATACATTTCGATTATTTTTCTTACCTCACACCACCAACCACATCTATCACAGTATATCACAGAATTTAGGGAGATTTAGTAAAATTCAAACAAACACCACATTTAAATTGAGGTTATTAATCTTTAGGGGTTTCAGATCACTAAAACAAAAAGTGAGATTTCGAGTTTTGAAAAATAAAAGAACATTGACAGTTTTGGTCAGATGTAATAACATTTGTGATTTGTCTTTTTGTAGAACTATCCTGCCTAAAAATACAAACACTGTATTTTTTCTGCAAAAATTTGAGCACTTAAGATTTTTTTGTATAAATTAATATTGTATTGTATACTGGTATTAAATAAACAACTTGTAGAATTTTATTGTATATTCATTTTATTACATGTTTATGTATGTTGTTATTTTGAAGCAGTCTTATAGAGATGTGGAATGTGACCTGCTGGCTTTTTTGCTGATTTTGAAGTTTTAAAGATGGCTGAAAAGCTTTAATGTCCTTCCACAAAGACGATTTCGATTGGTGTTTGGTCAAACATCTAAAGTCAGGGAGAGAGTTTCAATTCAAAGCGGCTTACAAGTTTCACCAGTTGTTCAGACAGATAGTACTTAAGAAATAAATGGGAGTTTTTAATAAGAACAATGCGAGTATACGATCAGGTTGAAAGTCAAGAATAAAAGGAACGATTGTGTGCCATTGACTGGTCCAGTCATTCTCTGATTACCGCAGTGTTTTGGATAGGATGTACAAATGTGTCAAGTCAGGAAGAGTATGGCATTGAGGTATGACGTTTATCATAACTGTTCTCACAGATACGTTTTGTATAAACCTGCTTTACAACAATTCATACTGGCAAACAAACTGAAACAGTTAGACACAGATCGCTGATAAACACATACTGTATTTCATTTTCAAAAAGTATTTGTATTATTAATAATAAGTTAGAATTGGAGGACGGGGCGTAAATATAAAGATTCACAGCTCTACTATTAATTTGAATGTCTTTTCATATGATTTTCTATGGCGGTCATTAGGTGGAACTTGGAACAACTGATTTTTTTAAAGGTGGTTCTTGATCTGAAAAGTTTGAAAACCACTGCCTTAAATAATAATCGCTCCTCATGTGTACGGAAACCGGAGTCACTCTGCATTTGTTATGACACAGTCTAACTACAGCAACTTTCTGTGATGACATCATCAACAATTAAAGACCAGTTAAATTGGGTTCAGTGGACACTACATAGAATTTCTGTAAATGCAATTCTCATTACCTGCATTTATCAGGAGTTCATTTGGCAGTGAATTGAAGTTGCAACTACTGTAAATGAGTGAACTGTAGCTGCATCTACATTAAAGTGTGAAATTCATGTCCCACTACACATAGAACGTTTTTTCTCAATCCCAGTGTGGGTCCACTGCTTCCAGAATTCTCATACTGTATGCTCTTCTCTGGCTGCACATCTAAAGAAGAGAAAGAGTAAAATTACTTAAAACCTAAACCTGAAACAATAGAAATCATAGTGAAGCTAATACTTGAAATTAAACTTTGATGCTCCTCATCACATCATCGAGAATCTGGGCTGGATTTTACAGAACTGGGGTCACAAAACAAGACTTCTTGGTGTGTCATGTGAATCCTTTCAGTTCTTTAGTCATGTATCTTCTCTTCATGTGGCAAACTAATGTTGTCATGTATGTTTCTCACCTCTGGTGTCAAAGGTTGGTTCTTCAGTCACTTAGACCTTTTTGGTCTAAGGCCTCACGTCTGTGTATTGTTTAATACGACAGTTTGCAGTGTGACCAGACTGTAATTAATTCGGCATCTTATCTGATGCGCTTCAAGTGAGCAAGCTCCATGGCTCATCCTCCTAACACAGACAGGAGATTTTCACAGTTTAGCCCAAAGTACAAAATGTGCTGAGACAATTAATGAAAATGCTTTTTATAACAATAATACAAAATATCTTATTTTACATGTTTCTGATTTAATAACAATTTTCAATTTGAGCTGAAAGCTTTTTTGTTTAAAATGAGGCATGAAAACCACAAGTTTGTGCAACATAATCTGTTATTCCAGAAATATTTATATTACTATTAAATAATTCATGATTTACAATCATTTTGTTTAAGTGGATGAACCCCATATTTTCATATTTTTAGGTTTTCTTCAGATTTTCAATGTGACTTTTGGACCCCACTTTAGATAACATTTATGTAGATCTTGTAAAGTCTTTTCAATTTACACATTGAATATATCTTCTCTCTGGCTCCCTGGGTACAACTCTGATGAAGTCGCCACAAAATCTCCTTTGCACATCTTTCATAAAGGGAATCAATTGAAACTGAAAAACATACATAAGGAAAATGTTAGTATATTAGATTCTACACCAAACTACAATTATTCTTCCCAAAAACGTTGGTGTCCACCTCCTCGAAGATCTTGGCTTCCATGTGGGCCTGGCAGAGTCAGACGGGTTTGAATCGAGGCACCTCTGCATCTTTGGAGACCTTGCTCTGAACGATATGAGCCAGAACCCGATTCACAGCTTACGAGCCCAAAAAACTAGCATTTTTTTCAGATTGTGTCGTCTCCTCTTCAAGTCAATTCAAGATTTTATAGTTTATATAGTGCTTTTCACAATGTGCATTGATCCAAAGCAGCTTTACAGGAGCAAACAGGAAAAACAGAAAAGGTAAAACACAGCACAATGCATGGTATTTATAGAACGAGCAAGATCATTCTAATAAATAATATCTAATAAATAAATAAATAATGCAGTCTCCCGGTGAGCAAGCCAATACTGCCATGCTGTGGCGAGGAACCCAAACTCCAATGATTGATTAATGGAGAAAGAAAAAACTTGGGAGAAACCTGCAGCTGTAGCTGGCGTAATCTCTAGTTGTGGATGGGCATCTGTCGATCCTCTGGACCTGGTGGAATTTCTCCCTATCTCGGGATGGGCATCCCGAGGAGGGGGCAGAAAGAGAATAATTAGCGTAGCTGCTGTTCGTTAACTATGCATTAAGGGAAAGCTTGGCTTAAAAGATGTTAAAACAAATTAAAAGAATTAGAATTCTAAAGAATTAAAAACAAAACAAAACGAAGGACAAAAGAAAGAAAAGTATCGTGTGTGAGCAACGACGGTGAGGCATTGTGTGTGTATATGAAAGCCACAAGACCTTGAATATGGTACATCATGTGTGTGCTAAATCGAAGGATTAGATTTAAGCATTTGCAGACATAGACAGTGCTAGAAAATGTACAGTTATCCAGTCATTCATTTGTGTATGTGTGGCAGTGACAGAATCGGCGATATTAAAAGTCTGAAGGGATTATGTACGCCTGTGTTTATTTGACTAAGAAAATGTAGGCTAATCTGGCCGAAGACAAACTTTTGTTTAATAAATAAATGTTCCTTTAAAAGCATTTTACGATCAGTGTATTATTGTACCATCAGAGATTGGCAGAGTAATTAAAGTGACGATCGGTTGCGGATATTTATATCAGAGAAAATTATACGTGCGGGCGGGTGGCGGGTGGATCATTTATTTGAAGCAGCGGTTGCGGGTGACATTTTAGCTCATCCGCGCACCTCTAGTCTACAGTATCGAAAGCAGCACTAAGGTCAAGCAGGACTAAGAGTGAAATGTTACCTTTATCTGATGCAATAAGAAGGTCATTTGTAATTCTAACTAGCGCAGTTTCAGTGCTATGATGCGGTCTAAAGCCAGACTGAAACTTTTTGTGTATGTCATTATTTTGAAGGAAAGTACACAACTGAGTGGACACTACTTTATTTTTAGACAAGTACGGGAGATTTCAAATCGGTCTATAGCTTCCAAGGTCATTGGGGTATAAGTTTTTTTTTTAAAAGAGGCTTAATTACAGCCAGTTTAAAGGGTCCTGGGACATGGCTTAGATTAATTGACGAGTTGATAGTGTTGTTAATGGGCTCAATTGCAACAGTAACTCTTTTAATAATGTCGTTGGAATGGGGTCTAATAAGCATGCTGTCGGTTTGCAATAAGTTTAATTAAATCTTCCTGTTTTATAGGAGAAAAACACTGTAGCTTTTCTTTTGGGGTGATGTTTGATTACTTATTCTTCAGTCACACTTGGAGGTTTGTTGTCTCGCATATTTAGAATTTCTCTGTAAAAAATTTCATGAGTTCATTGCTATCAAGGTGCGGCGGAATAGCCAGGTCAGGTGAAGTCGGTTTGTTTGTTAGTTTAGCAATTGTACCAAATAAAAACCTTGGATTGTTTTTGTTAGTTTCTATGAGGTTACGGAAGTGCTCGGCTTTTGCTGCTTTTAGTTCTTTTTTGTAACAGTTGGAAGTTTGGAAGTTGGTTTTTGCTCTCTTTTCATGCAATTTTAAAGACCTCTAATTGGGTTTGTTTCCATTTTGTGCTCCAGTTTACGTGTTTCTCTTTTTAGGGCGCGAGTGGTGATATTAAACCATGGTGCTATGATCTTTTCATTAATCTTTTTTGACTTCATAGGTGCGACCGCTTCTAATGTATGAGAGAAAATAGTGCCCATGTTGCTGGTCATGTCATTGAGCAATTCTGTATTTGTTGGCAAGGTTATTAAAGGAGTCAGATCTGGCAAGTTCTTTACGAAACTATCTTTAGTAGTTGAGGTGATCTTTCTACACTGTCGATAACCAGCTATACGACTGATTTCTGCAGTACACTGTGTACATATTATAGGATGGTGATCGGTAACATCGTCGCTTTGAGGTATAATATCGATTTTGGTTAGATCGGCTCCGTGAGATATAATAAATTCTAGTGTATGATTAAGTCGATGAATAGGTCTATTGATGTATTGTTACACAAAAAGAGTGTAGTAGCCCATTCAACGCTACTGCTAATGTATCGTTAGCACTATCTACGTGGATATTAAAATCTCCGACAATCAATACTTTATCGACGTTAACCAATAGGTCCGATAAGAAGTTTGCGAACTCTATCAGAAAATTAGGGTATGGCCCTGGGAGTCTATACATAGTAGCCAATGTAAGAGAGAGCAATGATTTTTTACATTTGTTTGGAACAATTATGTTCAACACAAGCACTTCAAATGATTTAAATGCATGCTTTGTTCATTGAATTACGGTAAGAAGGTCTCTAAAGATTGTTGCGACACCACCACCTCGACCAACCGGACCT